>NC_086445.1:676951437-677251437 GCF_028390025.1 Pseudophryne corroboree | reverse complement strand
CTTCTCCTTGCCTGGGTTTATTCACCTGCGTGAGACTCTGGAGTCCTGGGGATTTCACAGCCTGTGGTGAGCACGTATTATTTATTCTATATCATTGAATTCACCCGTCTCCCATCATGGTACGTGGGGGCAGTGCTGCTGCTGCTACCGCTGCTGCTAAACTTGAGAAATACGCTAGAGGCTCTCAATCCTCCTCCCAACCCACCCGGGGTGCTGCTCCCCCATCCCCCTCGGGATCACCACCTCGTGAAGACGACACGTCTCAGTCGACACAGCAAATTCTCTTAGCCATATCCACGTCCGAGCACAGAGTCATGGATAAAATTGGCCAAGTACAGGTGGATATCACTTTAATCAGGCATGACATGCAAAAGATTTGTGAACGGGTGGGGGAGGCGGAGCACCGTATCTCCGACCTAGAAGACGTCACCAATCCTCTTAAAGACACAGTTTCCAACCTCACAACCCAGATGTCGGCAGTTAAGGCGAAGCTCTCCGATATTGAAGGAAGACTACGTCGTAATAACGTTCGCTTTGTGGGCCTCACGGAGAGAGTGGAGGGCTCCTCCCCAGAATCGTTCCTCGAAACATGGTTTCTCCGCTTATTTCAACGCGATGACTTTGGTCCTCAGTTCTCTGTGGAGAGGGCCCATCGATTGCCTGCCAGGGCTCCTCCCCCGGGCGCACCTGCACGCACTTTCATAGCCCGTTTTCTACATTACAGGGACCGGGATGCGGTCCTATGGCTGGCCCGCACACAGGGTCCTTTGAAATTTGACAACCATGATATTTCTGTTTACCCAGACTTTGCCGTAGATGTCCAGAAGTCACGTACGCAGTTCCTACAGGTCAAAAGAAAGCTCTGTGACCATCAAATTCAATATGCCATGTTGTTTCCGGCACGTTTAAGGGTGGTGTATGATGGCTCCACACACTTCTTCAATACCCCTCAAGAGGCGGAGGCCTGGCTGGAGCGCAGACCCAGACCCCCTATTTAGGGACTGTTTCTCCCTCAGAGGTCGCATTGACTGCTGGGTTTTGTACTCCTCCTAACCATGTAGCGGGAATGATCTTTATTTCTAGGAGCTGAATGCTAGGATATAGCCTTTTTGTAGAGGCATTAGTTGTCTCTACTCCCTAGGGTTGTTATAGGTTCTCAGCCTTAGTTTAGTTAGGGTTTTTTTGGGATCCAGGCGTGTCTAGTTTGGGATGGATATGCAGGGAGGGGGGGGGTTTGGGATGTTCTGGGTTTGTTCTTCTTTTTGCACATGTATTGCTTTATGTGTCACTGTGCTATTTTTTTTTCTCGAACTGTAATGTGTCCATGATTTCTTCTATGTATGCCTTCTGCTCTCCGTATGCTCTGCCTGTGTGCTGGCGGGGGGCTGTAGTGATCCCTTTGCTCCTTCCCCCTCTACGTTATGGGTTCCTCTCTTTTGCGCGCCTTGCTTGCCTTGGATTTCCCTCTTCTCCTGCCTCTCCGTATTTGCCCCTTGCCTTTTTTCTCCTTCTGTCCTTTCTCTTTTGTATCCATGGCTGCAGGGGTTGATGGACTCCGCATACTCGGCTGGAATGTGAGGGGCCTGAATGACCGCATTAAGCGGGCTCTGGTTTTATCTCAGGTGAGAAAGTATAGGGCAGATATCATATGCCTTTCCGAAACGCACCTAGTTGGTACTAGAACCTTGGCTCTCAGGAAGCCCTGGGTGGGTCTCTCCTATCATTCCACCTTCTCTGCTAACTCCAGGGGGGTTTCAGTTTTGGTGCGGAAGTCGGTTAATTTCCACTTAGTTCATAGCCAAATTGACTAATATGGCAGGTATGTATTTCTTAGGGCCTATGTTAACCGTACACTTTTACACATACTTGCTGTCTATGTCCCTCCCCCCTACAATAATGAGGTACTCAGGCAGGCAATGTCGTTTCTTGCTACTTCTCCCTCAGCTCCGGTCCTTTGCATCGGTGACTTCAATAATGTTTTGGATAAAGTTTTAGATAGATGGGCTGAACTTCCCCCTTCTCTACCCTCTGCCTCCCCGTCCCCCACTCCGTTCGCGAGGTTGGTTTCCGAGCTTGGACTCCTGGATATTTGGAGGTTGAGACACCCTAAACAACTCCAATACTCCTGCCACTCGGCCAGCTTTCACTCGTTCTCGAGAATAGACTTGGCCCTCGTCTCCCCTGATCTCACTGCTAGAATACTGGATGTCCAGTATCTACAGAGGGGAATCTCGGATCACTCACCTGTGCTGGTGGTCCTAGATTCTGCACCTGCCTGTGGGGCTAAACTCTGGAAATTGAATCCCTTCTAGTTGACCTTGCTGACTGACCACGAGGCCTTGCTTAGTGAATGGAGTGATTTTGAGGTTCATAATGCGTCCTGTTCTGATCCACTGGTTAAGCATGACGCATTTGAAAGCTTCACTACGGGTCTCCTTCATACGACAAATAGCTAATGTCAAGAAATCTAGTAGGGAGGAGAAGATGCGCCTGGAGCTTGCCTGTTCCCAATCCGAGTCTGCTTACCTCACTACTAGGACCCTTGATGATCAGACAAGATGGGATTTGGCCAGGAAAGCCTGGTCTGACCACTTGCTCAAGGCGCAAATTACTTTTCTCCCAGCACACCCTCTATTCACAATCGGACACGGGGGGTAGTTACTTGGCCTTTCTGGCTCGGGGTGAGAGAACGGGGTGTTCCATTCAGCAGGTCTGTGATACTCAGGGTGAAATGGTATATGCCACTCCTGAAATAGCCCAGGTTTTCCAGTCCTTTTATTCTTCGTTGTATGCCTCTAGGGTCACCTATACCCCCACTCAACTACAGCAATATCTTTCAGACATTGCCCTGCCACAGCTGTCCCAGCAATCTGTAGATATTTTGGATGCTAATATCACACCAGAGGAGGTTGAGGCTGTTATTGCCTCCTTCCCTAATAAAAAGGCCCCGGGTAGCGACGGTATACCGGTTGAAGTTTATAAACAATATCGTGCATACTTTGTCCCCTATCTTTTGACTCTCTTTAATACATTGATGGAGGGCGCTCGTCTACCTCCCTCTATGTCCGAAGCTATTATTGTGGTGATCCTTAAACCGGGTAAAGACCCTACGGCCCCGGAGTCCTACCGCCCGATCTCATTGCTACCTACTGATGTCAAGATTTTGGCCAAAATTCTGGCGCTTAGACTCAATAGTGTTATCACCTCGATCATTCATGATGATCAGACAGGATTTATGCCAGGCAAGTCCACCCTCCAAAATTTGAGGCGACTGTTTTGTCACCTCCAGATGGGGGACCGGCCCGAGTCAGGGCTGTGGTGGTTTCCTTGGATGCTGCCAAGGCCTTCGACTCTGTAGAATGGGAGTATTTGTGGGAGGTCCTTAGATGGTTTGCTTTTGGCCCCAAATTCATACGCTGGGTACAATTACTCTATTCCTCCCCCGTGGCTCAAATATCTGTCAATGGCTATGTGACGTCCCCATTTGCTTTGTCCCGTGGTACTAAACAGGGCTACTCACTCTCCCCTGCCCTTTTTGCCCTGGCTGTAGAGCCATTGGCATGTTTCATCAGAGCGTCCCCTGATGTTAGGGGCATCACTATTGACGGACATGAGGATGTTATTGCATTATATGCCGATGACATGCTCTTGTTCCTCAGAGACCCTGATGCTTCCCTGACCTCCCTCCTGGGTATTGTTGATACATTTGGCCTTTACTCCGGCCTGACTATCAACTGGAATAAATCTAGTGTCTTTCCCATATCTGGTATTCTTCCTGACCCGTTGCCAGATGTGTCCTCCTTGGCCTGGACCCTTCGCTTTCAGTATCTTGGTGTCTGGATCACTCCTAATGTTAAGTCTTTTGTACATCACAACATTGACCAGGTCACGGTGTATCTGAAGCGACGGGTTCATGTATGAAAGAAGCTTCCCCTTACTGTCACGGGTCGCATTAACCTGATCAAGATGGTGATGCAACCAAAGTATCTTTATCTATTGCAGCACTCTCCTACTTATATCCCCAAGAAAATTTTCACTAACATTGATAGTGTGCTTTCCTCCTTTGTTTGGGGCGACAAAACGCCTAGGGTTGCCCTGAGAGTTCTGGTTAGGGCTAAATCGGATGGAGGTTTGGGCTTTCCCAATCTCCGGGCCTATTATATAGCTGCTCAGCTTGCACACCTGTCTAATTGGATTCTCAGTAGGGATAGTCTCACGTTTGCGAGATTCTTTGCCGAGTGTGTGGGGTCTCATTTCTCCCCTCTCCAGTTTCTTCTTTCTGCCTCTTCTACTGCTGGTCTTCCTCCTTTACTCCGTCAATCGCTACTTGTGTGGCGTCAGGCTCACTCCTATTATTTATGGCAAGGCACAGACTCTGACACGCCACTTTGGTTCAATCCAGGATATAGGGAGTTGTTGCAGCTCTCACAGGACAACATATGGATTGGGGCGGGCCTTACCACAGTCTCGCAACTGTATGATAATGGTGTTTTCAAGTCTTTCGCACAACTGAAGGAGGAGCTTGAAATATCCAATAGATCCTTTTATCGCTATCTACAGCTCCGCCATGCGGTGCAGGCACAGTTTGGGGCCTCACCCCCGCCCATTTCTGACTCCCCGATTAAAGATATGGTTAGGAATTTGGGTGCAAGACACCAAGTTTCCATTCTATATAGTAGTCTGAATGCCCACATCTGTCCGAATATATTTGACCAACTTAAACTCAAATGGGAACAAGACACAGAAGAGAAAATTGGTGCTGTTTTTCTTGCGCACAAAGGGGCAGCTCTAATGAACCAGAGAAAATGGGATTACACCCAAAATCCCCCAACCAATGCAGAAAAAACAGACTTAACTCCAGTTCATATGTGCGCCCCAATAAAACAAAAAATTAATATATGGAAAGATGTACTCCCCTGGTTAAGCACTCTTCTTCACAATTCCCTTTTCATTCAGGAGCGACGTTTGTGACATAAAAGGAAGAAAAAAATGCAAAACCCTTGTGTAGTACTGTTTGAATATACATGCACATTCAAAGGTGATCAACAATTGCAACACCAGTGATGATAAATAAGTTTATGTCGGGGTTTCCTGACCCCCTAAACCAAACCACTCACAATCGTGAGAAGAAGAGAAGGCATGGATAATCATTCATTATTAGAACACCATCACCATAAATCTCAGGGGATGCCCCCTTCAACAGAGAACTCACAGGGGGATAAATTAACTAAGGCGTGGTAAACATTCCATCCTCATGACTCCATCATATAGAGGGAATATAAAAGACAGGGGATATCCCCTTCACCAAAAAACTCACAGTCTGAACCTTGTATAAAAGCAGAACAGGTGGGTCTTTATTTTCTTTAAAATTCACAGCCAACTTCCAAGGTGAATCCTCAATGTAAAGTAGAAAAATAAACCAGTGTTGGATGATATAAAAACAACTTTAATTACTTTTCTTTAAAAATGTACAAGAAGGCATACCCGGTTTAGAGAGATATCGGGGCCCCGTTTCAGCAGTCCCAGAACCCTCTCCTTGCCAGGTAAAGTCCCCTTTGTTGACACGGGGCCCCGTTTTCATGCACACGTCACCTTATTCCTGGATATCTCTCTAAACCGGGTATGCCTTCTTGTACATTTTTAAAGAAAAGTAATTAAAGTTGTTTTTATATCATCCAACACTGGTTTATTCTTCTACTTTACATTGAGGATTCACCTTGGAAGTTGGCTGTGAATTTTAAAGAAAATAAAGACCCACCTGTTCTGCTTTTATACAAGGTTCAGACTGTGAGTTTTTTGGTGAAGGGGATATCCCCTGTCTTTTATATTCCCTCTATATGATGGAGTCATGAGGATGGAATGTTTACCACGCCTTAGTTAATTTATCCCCCTGTGAGTTCTCTGTTGAAGGGGGCATCCCCTGAGATTTATGGTGATGGTGTTCTAATAATGAATGATTATCCATGCCTTCTCTTCTTCTCACGATTGTGAGTGGTTTGGTTTAGGGGGTCAGGAAACCCCGACATAAACTTATTTATCATCACTGGTGTTGCAATTGTTGATCACCTTTGAATGTGCATGTATATTCAAACAGTACTACACAAGGGTTTTGCATTTTTTTCTTCCTTTTATGTCACAAACGTCGCTCCTGAATGAAAAGGGAATTGTGAAGAAGAGTGCTTAACCAGGGGAGTACATCTTTCCATATATTAATTTTTTGTTTTATTGGGGCGCACATATGAACTGGAGTTAAGTCTGTTTTTTCCTCAAATGGGAACAAGACATTGGCCCAAATGCAGACGACCAGTGGCTACAGGTGTTGAGCTCACTTAAATACTCTACTCAGTGTATCAAATATCAGCAGGTTTATTTCTTTGTTCTGCATAGGACATACAGAACTCCAGTTTCTTTGTATAAAGCAGGCCTACGGCCTGATAGTACCTGCCCCAGATGTGGTGCCCTTGACTCTACTTTTTGGCACCTATTATGGCTGTGCCCCACAGTACATGCCTTTTGGGAAGCAGTTTGGGCGGACATTCTGCTCACTGAACCTACGCTGCCCCCCCTCTCTCCTACTGTATGTATGTTTGCGCTAGACTTAGAGGAATCCTACTGCCCGGCACTATACAAATATGTTCTTTGCCTGACTACCTTAGCTAAGGTGATTATAGCGCGTAACTGGTTTGCTCCCTCTTCCCCCAATGTATACAACTGGCGAGCCCTAGTAAATGAGGTGTCAGGACATGAGAGGTTTACACATAGGTCTAGAGGGACCCTACCCCATTACTTTAGCAAGTGGGACAGGTGGAATACCTCCCGTCTGGCTACAGCTGGAGCACTATTCTCTGACTAATTGAGGCTTCATATTTGAATTTGCGATGTTGCCGTGACACTTATTATCTTTTTCCATGTGACACTGTGACACAGATGGTATTAATTACTTTATTTTTCCTGTAATTTTTATTTTTTTTTGGTTTGTTTGTTGTTCTGGTTTTGTTCTGTATTTAATGTTGTTGTTTTTTTTTTTATCTTGTCCCTGTGAAAACTCTAATAAAAAAACTACACAAGTTAAAAAAAAAAACTGCACAACTGAAATGCACCACAGGTATAGAATGTAGATGGATAGTATACTTGACGACACAGAGGTAGGTACAGCAGTGGCCTTCCGTACCGTACTGCTATATATACTGGTGGTCACTGTCAGCAAACTGCAAAACTAAAATGCACCACAGGTATAGAATGTAGATGGATAGTATACTTGACGACACAGAGGTAGGTACAGCAGTGGCCTTCCATACCGTACTGCTATATATACTGGTGGTCACTGTGTCAGCAAACTGCACAACTGAAATGCACCACAGGTATAGAATGTAGATGGATAGTATACTTGACGACACAGAGGTAGGTACAGCAGTGGCCTTCCATACCGTACTGCTATATATACTGGTGGTCACTGTGTCAGCAAACTGCACAACTGAAATGCACCACAGGTATAGAATCTAGATGGATAGTATACTTGACGACACAGAGGTAGGTACAGCAGTGGCCTTCCGTACCGTACTGCTATATATACTCGTGGTCACTGTCAGAAAACTGCAAAACTAAAATGCACCACAGGAATAGAATGTAGATGGATAGTATACTTGACGACACAGAGGTAGGTACAGCAGTGGCCTTCCGTACCGTACTGCTATATATACTGGTGGTCACTGTGTCAGCAAACTGCAAAACTAAAATGCACCACAGGTATAGAATCTAGATGGATAGTATATTTGACGACACAGAGGTAGGTACAGCAGTGGCATACTGTACCGTAATGCTATATATTATATACTGGTGGTCAGCAAACTGTGCAAAACTGAAATGCACCACAGGTATGGATGGATAGTATACTTGACGACACAGAGGTAGGTACAGCAGTGGCCTACTGTACCGTAATGCTATATATTATATACTGGTGGTCAGCAAACTGTGCAAAACTGAAATGCACCACAGGTATGGATGGATAGTATACTTGACGACACAGAGGTAGGTACAGCAGTGGCCTACTGTACCGTAATGCTATATATTATATACTGGTGGTCAGCAAACTGTGCAAAACTGAAATGCACCACAGGTATGGATGGATAGTATACTTGACGACACAGAGGTAGGTACAGCAGTGGCCTTCTGTACCGTACTCCTATATATTATATACTGGTGGTCAGCAAAATTATGCACTGTACTCCTACTATATACTACACAATGCAGCACAGATATGGAGTGTTTTTCAGGCAGACAACGTATACTGGTGGTCACTGGTCAGCAAAACTCTGCACTGTACTCCTATATAATATTATACTGGTGGTCTCCAGTCCCCACAATAAAGCAGCACACTGAGCACAGATATGGAGTGTTTTTCAGGCAGACAACGTATACTGGTGGTCACTCTCAGCAAAACTCTGCACTGTACTCCTCCTATATAATACAGCTGCTCCCCAGTCCCCACAATTAAGCAGTGTGAGCACAGATATATGCAGCACACTGAGCACAGATAGGGAGCGTTTTTTTCAGGCAGAGAAAGGATAAAACTGAACAAAAGGTGTGGGTGCAAGGAGTGGGCGCTGGTCGGGGTGGGGAATGAACTGATGATTCAGCTGGGAAATTATGGGTATTTTTGAAAAAATGAAGAGATGAAAAAAAATGGAGAAAGATACTTAGCTGGATGTTTTCAGTGTATTTCTGATTCCTGAGGAAAGGATGATGTTTCCTCCACCGATGGTGCGGTCAGACGGTGTAGTGTTATGAAAAAGAACAAAATGGCAAATTTTGAGTTTTTGGGGAAAAAGTGGGGATAATGTGCACTTTTTTCTTCTTACAGGTGGAAAGATCTTTGGTGGGGGGATCGTACCTCACTTACACTAGGTGGGTAGGGTTTAAAACACATATGGGTATCTTTGAAAAGGGATGCTGGAATTTTCAGCGTACCTAACTTACAATAAAGAATGTAGGTATAAACACATCAAGGTATCTTTGTAAGCTGTGCTGCGTACCGGTACTCACTGTGGAGGGCGTATTCAGTCTGCGCATCAAGGTTTCTTTTATCCAATCAAAATGCTGATTCAGCCGCCCATGTTAAAAGGGGTTTATTGGATAAAAACAAGTAAATGAAATACAATAAAATGCAGGGGGGAGTAATGGCCACGAGGAGGGAACCGTCAGACAGGGAAACCGGCAAGACTATCCACAAAAGCTCGCATGGCCCGGTACCAAATGAACTTAAAGAATTGCGACAGTCTTACCTTCCCCCAGTCATGCAGGCTTCCAAACCAAGCGGGCCAAGTCCCTTCTCTCAGCCAACGCGTTTCGAGAAGTCTCTCTTTATCAAGGCTGGAGATCTGTTCCTGAGGATGCTTATTTATAATGAATTTACAATTGGGCTCCCGATTGCGTCACTTCCGGTTTCGGAGCTAACCGGAAGTGCGGGTCCGCCGCCGGGGGACATTAATTGGTTGAGACATTATGATTTAAACCTAAAAATAGTTCCCATAATGGGTGGTCTGTAAACGAGGCAAATGGCTTTATAATGGGATCATTTGGACTAAATTTTCCCAAAGTTTTCGGCCGTGACCGGAAGTGGCCGCCTGGTGTTGTGGGTAATGTAGTTTTGAGCTGGGAAGGTCCGTCCGCGGAAATGGCTAGCGTGCATAATAAATGACGTAGTTCCTGTTTTTAATGTCTTGCGGCGGAAGTGTTCGCCCGGTGTCATGGGAAATGTAGTTTGTGTTCCTGGAGTTTTCGCCCGTGACCGGAAGTAGCCGTCTAGTGTTATGAATAATGTAGTTCTACATCCTAGGAGGATCCATCGACGGAAATGGCATTGGGGACTGATGGGAAATGTAGTTCCCGGAGTCTTTGGTTTGAAAGCTCCTAATAAACTTAGGGTTTTCTTGGTGTCCTTTAGGCGATTTTCTAATTAAAAAATAAAATATAAAGAACCATAAATAGGAGCTGCAGAACATGCTGGGAAGTATGATTCTGGGTGTTTGGAAATTCCCTTTTCCTGTTGGTTGACCTTCATGATAAGGGATGGGTTTTATTACTGAAAAAAATGGAGAAAAAGAAAAATAACCTGTGAGGGAATACTTAAAATTAAAAGGATATATGGTGAAAGTGATTGTAAATAAAAATAAAGTGAAAAATAAAATGGAATAAGGAAGAATAAAATAAATATAAGAAAAGAATAAAGGTAAATATAAGAAAAAATAAATAAATAAAAATAAAAATAAAAATGAGAATAAGAAAAAAATAAAATAAAATAAAAATGAAAATAAAAATAAAAATAAAAACAAAAAATAAAAAATAAATATAAAAATAAAAATGAAAACAAAAATAAAAATAAAAAATAGAAAAAAATGATGAAAAAAGGATAAAAATAACAATAAAAATGGAAATAAAATTAAAAATGAAAATGAAATAAAAAATAAAAATAAAGATAAAATTAAAGGGTTAAAAATACTAAGGATGGGGGAAAGTGGATGGGGTGGACTTTAAAGAAACCATTTGAGTTCAAAGTCATGGTTGAGTCCTTGTGGGCTTAATGTTTTTAGTTCAAAGATAGTGCGCATTTCTGTTTGGGCCAACTTCTTTTCTATATTTTTATCTTTCCATGTGGTCTTGACATGTTTCAGACCAATGAACCTTTTGATATGGTTGCTGGAGCAGTTGTGGATATTTTTGAAATGATTGGAAAGATGATGTGTAGTGAGTCCTTTTTTTATGTTCCTGAGATGTTCTGATATTCGGATTTTTAAAGGTCTTGAGGTTCTTCCTACATAGGTGAGACCACAGGAACATTCCACTAAGTAGATCACGTTGGCCGTGTTGCACGTAATGAAATCTCTGATCTTGGTTTTGTTATTGTTGATCTGTATTTCTGTGTATTTGCTAGTAGTGACGCTGATGTTTCTACATCCGATACACATCCCACACCTATAGAATCCCTTGCTACGAACAAGATTCTTCGTAGGTATGGGTAGGGCACTTCTGACCAATTGGTTTTTGAGATTTTGGGATTTGCGATATATGAAAGTGGGTTTTTTGGGGATAATATCCTTGAGTATTGGGTCCCGTTGTAGTAGATGCCAATTCTTTCGAATGATGCGTTCTACTTGTGAGTGTTGTGCATCGAATTGGGTGATGAAAGACCACTGGAGACCATCTTTGTTGCTGGTGACCGGAGGTTTTTTAGCTAATAAGATGTCCCTATCTTTATCCTGGGTTTCTTTCATGATGTTGTTCAATTTTTCTTCCTTGTACCCCTTGTCCATGAAGTCCTGTTTCATACGTTCCATTTGTTCATCGCAGATTTCTTTCTGACTACAATTGCATCTAATTTTCAGAAATTGGCTTTTAGGGACTCCTTTCAGCCAAAGGTGGTGATGTTGGCTGTCGGTGGGAATGTAGGTGTTGCAGTCAGTGGCTTTTTTGAAGGTCTTAGTATGAACGATTCCTCTTTCTATATAAATGGTCAAATCGAGAAAATTGATCTGTTCCTGGCTGTAGGTTAGAGAAAAAAAATCGATATATTGATGACGTTCTATTACTGTGGGTGGGAGAAGAAGAGGGTTTGAATACCCTCTTCCAAGAACTCAACATCAATAGCTTCAATCTCCATTTTTCTCTAACCTACAGCCAGGAACAGATCAATTTTCTCGATTTGACCATTTATATAGAAAGAGGAATCGTTCATACTAAGACCTTCAAAAAAGCCACTGACTGCAACACCTACATTCCCACCGACAGCCAACATCACCACCTTTGGCTGAAAGGAGTCCCTAAAAGCCAATTTCTGAGAATTAGACGCAATTGTAGTCAGAAAGAAATCTGCGATGAACAAATGGAACGTATGAAACAGGACTTCATGGACAAGGGGTACAAGGAAGAAAAATTGAACAACATCATGAAAGAAACCCAGGATAAAGATAGGGACATCTTATTAGCTAAAAAACCTCCGGTCACCAGCAACAAAGATGGTCTCCAGTGGTCTTTCATCACCCAATTCGATGCACAACACTCACAAGTAGAACGCATCATTCGAAAGAATTGGCATCTACTACAACGGGACCCAATACTCAAGGATATTATCCCCCAAAAAACCACTTTCATATATCGCAAATCCCAAAATCTCAAAAACCAATTGGTCAGAAGTGCCCTACCCATACCTACGAAGAATCTTGTTCGTAGCAAGGGATTCTATAGGTGTGGGATGTGTATCGGATGTAGAAACATCAGCGACACTACTAGCAAATACACAGAAATACAGATCAACAATAACAAAACCAAGATCAGAGATTTCATTACGTGCAACACGGCCAACGTGATCTACTTAGTGGAATGTTCCTGTGGTCTCACCTATGTAGGAAGAACCTCAAGACCTTTAAAAATCCGAATATCAGAACATCTCAGGAACATAAAAAAAGGACTCACTACACATCATCTTTCCAATCATTTCAAAAATATCCACAACTGCTCCAGCAACCATATCAAAAGGTTCATTGGTCTGAAACATGTCAAGACCACATGGAAAGATAAAAATATAGAAAAGAAGTTGGCCCAAACAGAAATGCGCACTATCTTTGAACTAAAAACATTAAGCCCACAAGGACTCAACCATGACTTTGAACTCAAATGGTTTCTTTAAAGTCCACCCCATCCACTTTCCCCCATCCTTAGTATTTTTAACCCTTTAATTTTATCTTTATTTTTTATTTCATTTTCATT
Organism: Pseudophryne corroboree; assembly: GCF_028390025.1. Taxonomy (NCBI): domain Eukaryota; kingdom Metazoa; phylum Chordata; class Amphibia; order Anura; family Myobatrachidae; genus Pseudophryne; species Pseudophryne corroboree. The sequence goes on along the minus strand of NC_086445.1, from coordinate 677,238,675 downwards.
TTTAATTTTATTTCCATTTTTATTGTTATTTTTATCCTTTTTTCATCATTTTTTTCTATTTTTTATTTTTATTTTTGTTTTCATTTTTATTTTTATATTTATTTTTTATTTTTTGTTTTTATTTTTATTTTCATTTTTATTTTATTTTATTTTTTTCTTATTCTCATTTTTATTTTTATTTTTATTTATTTATTTTTTCTTATATTTACCTTTATTCTTTTCTTATATTTATTTTATTCTTCCTTATTCCATTTTATTTTTCACTTTATTTTTATTTACAATCACTTTCACCATATATCCTTTTAATTTTAAGTATTCCTTCACAGGTTATTTTTCTTTTTCTCCATTTTTTTCAGTAATAAAACCCATCCCTTATCATGAAGGTCAACCAACAGGAAAAGGGAATTTCCAAACACCCAGAATCATACTTCCCAGCATGTTCTGCAGCTCCTATTTATGGTTCTTTATATTTTATTTTTTAATTAGAAAATCGCCTAAAGGACACCAAGAAAACCCTAAGTTTATTAGGAGCTTTCAAACCAAAGACTCCGGGAACTACATTTCCCATCAGTCCCCAATGCCATTTCCGTCGATGGATCCTCCTAGGATGTAGAACTACATTATTCATAACACTAGACGGCTACTTCCGGTCACGGGCGAAAACTCCAGGAACACAAACTACATTTCCCATGACACCGGGCGAACACTTCCGCCGCAAGACATTAAAAACAGGAACTACGTCATTTATTATGCACGCTAGCCATTTCCGCGGACGGACCTTCCCAGCTCAAAACTACATTACCCACAACACCAGGCGGCCACTTCCGGTCACGGCCGAAAACTTTGGGAAAATTTAGTCCAAATGATCCCATTATAAAGCCATTTGCCTCGTTTACAGACCACCCATTATGGGAACTATTTTTAGGTTTAAATCATAATGTCTCAACCAATTAATGTCCCCCGGCGGCGGACCCGCACTTCCGGTTAGCTCCGAAACCGGAAGTGACGCAATCGGGAGCCCAATTGTAAATTCATTATAAATAAGCATCCTCAGGAACAGATCTCCAGCCTTGATAAAGAGAGACTTCTCGAAACGCGTTGGCTGAGAGGAGGGACTTGGCCCGCTTGGTTTGGAAGCCTGCATGACTGGGGGAAGGTAAGACTGTCGCAATTCTTTAAGTTCATTTGGTACCGGGCCATGCGAGCTTTTGTGGATAGTCTTGCCGGTTTCCCTGTCTGACGGTTCCCTCCTCGTGGCCATTACTCCCCCCTGCATTTTATTGTATTTCATTTACTTGTTTTTATCCAATAAACCCCTTTTAACATGGGCGGCTGAATCAGCATTTTGACTGGATAAAAGAAACCTTGATGCGCAGACTGAATACGCCCTCCACAGTGAGTACCGGTACGCAGCACAGCTTACAAAGATACCTTGATGTGTTTATACCTACATTCTTTATTGTAAGTTAGGTACGCTGAAAATTCCAGCATCCCTTTTCAAAGATACCCATATGTGTTTTAAACCATACCCACCTAGTGTAAGTGAGGTACGATCCCCCCACCAAAGATCTTTCCACCTGTAAGAAGAAAAAAGTGCACATTATCCCCACTTTTTCCCCCAAAACTCAAAATTTGCCATTTTGTTCTTTTTCATAACACTACACCGTCTGACCGCACCATCGGTGGAGGAAACATCATCCTTTCCTCAGGAATCAGAAATACACTGAAAACATCCAGCTAAGTATCTTTCTCCATTTTTTTCATCTCTTCATTTTTTCAAAAATACCCATAATTTCCCAGCTGAATCATCAGTTCATTCCCCACCCCGACCAGCGCCCACTCCTTGCACCCACACCTTTTGTTCAGTTCTACCCCTTTGGATTACTATCTGGGATTAATCCAGTGGTGCAAGAGAGAGGCAGCAGGTATTTTCACCCACCAGGAGCGCCTCACTCATTCTACCAAAACATTTTTTTCAAGAGAACGGATAAAACTGGTGGTCACTGGTCAGCAAAACTCTGCACTGTACTCCTCCTATATTGATATAAAGCTGCTCCCCAGTCCCCACAATGATATAAGCAAGCACAAATATTTGCATCAACTCAACAATGAATAAACGGAGAGGACGCCAGCCACGTCCTCTCCCCCCAACATTTCCAATGCACAAGTGAAAATGGCGGCGACGCGCGGCTGCTTATATAGAATCCGAATCTCGCGAGAATCCGACAGCGGGATGATGACGTTCGGGCGCGCTCGGGTTAACCGAGCCATACGGGAGAATCCGAGTATGCCTCGGACCCGTGTAAAATGGGAGAGCAGTGTGAGGTATGAGATCTGTGTATGTAGGGTTGAGATCTTCTGTTCTAGGGAAGATCTGTGTGAAGGGAGGAGATCCTGTATGTGAGGGTAGGTCTGTGCTAGGTGGAGATCAGTGTGTGTGTGTGGGGGGGGGGGGTAGGTCTTCTGTCCTAAGGGGCAATCTCCTGGGCTTGGTGGAGATAGGTGTGTGTGGGGGGGGATCTTTTGTGCTTATGGGAGATCAGTGTTGGAGGAGGATCTTCTGTACAAGGCAGTGATGTGTTTGAGGGGGAAATTCTGAGTGTGATAGGGGCTGCAAACCAGTATCTTGCCTAGGGCCACGTGAGGTCTTAATCCATTTCTGGCCACACTGTTCTGGAGTGGGCCCATGCCCTAATTTTGGCTGTCACAGTGTGTAACTGAATGCCCCTGCTATCTCACATCCGAGCCAGCCATACAGTTCTGGCGTGGGATACAGCTCCCCTGGTACCTCATCATCATCTCCCCTTCTGCTGGTCAATGAGCCCTATTTTAATTAATTCAACCTATAAGACTACTACTGGGACTGGCAATTTACCCCTTTGCCTAGGGGTGCAGCGAAAAAATTAAGACACAATAAGGGTGCCATGAACTGGAAAAGTTTGTGAACTGCAGCCCCAAGCAATCCTGGAACCTGGATAACACAATTCACTTAAATCCAAAGGATACATTGGGGGAGATTCAAATGATTGAAAAGTCAGTTGGGTGTCTGTTTTTTCCATGTCTATTATATAGGAAAAAACAGACTCCCAACTCACTTTTCAAGAATTTGAATCTCCACCATTGGATTTAAATACAATGGATTTAAAACAGATACATTTCTATGAAATTCTTTTAGAAGTGACATGGTGGGGACGGGGGGGGGGGGGGGGAGTGTAACCATTTGCATATTCCTATAGAAATAGGGCAGGCGGGAGGGGGTGTAATTAAACACAGATCAATCATGTTTAAATATTTAACCCTATGGGCCAGATGCATCATCGCTTAGAAAGTGATAAAATAGAGTAAAAAAGTACCAGCCAATCAGCTCATAACTATTAACTGTAATTTTTTCAAACACAGCCTGTGACATGGACAGTTAGGAGCTGATTGGCTGGTACTTTTTCACGCTCCATTTTATAACTTCCAAACGATGATGCATCTAGCCCTATGAGTCTTATCAATCCAGCTATAACAAACTGAATTATTTTTTTATCTAAAAAAATAAATAAATAATAATAATAAAAAATAATAAGAATTTACTTACCGATAATTCTATTTCTCATAGTCCGTAGTGGATGCTGGGGACTCCGTAAGGACCATGGGGAATAGCGGCTCCGCAGGAGACTGGGCACATCTAAAGAAAGCTTTAGGACTATCTGGTGTGCACTGGCTCCTCCCCCTATGACCCTCCTCCAAGCCTCAGTTAGGACACTGTGCCCGGACGAGCGTACACAATAAGGAAGGATTTTGAATCCCGGGTAAGACTCATACCAGCCACACCAATCACACCGTATAACCTGTGATCTGAACCCAGTTAACAGCATGATAACAGAGGAGCCTCTGAAAGATGGCTCACAACAATAATAACCCGATTTTTGTAACAATAACTATGTACAAGTATTGCAGACAATCCGCACTTAGGATGGGCGCCCAGCATCCACTACGGACTATGAGAAATAGAATTATCGGTAAGTAAATTCTTATTTTCTCTAACGTCCTAAGTGGATGCTGGGGACTCCGTAAGGACCATGGGGATTATACCAAAGCTCCCAAACGGGCGGGAGAGTGTGGATGACTCTGCAGCACCAAATGAGAGAACTCCATGTCCTCCTCAGCCAGGATATCAATTTTATAGAATTTTACAAACGTATTTGCTCCTGACCAAGTAGCTGCTCGGCAAAGTTGTAAAGCCGAGACCCCTCGGGCAGCCGCCCAAGATGAGCCCACCTTCCTTGTGGAGTGGGCATTTACAGATTTTTGGCTGTGGCAGGCCTGCCACAGAATGTGCAAGCTGAATTGTACTACAAATCCAACGAGCAATAGTCTGCTTAGAAGCAGGAGCACCCAGCTTGTTGGGTGCACACAGGATAAACAGCGAGTCAGATTTCCTGACTCCAGCCGTCCTGGAAACATATATTTTCAGGGCACTGACAACGTCTAGCAACTTGGAGGCCTCCAAGTCCCTAGTAGCCGCAGGCACCACCAATAGGTTGGTTCAGGTGAGACGCTGAAACCACCTTGGGGAGAAACTGAGGACGAGTCCTCAATTCCGCCCTGTCCGAATGGAAAATCAGATAAGGGCTTTTTCAGGATAAAGCCGCCAATTCTGACACGTGCCTGGCCCAGGCCAGGGCCAACAGCATGACCACTTTCCATGTGAGATATTTTAACTCCACAGATTTAAGTGGTTCAAACCAATGTGACTTTTGGAACCCAAAACTACATTGAGATCCCAAAGTGCCACTGGAGGCACAAAAGGAGGCTGTATATGCAGTACCCCTTTTACAAACGTCTGAACTTCAGGGACTGAAGCTAGTTCTTTTTGGAAGAAAATTGACAGGGCCGAAATTTGAACCTTAATGGACCCCAATTTCAGGCCCATAGACACTCCTGTTTGCAGGAAATGTAGGAATCGACCCAGTTGAATTTCCTCCATCGGGCCTTACTGGCCTCGCACCACGCAACATATTTTCGCCAATTGCGGTGATAATGTTTTTGTGGTTACATCCTTCCTGGCTTTGATCAGGATAGGGATGACTTCATCCGGAATGCCTTTTTTCCTTCAGGATCCGGCGTTCAACCGCCATGCCGTCAAACGCAGCCGCGGTAAGTCTTGGAACAGACAGGGTCCTTGCTGGAGCAGGTCCCTTCTTAGAGGTAGAGGCCACGGATCCTCCGTGAGCATCTCTTGAAGTTCCGGTTACCAAGTCCTTCTTGGCCAATCCGGAACCACGAATATAGTGCTTACTCCTCTCCATCTTATCAATCTCAGTACCTTGGGTATGAGAGGCAGAGGAGGGAACACATACCCTGACTGGTACACCCACGGTGTTACCAGAGCGTCTACAGCTTATTGTCTGAGGGTCCCTGGACCTGGCGCAATACCTGTCGAGTTTTTAATCATGTGGAAGACTTCTGGGTGAAGTCCCCACTCTCCCGGGTGGAGGTCGTGCTGAGGAAGTCTGCTTCCCAGTTGTCCACTCCCGGAATGAATACTGCTGACAGTGCTATCACATGATTTTCCGCCCAGCGAAGAATCCTTGCAGCTTCTGCCATTGCCCTCCTGCTTCTTGTGCCACCCTGTCTGTTTACGTGGATGACTGCCGTGATGTTGTCCGACTGGATCAACACCGGCTGACCTTGAAGCAGAGGTCTTGCTAAGCTTAGAGCATTGTAAATGTCCCTTAGCTTCAGGATATTTATGTGAAGTGATGTCTCCAGGCTTGACCATAAGCCCTGGATATTCCTTCCCTGTGTGACTGCTCCCCAGCCTCGCAGGCTGGCATCAGTGGTCACCAGGACCCAGTCCTGAATGCCTAATCTGCGGCCCTCTAGAAGATGAGCACTCTGCAACCACCACAGGAGGGACACCCTTGTCCTTGGTGACAGGGTTATCCGATGATGCATCTGAAGATGCGCCACCATTTTACCAAGAACCCTTGTGCATTGATGCACTGAGACTTGGCTCGGTTTTAGGAGGTTCCTGACTAGCTCGGATAAATCCCTGGCTTTCTCCTCCGGGAGAAACACCTTTTTCTGGACTGTGTCCAGGATCATCCCTAGGAACAGAAGACACGTCGTCGGAACCAGGTGCGATTTTGGAATATTGAGAATCCAATCGTGCTGCCGCAACACTACCTGAGATAGTGCTACACCGACCTCCAACTGTTCCCTGGATCTTACCCTTATCAGGGAATTGTCCAAGGAAGGGATAACTAAAATTCACTTCCTTCGAAGGAATATCATAATTTCGGCCATTACCTTGGTAAAGACCCGGGGTGCCGTGTACCATCCATACGGCAGCGTCTGAACTGATAGTGACAGTTCTGTACCATAAACCTGAGGTACCCTTGGTGAGAAGGGTAAATTTTGACATGAAGGTAAGCATCCTTGATGTCCCGAGACATCATGTAGTCCCCTTCTTCCAGGTTCGCAATCACTGCTCTGAGTGACTCAATCTTGAATTTGAACCTCTGTACGTAAGTGTTCAAAGATTTTAGATTTAGAATCGGTCTCACCGAGCCGTCCGGCTTCGGTACCACAACAGTGTGGAATAATACCCCGTTCCCTGTTGCAGGAGGGGTATCTTGATTATCACCTGCTGGGAATACAGCTTGTGAATGGCTTCCAAAACTGTCTACCTGTCAGAAGGAGACATCGGTAAAGCCGACTTTAGGAAACGGCGAGGGGGAGACGTCTCGAATTCTAATTTGTACCCCTGAGATATCACCTGAAGGATCCAGGGGTCTACTTGCGAGTGAGCCCACTGCGCGCTGAAATTTATTGAGACGGGCCCACCACCGTGCCTGATTCTGCTTGTAAAGCCCCAGCGTATACTGAGGGCTTGGCAGAGGCGGGAGAGGGTTTCTGTTCCTGGGAACTGGCTGATTTCTGCAGCCTTTTTCCTCTCCCTCTGTCACGGGGCAGAAATGAGGAACCTTTTGCCCGCTTGTCCACGAAAAGACTGCGCCTGATAATACGGCGTCTTCTCATGTTGAGAGGCGACCTGGGGTACAAACGTGGAATTCCCAGCTGTTGCCGTGGCCACGAGGTCTGAAAGACCGACCCCAAATAACTCCTCCCTTAATAAAGCAATACTTCCAAATGCCGTTTGGAATACGCATCACCTGACCACTGACGTGTCCATAACCCTCTACTGGTAGAAATGGACAACGCGCTTAGACTTGATGCCAGTCGGCAAATATTCCGCTGTGCATCACGCATATATAAAAATGCATCTTTTAAATGCTCTATAGGCAAAAATATACTGTCCCTATCTAGGGTATCAATATTTTCAGTCAGGGAATCCGACCACGCCAACCCAGCACTGCACATCCAGGCTGAGGCGATTGCTGGTCGCAGTATAACACCAGTATGTGTGTAAATACCTTTTAGGATACCCTCCTGCTTTCTATCAGCAGGATCCTTAAGGGCGGCCATCTCAGGCGAAGGTAGAGCCCTTACAAGCGTGTGAGCGCTTTATCCCCCCTAGGGGGTGTTTCCCAACGCACCCTAACCTCTGGCGGGAAAGGATATAATGCCAATAACATTTTAGAAATTATCCGTTGTTATCGGGGGAAACCCACGCATCATCACACACCTCATTTAATTTCTCAGATTCAGGAAAACTACAAGTAGTTTTTCCTCACCGAACATAATACCCCTTTTTTGGTGGTACTCGTATTATCAGAAATGTGTAAAACATTTTTCATTGCCTCAATCATGTAACGTGTGGCCCTACTGGAAGTCACATTCGTCTCTTCACCGTCGACACTGGAGTCAGTATCCGTGTCGGCGTCTATATCTGCCATCTGAGGTAACGGGCGCTTTAGAGCCCCTGACGGCCTATGAGACGTCTGGACAGGCACAAGCTGAGTAGCCGGCTGTCTCATGTCAACCACTGTCTTTTATACAGAGCTGACACTGTCACGTAATTCCTTCCAACAGTTCATCCACTCAGGTGTCGACCCCCTAGGGGGTGACATCACTATTACAGGCAATCTGCTCCGTCTCCACATCATTTTTCTCCTCATACATGTCGACACAAAAGTACCGACATACAGCACACACACAGGGAATGCCCTGATAGAGGACAGGACCCCACTAGCCCTTTGGGGAGACAGAGGGAGAGTTTGCCAGCACACACCAGAGCGCTATATATATACAGGGATAACCTTATATAAGTGTTTTTCCCCTTATAGCTGCTGTATAGTTAATACTGCGCCTAATTAGTGCCCCCCTCTCTTTTTTTAACCCTTTCTGTAGTGTAGTGACTGCAGGGGAGAGACAGGGAGCTTCCCTCCAACGGAGCTGTGAGGGAAAATGGCGCCAGTGTGCTGAGGAGATAGGCTCCGCCCCTGTTTCGCGGACTTTTCTCCTGCTTTTTTATGGATTCTGGCAGGGGTTAAATGCATCCATATAGCCCAGGAGCTATATGTGATGCATTTTTTTTGCCATCCAAGGTGTTTTTATTGCGTCTCAGGGCGCCCCCCCCCCAGCGCCCTGCACCCTCAGTGACCGAAGTGTGAAGTGTGCTGAGAGCAATGGCGCACAGCTGCAGTGCTGTGCGCTACCTTGTTGAAGACAGGACGTCTTCTGCCGCCGATTTTCCGGACCTCTTTTGCCTTCTGGCTCTGTAAGGGGGCCGGCGGCGCGGCTCTGGGACCCATCCAAGCTGGGCCTGTGATCGTCCCTCTGGAGCTAATGTCCAGTAGCCTAAGAAGCCCAATCCACTCTGCACGCAGGTGAGTTTGCTTCTTCTCCCCTTAGTCCCTCGATGCAGTGAGCCTGTTGCCAGCAGGTCTCACTGAAAATAAAAAACCTAATCTAAAACTTTCACTAAGAAGCTCAGGAGAGCCCCTAGTGTGCACCCTTCTCGTTCGGGCACAGAGATCTAACTGAGGCTTGGAGGAGGGTCATAGGGGGAGGAGCCAGTGCACACCAGATAGTCCTAAAGCTTTCTTTAGATGTGCCCAGTCTCCTGCGGAGCCGCTATTCCCCATGGTCCTTACGGAGTCCCCAGCATCCACTTAGGACGTTAGAGAAATCTAGCTTTCTCTCTATCTATCCATCTATAAAGAGCAGTGGTTCTCAAACTCGGTCCTCAGGACCCCACACAGTGCATGTTTTGCAGGTAACCCAGTAAGTGCACAGGTGTATTAATTACTCACTGACACATTTTAAAAGGTCCACAGGTAGAGCTAATTATGTTACTTGTGATTCTGTGAGGAGACCTGCAAAACATGCACTGTGTGGAGTCCTGAGGACCGAGTTTGAGAACCTGTGATCTAGAGAGATACACTGCCCAATCTGCATCTTGCTATTAGGACCCTCCCTCTCTGGCTACGCGCAGCCATAATGTGTTACACGCCATACACATAGCCTTGCCCCTTTACTCTGACGCCATTACCTTAACCCCGGAAGTGACGTGGTGACGGATGGCGGACCGTGCTGCACAGTGCCTGAGCTCGGCAAGCTGAGCCCGACAGCGACAGCAGCAGGAGGAGGGGGGGACATGGGGCGCGACGGACCCTGGTGACCAGACAGCGGGTATGGCGGGGAAGTGGGGGCGTTGCAGTGTGGACACAGGATGTACATAGTGTGTGTGTGCCCAGTGACATGTTCCGTGTGCAATGCGGGCTGCAGTCACCAGGTGTTTCCGTGTATATATTATACAGTGTGCGTTTGTCTGCTGCCAGTGACTGTTTTGTTTGTAAATACACGTGTATAGTGTTTGTGTACAGTGTGTGTTGTATATAACTGTGTGTGGTGTGTATACTTACAGTTTGTAAGTATTGTGAGTGTACGTGTAGAGTGTGCCTGTCTTATGTGAGCCCGGCTGTGGGAGACTAGAGACCTGTCACATACTAGAGACCTGTCACACTTGTTGCATAGTGCTTTCTTGGTAATGCAGTCTGTGTACCTCACAGCGCAGGTTTGCTGGGGAAAGTTAAGTACGGCTGCTGGATAGGTGTTGTGGTTGTAATTAAGCCTGGGTGTAGCCATATGAAAGCTGTATGTATCGGATTGTGACTTGCTTAGATGTTAGTGGCTGTGCATGTACTGTAAATTAAAGATTTTATAAAAAATGGCTTTGTACACTGGCAGGGATAGGTCATACAAATAAGGCAAACTTGTGCAATGCTTACATTAAAATCCTGTTCATCATGCATTTTAGGGGCCCATTTATTAAAAAATATCAGCTGTTTACCCGAAAACACCCACTGTATGATGCTGGGGATTAGATAAATTAATTGGGATCACAGTCTGCACAGCGGCGTACCACTTGTTCCGAATAAATTAGTTTGTGCACCTTTTATATGTCAGTTGCTTCCACTGATGGTGTTCTTGTACCAATTGTATGGTTCAGACTACAGTGGGTCACATTATGGCTGACTGTAACTCTGGACCGGCCGTTCTCACTGCAGGATAATTTTTTGTTATTTTCTCATACGTCCTAGAGGATGCTGGGCTCCACTTCATGACCATGGGGTATAGACGGTTCCGCAGGAGCCATGGGCACTCTTAAGACTTTTCAATGGGTGTGAACTGGCTCCTCCCTCTATGCCCCTCCTCCAGACCTCAGTTTTAGAAATGTGCCCAGGTAGACTGGATGCACTCTAGGGGAGCTCTACTGAGCTTCTCTGAAAAGACTTACGTTAGGTTTTTTGTTTTCAGGGAGAACTGCTAGCATCAGTCTCCCCGCTTCGTGGGACTGAGGGGGCAGAAGTAGGAACCAACTTCCTGAAGAGTTTCATGGTTCTGCTTCTGGCTGACAGGACACGATTAGCTCCTGAAGGGTACTGAACGCTAGCCGTGTCTAGATGCTCACTCCCACAGCACGCCGTCACCCCCCTCACAGAGCCAGAAGGCAGGTCAGTAGAAGAAGACAGCTCTTCTATCAAGAAAAGTGACGGCTGAGGTACAGCGCAGCGCGCCATTGCTGTCCACACACACAGGCACTGCAGGGGGGGGGGGCAAAAACACCTCTATAAACTGGCAAAAAGGGGGCATAAGATACCCAGGAACAGCCCTACCCCCGCCAGTATAAATATGAAAAGTTTCTGAGGTAGAAAGGGCGGAGTTTCTTCCTCAGGCAGCCAGCACACTGCTCAGTGCCATTTTCTCTCTCAGGCTGCAGAGACATCGCTGGTCCTCCTTCACTTCTGACTACAAGTATCAGGGTGCAAAACAGGAGGGGGTACAAGCGAATTTGGTGCTTTACAAGTGTGTTTTACTGTGTAAAAAGTGCTGCATGTCAGTGGGCATTCTGTGTTCACAGGCATTAGATACTGGCGCTGGGGTTGTGAACTGGCTGCTCCTAAACTGTGTCCCTCTGACAGATTTTACTGTAGGTCTGTCCCCTATAAGTCCCAGTGTGTCTGTGTGTGTGTGTGTGTGTGTGTGTGTTGTACACGTGTGTAAGACCTGTCAGAGGCAGGGAGTTCCTCCCCGGAGGAAACCATTTTAGGGACACAGAAGTGTAATGTGGTGGCGCTGCCGGCACACCAAGAGCCTGCATGGGTGAAAAATACGTGATAGTATGCATCATATCAATAGGAGATTAGATAAGTCTGAATCTCATGCTGAGTGCTGGAGAAAATCTGTGGAGGATGTGATTTTTCAGGGCTCTGTTCCATCCGCAGGCGACCCCCCTGGGTCACATAAGAGACCATTTGCGAATATTGTGAATACTTATACCGACACGGACACTGATTCTTGTGTCGACGATAGTGACTCCAGAGAAATAGATCATAAATTGGCAAAAAATATACAATATGATAATTGTGACTATAAGGGAAGTTCTGGATGTGACATCCGTGACGGAAGCCACTCCTGTAACTCAGGAGAAGGCTTATTTCTATAAAGAAAAGAAATCTGAGGTCACTTTCCCTCCTTCCCACGAGCTTAATACACTCTTTGAAGGGATGTGGGTGAATCCCGAAAACAAATTTCGTATTCCCAAGAGAATTCAGATAGCTTATCCTTTCCCGGTGGAGTACAGGAAAAAATGGGAGTCACCCCCTGTGTTAGACAGTGCACTGTCCAGGTTGACAAAGAAGGTAATTCTCACTGCGCCTGGCACGGCTTCACTAAAAGAGCCGACAGACCGATAGATGGAAACTACATTGAAATCCATTTATGTTGCCAATGGTACGCTGCTCAGGCCCAAAATTGCTTGCGCGTGGGTGAGTCGCGCCATTGAAAAATGGTCAGAAAGCGTGTCATCAGAAATTGACACGATTGATAAAGATGAGATACTCCTTAAGTTAGGGACTATCAAAGACGCTGCCGCCTACATGCTAGAAGCGATGAAAGATATTGGACTCTTGAGTTCACAAGCCGCTACCATGGCAGTATCGGCTCGGCGGGCTTTGTGGATTCGCCAGTGGAACACGGATGCAGAGTCCAAAAGAAATATGGAGGCTCTCCCATATAAAGGTGAGGCCTTATTTGGCGATGGACTGGATGCGTTAGTCTCGGCGGATACCGCAGGTAAGTCGACATTTTTGCCCTCTGCTCCTGCACCGGCAAAAAAGACGTATCGCCCGCACATGCAGTCCTTTCGGCCCAATAAATACAAAAAAGCGAGAGGTTCCCCCTTCTTTGCGGGCAGGGGAAAGGGAAAGAAGTCCACAGCAGCTTCAGTTTCCCAGGAGCAGAAGTCTACCCCTACTTCTGCCAAATCTTCAGCATGACGCTGGGGCTTCTTTGCGGGAGGCAGCTCAGGTGGGGGCACGTCGCAAACTATTCAGCCAAGGTTGGATTCTGTCTGGCCTGGATCCCTGGGTGTTGCAAATAGTGTCCCAGGGATACAAGTTGGAGTTTCAAGACGTTCCCCCCCCCCCCCCCATGCCCATTTTTCAAATCGACCTTGCCAGCTTCTCTTCCAGAAAGGGAAGCAGTAACCGCGGCAATCCAAAAATTATGTCAGGATCAGGTCATAGTCCTGGTACCTTTGTCACAACAAGGAGAGGGGTTTTATTCAAGTCTCTTTTGTAGTTCCGAAGCCGGACGGCTCGGTCAGACCGATCCTAAACCTGAAAAATGTGAATCTCTACTTGAAACAATTCAAGTTCAAAATGGAATCACTGAGTGCAGTGATTTCCAGTCTGGAGGAAGGGGACTACATGGTGTCTGTAGACATAAAAAATGCTTACCTGCATGTTCCCATTTATCCTCCTCACCAGGCTTATCTGAGATTCGCAGTTCAGGATTGCCATTACCAATTCCAGACATTACCTTTCGGTCTCTCCACGGCGCCGAGGGTATTCACCAAGGTGTGGTTCTCCTGCGTCAAAAAGGAGTCCATATAATTCCTTATCTAGACGATCTCCTGATAAAGGTGAGATCCAGGGAGCAGTTGTTACAAAACATCACACTCTCCCTGTCAATACTCCAACAACACGGTTGGATCATAAATTATCCAAAGTCACAGTTGGTACCCATGACAAGATTGTCTTTTCTCGGGATGATTCTGGACACAGAAGTTCAGAGAGTATTTCGTCCGGTGGAAAAGGCTCTGGAAATCCAAAAAATGGTAAAACAGATATTGAAACCATTGAGTGTGTCGATCCTTCAGTGCATTCGGTTGTTGGAGAAGATGGTGGCGGCCTACGAGGCCATACAGTTTGGCAGGTTCCATGCCAGGGTATTCCTGTGGGACCTGTTGGACAAGTGGTCGAGATCCCACCTACACATGCACCGGAAGATAATCCTGTCGTCAAAAGCCAGGATTTCGCTCCTGTGGTGGCTACACAGTTCTCGCCTACTAGAGGGACGCAGTTTCGGGATTCAGGACTGGCTCCTGGTAACCACGGATGTAAGTCTCCGAGGCTGGGGAGCTGTCAGGGAGAACGCTTCCAAGGAAAATGGTCAAGTCCGGAAGCCTGCCTTCACATAAACGTGCTGGAATTGAGAGCCATTTACAACGGCCTTCAACAAGCGCTACATCTTCTTCAAGATCATTCCGTGCAGATCCAGTCGGACAATGTAACAGTAGTCGCATACATAAACATGCAGGGCGGAACGAAAAGCAGAGCAGCAATGGCAGAGGTAACGAAGATCCTCCTCTGGGCAGAAAGACATGTAAAGGCTCTGTCGGCAATTTTCATTCCGGGAGTAGACAACTGGGAAGCAGACTTCCTCAGCAGACACGATCTCCCTTCAGGAGAGTGGGGCCTCCACCAAGAAGTCTTTGCAGAGGTGACAAGTCTTTGGGGAGTTCCTCAAGTAAACATGACGGCATCTCGTCTCAACAAGAAGCTTCAGAAATATTGTTCCAGGTTGAGAGACCCTCAAGAAATAGCAGTGGATGCGCTAGTGGCCCAGTGGGTGTTCCGGTCGGTGTATGTCTTCCCTCCACTTCTGCTGATCCCAAAGGTGCTCAGGATCATTAGGAGAACAAGAATTCGAGCAATCTTCAATGCCCCAGACTGGCCAAGGAGGGCTTGGTACCCAGATCTTCAGGAATTGCTCATAGAAGATCCTCGGCCTCTTCCTCTTCGCGAGGACCTGCTGCAGCAGGGGACATGCGTGTATCAAGACTTGGCGCGGCTACGTTTGACTGCATGGCTGTTGAGCGCTGGATCCTAGCCCGTAAGGGTATTCCCGAGGAAGTCATCCCCACCCTTATTCAGGCCAGGAAAGGAGTAACGTCAAAACATTACCACCGTATTTGGAGAAAATGTGTCTTGGTGTGAATCCAAGAAGGCTCCTACGGAAGAGTTTCAGCTGGGACGTTTCTCCATTTTCTGCAGGCTGGTGTGGAGGCGGGCCTCCGATTGGGGTCAATCAAGGTTCAGATTTCTGCCTTGTCAGTGTTCTTCCAAAAACAATTGGCCTCTCTTCCAAAGGTTCAGACCTTCGTGAAAGGGGTTCTGCACATCCAGCCTCCATTTCTGCCTCCAGTGGCACCATGTGGTGTTGCAGTTTCTTCAATCGGATTGGTTTGAGCCTCTACAAGAGATAGAGTTGAAGTTTCTCACTTGGTAAGTGGTGATGCTTTTGGCATTGGCATCCGCACGGCGGGTGTCTGAGTTGGGGGCCTTGTCTCACAAGAGCCCTTACCTGATCTTCCATGAAGATAGGGCAGAGTTGAGAAACTCGTCAACATTTTCTTCCAAAGGTGGTTTCATCTTTCCACATAAATCAACCTATTGTGGTGCCAGTAGTTACTGACACGTTCACTGAGTCAGTCTCTAGATGTGGTTAGAGCTTTGAAGATTTATGTCGCTAGAACAGCTCGAATACGGAAAACAGAGTCTTTGTTTGTCCTGTATGCTCCCAACAAGATTGGGTGTCCTGCTTCCAAGCAGACTATTGCGCTTTGGATCAGAAGTACGATTCAGCACGCTCATACTATGGCTGGATTGCCGTTACGGACATCGGTGAAGGCCCATTCCACTAGGAAGGTGGGCTCATCCTGGGCGGCTGCCCGGGGGGTCTCGACATTGCAACTTTGTCGAGCAGCTACTTGGTCGGGGTCAAACACATTTGCAAAATTCTACAAGTTTGACACCTTGGCCGATGAAGACCTCAAGTTCGGTCAATCGGTGCTGCAGGGTCATCCGCACTCTCCCGCCCGTACTGGAGCTTTAGTATAAACCCCATGGTCATGAAGTGGACCCCAGCATCATCTAGGACGTATGAGAAAACAGGATTTTGATACCTACCGGTAAATCCTTTTTCTTTTTCATCCACTAGGGGCCACTGGAGCACTCTTGGGATATGGACGGCTTCCACAGGAAGAAGGCACTGATAAATTAATTTTGAAATTACTTCTCCCCTCCATATCCCAGAGTACCTCAGTGTTTTTTCTGTGCTCGACAGTTAGAAGGCTTGTGGAGTTTGTCCATTCATTGGAATTTTTTCTAAGTTTTTCTTTTTTCAACGATTTCCACATCCCTTCCCCCCTTCCAATAGGCGTGGGTCCGGGATAGTGGAAGCTGCTACAGAGCAGCTGTGGGTGTCGGGCCTCTCTAAAAAGAGCTCCCTCATACCACGTGCAGGCTGCCTGCAGGAAGCTGGACGGAGCTTGAACAAGAAGCCCTGTCATAGCCCTCACTACAGGGAGTCCAGGTATGTTGGGCTGGGGCGGTCAGCTCACGCTGCCGCCCCGCTGTGTGGGGAACTGTTTTGGGGAGAGCCCGCCACAGCTTCCAGCACTGACACGGCTGACAAGCCCCGCCGTTACCCGGAGCCGCGCGTGCATAGGCCGCTTCATGGCTCTATGCTATTCGCTCTCCGGCTCCCGCATCTAACTAGACCCCCCCGTCCTGGAGCCGCACGTGCATAGGCCGCTCCACGGCTCTATGCTGTGCGCTCTCCGGCTCCCGCTGGCCGCCGCTTCCAGCGCCGCCTCATCTAACAAGCCCCGCCGTCCCGGAGCCACACGTGCATAGGCCGCTCCATGGCTCTATGCTGTGCGCTCCACGGCTCCTGCTAGCCACCTCACGGCCTCTTCACAGGCATGTAAGCCGGCTCTGTGTACAGAGAGCAGTACACGGAGCACGGGGGTGGGGGAGGCACATAAGAAAGTGCAACAGTGATGCAGGGGTTTTTAGTAGGCTATTAAGCCTTGTATCAGGATATATTTGCAGTTTAGTGGGGATAATCTGCATTTTTTGTGTTATACTGGAAACTTGGCATATTTAACCATGCTTCCTGTTTTTTTTTCCGGTCTGTTTCCAGAGTTCCTATACTACATCTCTACTAAAGGCGCAGGGGTGTTAGGTGAATTTGGGATCAGGTTTTTCATATTACTGGGTGCACTGCACTTTGCCAGATATAAATATATACAAGAACCTTAGTGCTATTTACTGAGTCGTGCGAATTGTCTGTTTGTAGTTTTATTGTCTGTCTGCATAATGAGTAAGGCACCAGCAAAGACTAAAAAGCTATTTCCTTGCCATGTTAAAGTGTGTTGCCTGATGGATCTACCACATGTACAGTATATTTTGTGAATTCAGCTACAAATACAATTTCCACTCCAGTTTTAAAGCCAGTTTCATCTCCGGACCCTCCATGGGCTATGCTTGCAAATGTCCTGGTTGGATTGCAATCAGAATTGGCCGCCACTCGTCAAGAGCGGGAAGCGGCAAGATCTGAGTCTAAGATGAGACCGCTAGAGTTACCAGAGGGGTCTCAATCTTACCAAAGGTCCAAGTCCACCTTGGGTGGAAAGGATAAGTTTCTTTTGTCTTATAATTTGCCAGTTTCTGCTATGCTAGACGTCACTGCGGATGAGGGTGAGGAGAGTGAAATAGACCAGCAGTCAGATAGTGACGATTTTGACAGCCCAGGCATTGATAATCTCATCAGAGCGGTGCGTCAGTCTCTGAAGTTTACAGAAACTGAGGAGCCTCTGACAAATGATGAAGTAGTCTTTACTAAACGACCGAGATCTCCGATGTGTTTTCCTGTTTCGGAATCTCTTAATAAAATGTTACTAGAAACACGAAAGAATCCGGATAAACTGTTTTCTATACCTCGCAGATTTAAGTCGAGTTACCTGTTTCCAGAGTCCATGACCGCTACATGGGAGAATCCGCCATTGGTGGATTCGTCCGTATCTAAGCTTACAAAGAAATTAACCATACCAGTACCAACTGCTACTACGCTTAAAGACCCTTCAGACCGTAAAATAGAAGCTAAAGTCCAAGTATATAGCAGCAGGAGTGCTGCTGAGACCTGGGTTGGTTGGCATTTGGGTAACTAAGGCGCTAATGGTATGGATAAAAGAGCTTAAGTTGGCTCTACAGGACGATCATCTTATACTTCTCGCTGATCAAATCTGGGAAGCTGCTGACTATCTATGTACAGCTTCTACTGACGTCTGTCAGCTCACTTCTCGCCTTTCATCATCGCTAGTCACAGCACGACGAGCACTCTGGCTACGTTCTTGGCAAGCGGAGGTCAAAAAAGGTATAGAGGCGTTACCTTACGGTGGCGAGAAGCTGTTCGGTCCTGAATTGGACAGATGGATTTCTGAGGCCACGGGAGGAAAGTCTGTTTTCTTACCATTGCCTCCAACGGTACCTAGACGCAAATACTCTGGTCCGGCGTTCAAATCCTTTAGACCTCAGTCCTTTCGTGGGCGGGGCAGAGGAGCGGCCACGCTTGGTAGAAGAGGTCGGGGACGTGGTGTCCAACAAACCAACGCAAGTCGTCAAGATGCTAAGGTTGCCAACAGCCCAGTGGCATGACGGGCTCCCAGCCCATCTCGGATCTGCAATTGTGGGAGCACGCATTCAGACGTTTCAGGGGGCGTGGCTTCAGACATCCACAGATGGGTGGATCCGCAATTTAGTGTTAAAAGGTTACAAAATAGAGTTCGATTGTCTTCCGCCAATGCGGTTTTTCAGGACAGGTCTGCCAGTGTTGGACGACAAGAAGGCGGTTCTGCAGATTGCCATTCAGTCTCTGATGAATGCAGCAGTTTTGATTCCGGTCCCTGTACAACAACAGGGGCAGGGTTATTATTCCAGTCTGTTTGTGGTACCAAAGCCGGATGACTCAGTCAGGCCAATATTGAACTTAAAGGGCCTCAATCAGTACGTCACTTACTACAGATTCAAGATGGAATCTCTGCGGTCAGTAATTGCAGGTTTAGAGCCACAGGAATTCATGATTGCGCTGGATCTCAAAGATGCGTACCTACACATTCCGATTTGGCCACCTCATCAGAGGTTCTTGCGGTTTGCAATACGGCAAGACCATTACCAGTTTCAGGCTCTACCGTTTGGCCTTTCATCAGCGCCTCGGGTATTCACCAAAGTGATGTCGGTGATGATAGCTCATCTCAGATCCCTAGGAGTAATAATTGTTCCGTATTTGGATGATTTGCTCATCAAGGCTCCGTCTCAACAGATGCTTCTCCAACAGGCGTTGCTAACATATAATGTACTAGTTCGGCACGGTTGGATAGTCAATTTCAAGAAATCACATCTGGTTCCGTCTCAGCGACTTCAATTCCTAGGTATGATTCTCGATACGGTAAATCGAAGAATTTACCTACCAGAACAGAAAGTTCAGGTCATTGGTCATCTAGTACAATTAGTACTCAAGCCACGCACAGTCTCGGTACATTCGTGCATTCGCCTCTTAGGCACAATGGTGGCGGCTTTCGAAGCGCTTCAGTTCGGAAGATTTCACTCACGTCCTTTTCAACTAGATGTGCTAGCACAGTGGTCGGGCTCGCATCTGCATATTCACCACAGGGTGAAGTTGTCGCCACAGGCCAGAGTGTCTCTTCTCTGGTGGCTAAAAGTACACAATCTAACCGCAGGGAAACTGTTCGGCGTCTGGAATTGGATAATTCTATCGACGGACGCGAGTCTCAGAGGCTGGGGAGCTGTAGTTCAAAGTTATCGGCTCCAGGGTCTCTGGGCAGATCACGAAAGATTGCTGTCTATAAATGTCCTGGAACTCCGGGCAATTTACAATGCGCTACGACAAGCAGTGCACATGTTTCGGTTTCAGACTGTTCAGGTGCAGTCAGACAATGCGACGGCGGTCGCATACATCAACAAGCAAGGAGGAACGAGAAGCCGCATGGCAATGCGGGAAGTAGCTCGGATCCTCAGGTGGGCCGAATATCACCAAGTGATATTGTCGGCAGTGTTCATTCCAGGAGTAGACAACTGGGAGGCAGGTTATCTCAGTCGTCGGGATTTTCATCCAGAAGAATGGGCATTAAATCCAAAAGTGTTTCACATGTTGGTCCAGAGGTGGTGTTACCCTCAAGTGGATCTGATAGCATCTCGCCACAATCACCAAATGCCCCAGTATGTGTCCAGAACGAGAGATCCAAAGGCGGTGGCGGTGGATGCTCTCACAGTCGCGTGGCCGTACAGCCTCGTGTATCTGTTTCCGCTGCTCCCTCTGTTGCTAAAACGGATCAAGAGAGAGTCCGTCACAGTCATACTAGTGGCGCCTCATTGGCCTCGGAGAGCTTGGTTCTCGGATCTCCGCGGACTACTCGCAGACGATCCTTGGCCGCTCCCACTACGTCCGGACCGGTTACAACAGGGTACGTTCCTTTACCCCGATTTAGCGCAGCTGCGTTTGACGGGGTGGCTGTTGAGACCGCCCTCTTAAGAAGAGAGGGCATTCCTGAATCTGTTATACCAACCATGTTACGAGCTAGGAAGCCGGTTACGGCAGCTCATTATTACAGAATCTGGTGTGCTTATATAGGTTGGTGTGAAGCTCGAAGGTTTCCGACATCATCTTTCAAGTTATCTCGTCTTTTGTTATTTCTGCAGATGGGGTTAGATGGAGGACTGCGTCTATCCACATTAAAAGTGCAGATATCTGCGTTGTCAATTTATTTTCAAAGAAAATTGGCTCTATTGCCGTCGGTGCATACCTTTCTGCAGGGTGTACTCAGAGTACAGCCTCCATTCATTCCACCTACAGCGCCATGGGACTTGAATCTGGTTTTAGATTTCTTACAGTCCTTATACTTTGAACCCTTACAACAAGTGGATATTAAATTTCTCACTTGGGAAAACAATTTTTCTTTTAGCCTTCGCTTCAGCAAGGCGTGTTTCAGATTTGGGTGCTTTGTCGTGCAAGCCACCGTATTTGGTGTTTCATGATGACAGAGCGGAACTTCGGACGAATCCCGCTTTCCTACCAAAGGTAGTGTCATCTTTTCACATCAATCAACCAATAGTAGTTCCTGTGTTAACAGGAGACTCTGGAAGGTTGGATGTGGTACGCGCATTACGCATTTATGTATCCCGAACGTCGACAGTTCGTAAGACGGATACGTTGTTTGTTCTCTATGATGCTGCCAAGATGGGTTGGCCAGCTTCTAAGCAGACCTTATCCAGATGGATTAAACTGACCATACGTCAGGCTTACCTTCATGCTAGGTTACAGCCGCCTACATCAGTAACGGCTCATTCCACACGTGCTGTGGGAACGTCATGGGCAGCGAGTCGTGGAGCTTCTACGACACAGCTTTGCCGGGCGGCTACATGGTCTTCAGTGCACACATTTGTGCGCTTCTACAAGTTTGATACGTTTGCGGCATCAGCATCTAGCTTTGGCCGCCTAGTATTACAGGTGCCAAACAGCTCTCCCGCCCACGGGGGAAACTTTGGTACGTCCCAAGAGTACTCCAGTGGCCCCTAGTGGATGAAAAAGAAAATAGGATTTTGGTACTTACCAGGTAAATCCTTTTCTTTGAATCCATAGGGGGTACTGGACGCCCACCCAGAGCAGTTTACCTGGTTTGGGGTAAGTTCAGTAGATCTTATGGTAACACATTCTCACCGACTGGTTCAAATTAACAAGGTCTACTCGGTTATGGTGTCAACTGTTTAGTTGTCAGTAATGTTGTGTCAACTTTATTGTTGTCCGTTATGTTATATGTAATTCTCCAGTGTCAACCTCTCATCGCTCCAGTTCGGCTCAGTAAAAAACACTGAGGTACTCTGGGATATGGAGGGGAGGAGTAGTTTCAAAATTAATTTATTCAGTGCCTTCTTCCTGTGGAAGCCATCCATATCCCAGGAGTACTCCAGTGCCCCCTATGGATTCAAAGAAAAGGATTTACCTGGTAAGTACCAAAATCCTATTTTCTCCTAGTCCGTTGAGGATGCTGGGCGCCCGTCCCAGTGCGTACTTTACCTGCAGTTTTGTTTATTAGTTACACATGTTGTGTTTTATTAGTTTCAGCATGTTTGCTGTAATTGGTTCATGCCTGTTGGCGTGTGTTATGTTGAATGCCATGTTGTGCGGCATGGTTGATGTGTGTGCTGGTATGCATCTCACCATTAGTATTAAAGTAAATCCTTTCCTCGAAATGTCCGTCTCCCTGGGCACATTTCCTATAACTGAGGTCTGGAGGAGGGGCATAGAGGGAGGAGCCAGTTCACACCCATTGAAAAGTCTTAAGAGTGCCCATGGCTCCTGCGGAACTGTCTATACCCCATGGTTATGAAGTGGACCCCAGCATCCTCTACGGACTAGAAGAAAAGGATTTACCGGTAGGTATCAAAATCCTGTTTTTTCATATGAAGACCGTTCACACTTAAAAAAAAATACAAAAAAATACAAAAAAAAATACATTACAATTATACCAACAGGGACTGTAATGACATTGTATTCAAATACATATACTTTAATATGAACTTGGTCCCCCTTTTGCAGCTATAACAGCTTCTACTCTTCTTGGGGGGCTTTCCACAAAATTTTGAAGTGTTTGTGGGAATTTGTGCCCATTCATTCTGTAGAGCATTTATGAGGTTAGACACTGATGTTGGATGAGTATACATGGCTCACAATCTCCGATCCAGTCCCTCCCAAAAGTGCTCAATGGGGTTGAGGTCAGGACCCAGTGCACGCCAGTCAAGATTTTCCACACAAACTCCTCAAACCAAGTCTTTATAGTCCTTGCTTAGCGCACTGGGGCACAGTCATGTTGGAATAGAAAAGGGCCTTCCCCAAACTGTTACCACAAACTTGGAAGCATAGCATTGTCCAAAATGCTTGGTATGCTGAATCATTAAGATTGCCCTTCACTGGAGATAAGGGGCCTAGCCCAAACCCTGAAAAACAGCCCCATACCATTATCCCTCCTCCACCAAACTTCACAGTTGGCATAATGCAGTCAGGTAGGAAACGTTCTCCAGGCATCTGCCAATCCCAGACTCACCCATCTGACAACAGAGAAGAGCGATTTGTCACTCCACAGAACATGTTTCCACTGCTCCAGAGTCCAGTGTCTGTGTGCTTTATACCACACCATCCGATGCTTTGCATTGGACTTGGTGATATGAGGCTTGCATGAAGCGGTTCGGCCATGGAAACCCATTCCATTAAGCTCCAGCCTCACAACTTTTGTGCTTACAAATGTCAGTGGAAGTTCAGAACTCTTCAGCTATAGAATCAGCAGAGCTTTGACAACTTTTACACACCATGCACTTTAGCAGTCGTTATCCCTGCTCTGTGATTTTACATGGTCTTCTGCTTCAAGGCTGAGTTGCTGCTGTTTCTAAACGCTTCTACTTTCTAATAATAATATCATTTACAGTTGACCGTGGAATATACAGCAGGGCTGAAATTTCATGAACTGTCTTATTGCATCTTATAATATCCTACTACAGGGGTGGTCTTCAGTATGCCGGCGGTCGGGCTCCCGGCGACCAGCATACCGGCGCCGGGAGCCCGACAGCCGGCATACCGACACTTATTCTCCCTCGTGGGGGTCCACGACCCCCCTGGAGGAAGAATAAAATAGTGTGGCACACGTAGCGCGCCACCGTGCCCGTAGCGTGGCGAGCGCAGCGAGCCCGCAAGGGGCTCATTTGCGCTCACCACACTGTCGGTAAGCCGGCGGTCGGGCTCCCGGCGCCGGTATGCTGGTCGCCGGGAGCCCGACCGCCGGCATATCGTAGTGAACCCCTACTACAGTACCAGGCTTGAAGTCGCTGAGCTCTTCAGAACGACCCATTTTGTATCACAAATGTTTGCAAATGGAGGCTGTGTGGCTAGGTGCTTGATTGCTATGGGTTGCCATCTGCTGCTACGGGTCTGATTGAAACACCCGAATTCAATAATTAACACGTGTGGCCAAATACCTTTTTGTCCGTATAGAAATATATATTCTATTTTATATCTGGCACAACATGGCAGATATTTCCTCCCAGAGTTATGAAGAGAAAACCTACTATGTTCCTGGGCTTGAGCTCAACAATCAAGCATTTGCTCCCAAACACTGTAATATGGTCAAAAACTGTTAAGACAAATTGGTTAAATTTGTGATTAACCAGTTTGTCCGAACAACCATTTTTATCCGTTTTCCAGTGTTTGGGAGCAAATGGTCGATTCTCATTTGTTCCTATCCATTACCTAATTTTCATTCCAACCAACCAGACTGAACAGATGGTCTGTCAGATAATTGTATAGTGTATGCACAGCTTAAGCAATTAAACCATTACATTTTGCCAGAAGAGTTGGGGAAACTTATTCCTAACACCTATAAAACGACAAGTTTCAGCATGCCCTGCCAGTGAAAGGCTGGTAGGGAATGTGACACTTACAACAGTTGACAACTTACCTGAACTTGAGTTATAGGCCTTGCACACTGGCCGATAGAACTAAACGATATGAACGTTCTCGTTCATTAATGAACAAGAACTCGTTCATATCGTTCAGTGTTGAGGCAGCAACGATGTACGGCCCCGCGCTCGTTCATTGTTGGTACCCCGTCGCTTGTGCATGCAGGCCAATATGGACGATCTCGTCGATATTTGCATGCACTGCTATGGAGCCGGGTACCCCGTCTGCCGTATAGGCTGTCGGGCAGCTGATCGCCGAGTCTGTAGGGCCCTTTAGAAGAAAGTAGTAGAGACACGTGCATGATATTGTGCAATAACTGGCTCTGCTGTTGCCCTGCTTCCTACAGGCTCATGTCTCATTGAATGACTCTTCTACTTATTACTACTGTATCCTACCTCAACAGCATCTACGTGTAACTTGCTGATTGGATGGACATCGTTATATAACAAGCTGCATGCCAAGCATGCATACTGCTTTTATCCGTATGTATATTTCATTGAAGAAAGAGGTCATCCAAAAACACTGTACAATGTAGCAAGATATAGGCATTTGATTTAGGCTTAAGACACATTACATGCAGTGATATGTACAACATAAAACAAAGCATCTCCTAGCACACTTCCAAGGAAATCCATTGAAATGTATATGCATTTGTATACTGACCCCCCCCCCCCCGTTAGTATGCCGAGGTCGGTCTTATCAGCGTCGGGATCCCATACCCATCCTGTTCATATAGCTCAAGACTTATGTAAAGTACAAACGTGTACATAATTAAATATATATGTGAAGGTGCATACACAATATCGTGGACATCGCTGGCAGGATAATAGCTCAGTGCATACATACAGAGCTATTTTTCCCTGTGCCCAGCGATGTTCATGTGGGGGTGAAGCAGTTTCCACAGTAGAAGACTGTGGAAAGTGCTTCACTTGGCTGTACAAACAGCCCAACGGACGGCGGCGGCTAGTGATGATGTGGGAGCGCGCATCAGTGCTCATTGCCCACCCATACACACTGGCTGAGTTTGAGCTGAAAATGCCAAAAGTGAGCTACTTTGAGCTCAAAATCGCCCCCAGTGTGTTTGGGCCTTAAGGGAGACACAAAAAAACAACGATAAAAGAAAATGGTGTCTGGCACTCACCCATCAGGCAACGTAATGGGAGGGTCACCCATAATAATTTGAATTTCGCACTAGTGGGTCAAACACATGCTATGATAGATTTGAGATTGCGTTGAGGTTGGCAAATCTGCAATAAAACTTTCCCATGTATCAAAAAAGAAAGAAGTTATCGTCTCCGTACCAAACAGTCTCCACCCAATAAATAAAAAAATAAAAGTAAGTTTCTCCTACCGTGTTTCCCCGATAATAAGACCTATCCCGAAAATAAGCCCTCCCCTTACTGTGTAAGATTCCTCTAAAATAAGCCCTCCCCCGAAAATAAGCCCTACTGAGATTGCTACTGTAGTGAAGGTGATCCCCTGCGCTACACGCGACATTACGGTACCCTCTGTATGCATACACCCCCCCCCCCTGGGTGAAACGCACGCCGCGCTCCGAGCTGCATCCAATCAGAGCTGCAGCAGTGAGCGCGTCATCCTGTTCTTCCCCAGTGATTTGCTTGCTGGCGCCATTGAGAGCAGTGCCGCGGAGGAGAGCTGAGGCAGGACAACGTAAAAACCCGGTATGTAAGCGGGAGTGAGGGGGCATGATGGAGGATAAAAGGGGCATGATGGAGGATAAAAGGGGCATGATGGAGGATAAAAGAAGAACTCAGGGGGCATGATGGAGGATAAAATAAGCACTCAGGGGGCATGATGGAGGATAAAATAAGCACTCAGGGGGCATGATGGAGGATAAAATAAGCACTCAGGGGGCATGATGGAGAATAAAATAAAGGTACATTTTTTTTGTTCACATTTACCTGTTTATTAAAATTGCTGTCAATGTTCATTAAAATAAGCCCTCCCCTGAAAATAAGCCCTCTGGTGTTTTTCTGTCCAAAAAAAATAATAAGACAGTGTCTTATTATCGGGGAAACACGGTAATAGAATTGAAAGTGAACAGGGGTTGGCTGTATTCATTCTTGTAGAATGGTCTTTTTTGCCACAGAACTTATAGCAAGCAATCATTTCCTACTGCTTGGAGTAAGTCTATGCCCCCTCTGAAAAATGACCAAAATGGCCCACTCAAGAGTAAAAGGCACAAAGTTGACCAGGTGGGTTTCAGCATCCTGCCTTGCCCTTTTCCAGAAGACCTGAACCACTGGACACTCCTAAAGATGGCGATAAAGATCAGCCTCCCTGGCACATCTAGAGCAATTATGGGAATTGGATTGACACATTTTCTCTTACATCCTAGAGGATGCTGAGGTCCACATTAGTACCATGGGGTATAGCTGGGTCCACCAGAAGCCATTGGCACCCTAAGAGTGAGTGTGGGCTGGCTCCTCCCTCTATGCCCCTCCTACCAAACTCAATTTAGAAAATGTGCCCGGAGGAGCCGGTCATAGCTAGGGGAGCTCTACAGAGCTTTTCTAGTAAAAGTTAATTCTAGAGTTTATTTTTTTACAGGAGGCTGTTGGCAATAGCCTGCCTGCAGCGAGGGACTAAGGAGGGGAGCAATGTCCACCCAGCGGGGTCTGAGCCACTGTCTCCGCTGACTGGACACTGAGCTCCAGAGGGGTCGGATTGTAATCCGCCACAGGGGACCGCTCGCCCCAGCAGCATGCCGCCAACCCCTTACAGAGTTGAAGAGTGGTGAGTGAGACCCCAACCCCCCTAGCAAGCAGGGGGCCGGTGTGAAGATGGCGGCAACGGGGAGGGAGCGCAGTAATAACTGCGCTCCTGTGAAGGTTCAGAGGCACATGGTGCAGCGCTGTGATGGGCGCCCTGGGCCAGCGCTTACCCCCCACACTGGTCCAGAAGTCTGTCGGGGTTTGCGGATCTCAGCCAGCACATCTTACCTAAGGCCAGTATAATCCTTGAAGAGCGGGAAGACCGCGCCATTAGGGGGGCAGAGCTTCTCAGCAGACCCAGCAGCGTTCCAGCGCCATTTTCCTGCCCGCACAGCGCTGAGAGGAAAAACAGGTCCTTCCACCAACTCCAGCTATCTGTACACGGTACCAGGGGGTTGTAGAAGGGAGGGGAGGGTGTTAAACGACTGTGTCTCCTATTAAGGTGCACAGTCAGCGCTAACAAGGGGTCTCCCTTTACTAAAAGCGCTGTGTGTGGGTTGGCTCCAATCTCCGTGTCTCTCTTGCCATTCTTGAGGGGGGGGGGGGGGACTGTCTGCCCCCACCTGTGTGTGTGGTGGTCTCCTTTAGCTATGTCCAGGGACACTGTCATATGCTGCAGAGGATTTATCCTCCCAGAATGATCCCCTTCCATGTACTCAGGATAGCACTGGATTAGCACAGATACCAGCAAGGGAACCAGAGGGGTTTTCCTCTGTCAAATCTTGGATTTCTCAGATTTCTGACAGGGTTGCAAGTAATGAATCTGCAACCCAGGTATTACAGAGCTCTATGGCAGTATGGACGGTTTCTGGTAACTCAGGACACCCCACTATATACCCCCACAAACGTGCGCTTGTGCATGTCACACAAGCCGGCACGGATACCGACTCTGACACTTCAGATGGTGATGGGGATGTGTTGCGGAGGTCCGCATCTCTTGCAAATGGGGTGCAATTGTTGATAGAGGCTGTCAGGGATGTGTTAAATGTTAATGATACCACACCCGAGCAGGTTGAGGAGTCTTTTTTTCACTGAAAATAAAGCCCTGCTATCCTTCCCTGCGTCAAAGGAATTGAATGCTATATTTGAAAAAGCATGGGAAAACCCTGAGAAAAAATTCCAGGGGGTAAATTTACTAAGATGGGAGTTCTATTTAAGATGGGATGTTGCCCATGGCAACCAATCAGATTCTACTTCTCATTTATCTAGCACCTTCTAGAAGATACCTGAAATCTGATTGGTTGCTATTGGCAACATCCCATCTTAAAAGGGTCCAGGTGGCATTTCCTTTCCCTGAGGAGGATGGGAAAACCTGCCGATTGTTGACGCGTCTGTGTCCAGACTCTCAAAGAAGGTAGTTTTACCTGTTCCAGGATCTACCGCCTTAAAGGAGCCGGCTGATAGGAAAATTGATAACACGCTTAAATCAATGTACACTGCTTCAGGGGCCATATTGCGTCCCACTATTGCTACGGCATGGATTGCAAAGGCAATAGTAAAGTGGTCGGCTACCTTACTTGAGGATTTGGATACTATGGACAGGGATGACGTTGCATTGTATTTACGCACCATAAATGATTCAGCAGGTTTTATGGTAGAAGCCATGAAAGACCTGGGTTCCATGGCTTGGGGAATATCTTCCATGTCTGTTTCAGCTCGTCTGAGACTGTGGCTGCGCCAGTGGTTGGCCAACGCGGACTCCAGAAGAAGTGTGGAGTCCCTACCCTATACAGGTCAGGCTGTCTTTGGGGAAGCTCTAGACGCATGGCTATCCACCGCTACAGTGGGTAAGTCTCTGTTTCTTCCCTCAGCAGCACCTGCTCCAAAGAAATCTTTCTCTTCATCTGCAACGCAGTCCTTTCAGCCTAACAAGCCTAGAAAGGCCAGAACATCCAATACCTTCTTTAGGGGAGGTCGGGTTAAGTCCAAGAAACCTGCCGCGGCAGGTTCCCAGGAACAAAAGCCTGCTTCGGGTACGCCAAAGTCCTCCGCATGATGGCGGACATCACGGCCCGGTGGTGGGGCCAGTGGGAGCGAGACTCGGACACTAAAATCATGTCTGGGTATCGTCCGGCCTGGATCCCTGGGTAGTAGATATTGTCTCAGGGATACAGGCTGGAATTTCAAAGTCTCCCTCCTCATCGCTTTTTCAAGTCGGACTTACCAACTCTGTTGGAGGACAGCACTGTACTACAAGACGCCGTCCAAAAGCAAGTGGAAGCACAGGTCATTGTGCCAGTGCCACCTCGGTTACTATTCAAACCTTTTCGTTGTACCGAAACCGGATGGTTCGGTCAGGCCTGTTCTGAACTTAAAATCATTGAAACCCTTTCTAAAGGAGTTCAAGATGGAGTCTCTCTCAGGGTGGTGATATCAGGTCTGGAAGAGGGGGAATTCCTGGTATCACTGGATATCAAGGATGCGTACCTCCACATTCCGATCTGGCTGCCGCATCAGGCTTATCTCCGCTTCGCATTGCTGGACTATTCTTTCCAGTTCCAGGCCCTGCCATTCGGCCTCTCCACAGTACCGAGGGTGATTACCAAGGTGATGGCAGAAATGATGATTCTCCTCTGCAAGCAGGGTGTGAACATCATTCCATATCTGGACGATCTGCTGATAAAGGCATCGTCCAAGGAGAGGCTGCTGCAGTCCATTGTTCTCACAACACAATTACTCCAGAGTCACGGTTGGATTCTGAACCTTCCAAAGTCACATTTGGAACCAACCCAGAGGTTGTCATTTCTGGGTATGCTCCTGAATATGGCAGTGCAGAGAGTTTCTTCCGCAGGAAAAGGCGTTGGTGATACAAGCTATGGTCCGGGATGTCCTGAACCCACCCCGGGTGTCGGTTCATCAATGCATTCGCCTTT
This sequence comes from Pseudophryne corroboree, assembly GCF_028390025.1. Lineage (NCBI taxonomy): Eukaryota > Metazoa > Chordata > Amphibia > Anura > Myobatrachidae > Pseudophryne > Pseudophryne corroboree. Next base: position 677,208,953 of record NC_086445.1, on the reverse strand, counting down.
TGGGAAACATGGTGGCCTCTTACGAGGCTCTCCAGTACGGGAGATTCCACACTCTGAACTTCCAACTGGATCTCCTGGACAAGTGGTCGGGATCTCATCTCCACATGCACCAGAGAATTTGTCTTCCGCCAAAGGCCAGGATTTCACTCCTCTGATGACTCCAATTGCCTCACCTTCTAGAGGGCCGCAGGTTCGGTATTCAGAACTGGGTCCTTCTAACCATGGATGCGAGCCTTCGGGGCTGGGGAGCAGTCACTCCAGGAGTAACCTTCCAAGGACGGTGGTATACCCTGGAAGCCGACCTGCCCATCAACATCCTGGTACTAAAAGCCGTCTACAACGGTCTTCTTCAGGCGGGCCCTCTTCTGAGAAATCGGGCCATTCAAGTGCAGCTGGACAACGTAACAGTGGCTTACATAAACCGACAAGGCGAAACAAAGATCAGAGCGGCAATGTCAGAGGTGGCAAGAATACTCCTCTGGACAGAAAAGCACGCGTTAGCGCTGTCAGCCATCTTCATTCCGGGAGTAGACGACTGGCAAGCAGACTTCCTCAGCAGACACGATCTCCATCCACGAGAGTGGGGTCTCCATCCGGAGGTGTTCAAGGAAATAACAGATCTTTGGGGTTTACCCCAAATAGACATGATAGCCTCTTGTCTCAACAAGAAGCTTCGGCGTTATTGTTCCAGGTCGAGGGACCCACAGGCAGTGGACGCCCTGGTGTCTCCGTGGGTGTTCCAGTCAGTGTACGTGTTTCCACCACTCCCACTCATCCCAAGAATCCTAAAGCTCATAAGCAGAACAAGGGTTCAAGCGATCCTCATTTCCCCAGACTAGCCAAGAAGGGCTTGGTATGCGGACCTTCTGAATCTACTGCAAGAACAACCGAGGCCTCTTCCTCTTCGGGAGGACCTGCTGCAGCAGGGGTCGTTCACCTATCAAGACTTACCGTGGCTACGTTTGACGGCATGGAAGTTGAGCGCCTTATTCTTGCTCAGAAGGGCATTCCGAAGAAGGTTATTCCTACCCTCATACAGACTAGGAAAGGGGTAACGTCTAAACATTACCATCGTATTTGGAATTAATATGTTTCACAGTGGTGGTGAGCGACCTGACTAGATTGTGCCGGCATCCAGGCCAATCTAGAGTCAGTGATAGCGACTCGCTGGCCCGCGCATCGCTATGGGGCATACACGAGCGGTGTATGCTTCTTTTCTAAGCAATCTAGTCAGGTTGCTTAGAAATTAAACAAAAATCGCTCTGTGTACCACCCTTAAGGAGTCAATAGAAAGAGATGGGAATTGTAAGCGCATCCCCGGTCTAGGGCTTCACTTGAGAATCTGTAATAAATAGAAGTGGCCTTACGTGAGAGTATTTATCTAAAAAGACAATGGTCTAACGAATTATACCAGTCAGTATCTGAGACATTTCTTTAATAGTATAGATTTATTCACTACATTAAGCAGCAACAAAAATAATACTGCGTTTTGCCACAAATGGGGTTGTGCTGATAAAAAAAAAATATGCCGGGTTGGTGAGCGTTGTGGGAAAGGGGGCTGTAGCATGTGTAGCAGCCGTGTCCGGCTCCCGGCTGTGACCCGTGCCACAGATGGAAAAGGGGTATTAGTTCACAGACCTATCCCAGCTGTAATCTTACTACTGTCAAAGTGAGGCAGGACTTGGTCAAAAGTGGGCAAAGTTTATCACTGTACAACACTTAGCAAAGGAAAGTATCACTATGTACTGTAACATAATGACCTGTATATGTAATAGCCTCTACTAGTTTAAACTTAATTTCTCTAACGTCCTAAGTGGATGCTGGGGACTCCGTAAGGACCATGGGGAATAGCGGCTCCGCAGGAGACTGGGCACAAAGTAAAAGCTTTAGGACTAGCTGGTGTGCACTGGCTCCTCCCCCTATGACCCTCCTCCAAGCCTCAGTTAAGATTTTGTGCCCGAACGAGAAGGGTGCAATCTAGGTGGCTCTCCTGAGCTGCTTAGAGTAAAAGTTTAAATAGGTTTTTTTATTTTCAGTGAGACCTGCTGGCAACAGGCTCACTGCATCGAGGGACTAAGGGGAGAAGAAGCGAACTCACCTGCGTGCAGAGTGGATTGGGCTTCTTAGGCTACTGGACATTAGCTCCAGAGGGACGATCACAGGCCCAGCCATGGATGGGTCCCGGAGCCGCACCGCCGTCCCCCTTACAGAACCAGAAGACTGAAGAGGTCCGGAAAATCGGCGGCAGAAGACGTCCTGTCTTCACTAAGGTAGCGCACAGCACCGCAGCTGTGCGCCATTGCTCTCAGCACACTTCACACTACGGTCACTGAGGGTGCAGGGCGCTGGGGGGGGGGGGCGCCCTGTGACGCAATGAAAATACTTTAAATGGCTAAAAATACATCACATATAGCTCCTGGGCTATATGGATGTATTTAACCCCTGCCAGTTTTCCACAAAAAAGCGGGAGAAAGGCTCCGCCCCCTTCTCGGCGGCCTATCTCCTCAGCACACAAGCGCCATTTTTTCCTCACAGCTCCGTTGGAGGAAGGCTCCCTGACTCTCCCCTGCAGTCCTGCACTACAGAAACAGGGTAAAACAAGAGAGGGGGGGGCACTAAATTGGCATATAAATATATACAGCACTTATATTAGGGGAAAAACACTTATATAAGGTTATCCCTATATATATATATATATATATATATATATATATATATATAGCGCTCTGGTGTGTGCTGGCAAACTCTCCCTCTGTCTCCCCAAAGGGCTAGTGGGGTCCTGTCCTCTATCGGAGCATTCCCTGTGTGTGTGCTGTGTGTCGGTACGTTGTGTCGACATGTATGAGGAGGAAAATGGTGTGGAGGCGGAGCAATTGCCTGTGTTAGTGATGTCACCCCCTAGGGAGTCGACACCTGACTGGATGGTCTTATGGAAATAATTACGTGATAGTGTCAGCACTTTACAAAAGACTGACGACATGAGACAGCCGGCAAATCAGTTAATACCTGTACAGGCGTCTCAAACACAGTCGGGGGCTCTAAAGCGCCCGTTACCTCAGGTGGTCGACACAGACCCAGACACGGACACTGACTCCAGTGTCGACGGTGAGGAAACAAACGTATTTTCCAGTAGGGCCACACGTTACATGATCACGGCAATGAAGGAGGTTTTGAACATTTCTGATACTACAAGTACCACAAAAAAGGGTATTATGTGGGGTGTGAAAAAACTACCCGTAGTTTTTCCAGAATCAGATGAATTAAATGAGGTGTGTGATGAAGCGTGGGTTTCCCCCGATAAAAAAACTGCTAATTTCTAAAAAATTATTGGCATTATACCCTTTCCCGCCAGAGGTTAGGGCGCGTTGGGAAACACCCCCTAGGGTAGATAAGGCGCTCACACGCTTATCAAAACAAGTGGCGTTACCGTCTCCTGATACGGCCGCCCTCAAGGAGCCAGCTGATAGAAAGCTGGAAAACATCCTAAAAAGTATATACACACATACTGGTATTATACTGCGACCAGCAATCGCCTCAGCCTGGATGTGCAGTGCTGGGGTGGCTTGGTCGGATTCCCTGACTGAAAATATTGATACCCTGGACAGGGACAGTATTTTATTGACTATAGAGCATTTAAAGGATGCATTTCTATATATGCGAGATGCACAGAGGGATATTTGCACCCTGGCATCAAGAGTAAGTGCGCTGTCCATTTCTGCCAGAAGAGGGTTATGGACGCGACAGTGGTCAGGTGACGCGGATTCCAAACGGCATATGGAAGTATTGTCGTATAAAGGGGAGGAGTTATTTGGGGTCGGTCTATCGGACCTGGTGGCCACGGCAACGGCTGGGAAATCCACCTTTTTACCCCAGGTCACCTCTCAGCAGAAAAAGACTCCGTCTTTTCAGCCTCAGTCCTTTCGTCCCCATAAGGGCAAGCGGGCAAAAGGCCACTCATATCTGCCCCGGGGCAGAGGAAAGGGAAAAAGACTGCAGCAGGCAGCCTCTTCCCAGAAACAGAAGCCCTCCCCCGCTTCTGCCAAGTCCTCAGCATGACGCTGGGGCCTTACAAGCGGACTCGGGTATGGTGGGGGGTCGTCTCAAGAAATTCAGGGCGCAGTGGGCTCACTCGCAAGTGGACCCCTGGATCCTACAAGTAGTATCTCAGGGGTACAAATTGGAATTCGAGACGTCTCCCCCTCGCCGGTTCCTGAAGTCTGCTTTACCAACGTCTCCCTCCGACAGGGATGCGGTATTGGAAGCCATTCACAAGCTGTATTCCCAGCAGGTGATAATCAAGGTACCCCTCCTACAACAGGGAAAGGGGTATTATTCCACGCTGTTTGTGGTACCGAAGCCGGACGGCTCGGTGAGACCTATTCTAAATCTGAAATCTTTGAACACTTGCATAAAAAGGTTCAAATTCAAGATGGAGTCACTCAGAGCAGTGATAGCGAGCCTGGAAGAAGGGGACTATATGGTGTCTCTGGACATCAAGGATGCTTACCTCCATGTCCCAATTTACCCTTCTCACCAAGGGTACCTCAGGTTTGTGGTACAAAACTGTCATTATCAGTTTCAGACGCTGCCGTTTGGATTGTCCACGGCGCCCCGGGTCTTTACCAAGGTAATGGCCGAAATGATGATTCTTCTTCGAAGAAAAGGCGTCTTAATTATCCCTTACTTGGACGATCTCCTGATAAGGGCAAGGTCCAGGGAACAGTTAGAGGTCGGAGTAGCACTATCTCAAGTAGTACTACGACAGCACGGGTGGATTCTAAATATTCCAAAATCGCAGCTGATTCCGACGACTCGTCTGCTGTTTCTAGGGATGATGCTGGACACAGTCCAGAAAAAGGTGTTTCTCCCGGAGAAGAAAGCCAGGGAGTTATCCGAGCTAGTCAGGAACCTCCTAAAACCAGGCCAAGTGTCAGTGCATCAATGCACAAGGGTCCTGGGAAAAATGGTGGCTTCTTACGAAGCGATTCCATTCGGCAGATTCCACGCAAGAACTTTTCAATGGGATCTGCTGGACAAATGGTCCGGATCGCATCTTCAGATGCATCAGCGGATAACCCTGTCTCCAAGGACAAGGGTGTCTCTCCTGTGGTGGTTGCAGAGTGCTCATCTTCTAGAGGGCCGCAGATTCGGCATTCAGGACTGGGTCCTGGTGACCACGGATGCCAGCCTGAGAGGCTGGGGAGCAGTCACACAGGGAAAAAATTTCCAGGGCTTGTGGTCAAGCATGGAAACGTCATTTCACATAAATATCCTGGAACTAAGGGCCATTTACAATGCCCTAAGTCAAGCAAGGCCTCTGCTTCAAGGTCAGCCGGTGTTGATTCAATCGGACAACATCACGGCAGTCGCCCACATAAACAGACAGGGCGGCACAAGAAGCAGGAGGGCAATGCCAGAAACTGCAAGGATTCTTCGCTGGGCGGAAAATCATGTGATAGCACGGTCAGCAGTGTTCATTCCGGGAGTGGACAACTGGGAAGCAGACTTCCTCAGCAGACACGACCTCCACCCGGGGGAGTGGGGACTTCACCCAGAAGTCTTCCACATGATTGTGAACCGTTGGGAAAAACCAAAGGTGGACATGATGGCGTCCCGCCTCAACAAAAAACTAGACAGATATTGCGCCAGGTCAAGGGACCCTCAGGCAATAGCGGTGGACGCTCTGGTAACACCGTGGGTGTACCAGTCAGTGTATGTGTTCCCTCCTCTGCCTCTCATACCCAAGGTACTGAGAATCATAAGAAGGAGAGGAGTAAGAACTATACTCGTGGCTCCGGATTGGCCAAGGAGGACTTGGTACCCGGAACTTCAAGAGATGCTCACGGAGGACCCGTGGCCTCTACCTCTAAGAAGGGACCTGCTCCAGCAGGGACCCTGTCTGTTCCAAGACTTACCGCGGCTGCGTTTGACGGCATGGCGGTTTGAACGCCGGATCCTGAAGGAAAAAGGCATTCCGGATGAAGTCATCCCTACCCTGATCAAAGCCAGGAAGGATGTAACCGTGCAACATTATCACCGTATCTGGCGTAAATATGTTGCGTGGTGTGAGGCCAGGAAGGCCCCTACAGAGGAATTTCAACTGGGTCGTTTCCTGCATTTCCTGCAAACAGGACTGTCTATGGGCCTAAAATTAGGGTCCATTAAGGTTCAAATTTCGGCCCTGTCTATTTTCTTCCAAAAAGAACTAGCTTCAGTTCCTGAAGTTCAGACGTTGTCAAAGGGGTACTGCATATACAGCCTCCTTTTGTGCCTCCAGTGGCACCTTGGGATCTCAATGTGGTGTTGGGATTCCTAAAATCACATTGGTTTGAACCACTCACCACTGTGGACTTAAAATACCTCACATGGAAAGTGGTAATGCTGTTAGCCCTGGCTTCAGCCAGGCGTGTTTCAAAATTGGCGGCTTTATCTTATAAAAGCCCTTACCTAATTTTCCATACGGACAGGGCAGAATTGAGGACTCGTCCTCAATTTCTCCCTAAGGTGGTTTCAGCATTTCACTTGAACCAGCCTATTGTGGTGCCTGCGGCTACTAGGGACTTGGAAGACTCCAAGTTGCTGGACGTAGTCAGGGCCCTGAAAATATGTTTCCAGGACGGCTGGAGTCAGATTTTATCCTGTTTATCCTGTATGCACCCAACAAGCTGGGTGCTCCTGCTTCTAAGCAGACTATTGCTCGTTGGATTTGTAGTACAATTCAGCTTGCACATTCTGTGGCAGGCCTGCCACAGCCAAAATCTATAAAAGCCCATTCCACAAGGAAAGTGGGCTCATCTTGGGCGGCTGCCCGAGGGGTCTCGGCTTTACAACTTTGCCGAGCAGCTACTTGGTCAGGGGCAAACACGTTTGCTAAATTCTACAAATTTGATACCCTGGCTGAGGAGGACCTGGAGTTCTCTCATTCGGTGCTGCAGAGTCATCCGCACTCTCCCGCCCGTTTGGGAGCTTTGGTATAATCCCCATGGTCCTTACGGAGTTCCCAGCATCCACTAGGACGTCAGAGAAAATAAGAATTTACTCACCGGTAATTCTATTTCTCGTAGTCCGTAGTGGATGCTGGGCGCCCGTCCCAAGTGTGGACTCTCTGCAATACATGTATATAGTTATTGCTTAACTAAAGGGTTATTGTTATGAGCCATCTGTTACTGAGGCTCAGTTGTTGTTCATACTGTTAACTGGGTATGGTTATCACAAGTTGTACAGTGTGATTGGTGTGGCTGGTATGAGTCTTACCCTGGATTCCAAATCCTTTCCTTGTTGTGTCAGCTCTTCCGGGCACAGTTTCCTTAACTGAGGTCTGGAGGAGGGGCATAGAGGGAGGAGCCAGTGCACACCAGATAGTACCTAATCTTTCTTTTAGAGTGCCCAGTCTCCTGCGGAGCCCGTCTATTCCCCATGGTCCTTACGGAGTTCCCAGCATCCACTACGGACTACGAGAAATAGAATTACCGGTGAGTAAATTTATTTATATATATATATATATATATATATATATATATATATATATATATATATATATATATATATATATATATATATATATATATATATGCCCCCGCCAGTTTTTATTATATTTAAGCGGGACAGAAGCCCTCGGAGCGGGGCTTCTCCCTCAGCACTCACCAGCGCCATTTTCTCCACAGCACAGCTGAGAGGAAGCTCCCCCGGACTCTCCCCTGCTTATCCACGGTGAAAGGGGGTTTCAGAGAAGAGGGGGGCACATAATTGGCAGCAAATAATAGTATTACAGCGCTACTGAGTAAACGCATTGTGTGTTTTTCCTGGGGTATTAGTGCTGGGTGTGTGCTGGCATACTCTCTCTCTGTCTCTCCAAAGGGCCTTGTGGGGGAACTGTCTTCAGATAAGAGGATTCCCTGAGTGTGTGGTGTCGGTCCGTGTGTGTCGACATGTCTGAGGTAAAAGGCTCTTCTAAGGAGGAGATGGAGCAAATGTGTGTGTGTGTGTGTGGTGTCTCCGTCGACAACGCCGACACCTGACTGGATATGTGGAATTAAGTGCTGAGGCAAATTTATTGCACAAAAGATTAGAGAACAGACAGGGAATCTACCCATGTCTGTCCCTATGTCGCAGGGACCTTCAGAGTCTCAAAACGCCCACTATCCAAAATAATAGACACTGATACCGACACAGAGTCTGACTCCAGTGTCGACTACGATGATGCAAAGTTACAGCCTAAACTGGCAGAAAAGTATTCAATATATGATTATTGTAATAAAAGATGTTTTGCATATCACTGATGACCCATCTGTCCCTGACACGAGGGTACACATGTTTAAGGGGAAGAAAGCTGAGATAACATTTCCCCCCTCTCATGAACCAAATGAATTGTGTGAAAAAGAGTGGGAATCTCCAGACAAGAAACTGCAGTTTCCCAAAAGAATTCTCATGGCGTATCCTTTCCCTGCTAGGGCCAGGATACGATGGGAATCCTCCCCTAGGGTGGACAAGGCGTTGACACGTTTACCCAAAAGGTAGTGCTGACATACCAAGATACAGCTACCCTCAGGGAACCTGCAGATAGCATGCAGAAAAGTACTTTGAAGTCCATTTACACACATTCTGGTACACTACTCAGACCGGCGATTGTGTCGGCAGGGGTTTATAGCGCTGTACCAGCGTGGACAGATACCTTATCAGCGGAGATTGAAACCCTAGATAAGGATACCATGTTATTGACCCTAGGATATATAAAAGATGCTGTCTTATATATAAGACATGCTCAAAGAGACATTGGTCTACTGGGTTCTAGAGTCAACGCTATATTGATTTCTGCTAGACGTGTCCTGTGGAACATGCAATGGACAGGTGATGCCAACTAAAAGAGGCATATGGAGGTTTTACCTTACAAGGGTGAGGAATTGTGTGGAGAAGGGCTCTCGGACCTGGTCTCCACAGCTATAGCTGGTAAATCTGATGTTTTGCCTTATATTCTCTCACAGCCTAAGAGAGCACGACATTATCAAATGCAGTCCTTTCGGTCACAGAAAAACAAGAAAGTACGAGGAGCGTCCTTTCTTACCAGAGGTAAGGGCGCAGGGCACAGCTAGTTCCCAGGAACAGAAGTCCTCCCCGGCCTCTACTAAATCCACCGCATGACACTGGGGCTCCGCTAAGGGAGTCCGCCCCAGTGGGAGCACGTCTTCGACTCTTCAGCCACATCTGAGTTTACTCACAGGTGGATCCCTGGGCAATAGAAATTGTTTCTCAGGGTTACAAGCTGGAATTCGAAGAGGTGCCTCCTCGCCGGTTTTCCTTATCGGCCCTACCGGCTTCTCCCCAGAAAGGGAGATAATATTAAATACAATTCACACATTGTATCTCCAACAGGTGGTGCTCAAGGTTCCCCTCCTTCAACAAGGAAGGGGATATTACTCAACCTTGGCTGTAGTCCCGAAACCGGACGGTTCGGTCAGACCTATTTTTAAATTAAAATCTCTGAACCTATACTTGAAAAGGTTCAAATTCAAGGTGGAATCGCTCAGAGCGATCATCGCCAGCCTGGAAGGGGGGGATTTTATGGTGTATCTAGACATAAAGGCTGCATACCTTCATGTTCCCATTTATCCACCCCATCAGGCGTACCTGAGAATTACGGTACAGTATTGTCATTACCAATTTCAGGGTAATTGGCGGAAATGATGGTGCTCCTACGCAAGCAAGGAGTCACAATTATCCCATACTTGGACGATCTCCTAATAAGGCGAGATCAAAAGAGCAGTTGTTGAAGGTGTCACAGCAACTTGGCTGGATTCTCAATATCACCAAGTCACAGTTGGTTCCTATGACTCGTCTGCCCTTCTTGGGTATGATTCTGAATACGGACCAGAAATGGGTTTATCTTCCGATAGAGAAGGCCCAGGAACTAATGACTCTGGTAAAAAAACCTATTAAAGCCAAAACAGGTGTCAGTGCATCACTGCACTCGGGTCCTGGGAAAGATGGTGGCATCTTACGGGGCCATTCCCTTTGGCAGGTTCCATGCGAGGACTTTCCAATGGGATCTACGGAACAAGTGGTCCGGATCACATCTACAGATGCATCAGTTAATCACCCTGTCCCCTAGGGCCAGGGTGTCTCTCCTATGGTGGCTGCAGAGTGCTCATATTCTTCCCCATCCAGGACTGGATTCTGGTAGCCACGGATGCGAGCCTCCGAGGTGGGGGAGCAGTCACACAGGGAAGAAACTTCAAAGGTCTTTGGGTCAAGTCAAAAAACTTGTATTCAAATCAACATCCTGGAGCTGAGGGCCATATACAACGCCCTTCGGCAAGCGGAAACATTGCTTCGCGACATACCGGTTCTGATCCAGTCAGACAACATCACCGCAGTGGCTCATGTAAACCGCCAAGGCGGCACAAAGAGCAGAGTGGAAATGGCAGAAGCCACCAGGATTCTCCGCTGGGCGGGAAATCATGTAAGCGCATTTTCAGCAGTTCATTCCGGGAGTGGACAACTGAGAAACAGACTCCCTCAGCAAACACGACCTGCATCCGAGAGGACTTCTTTAGGAAGCCTTCGCACAGATTGCAAGTCAGTGGGAACTGCCAAAGGTAGACATGATGGCGTCCCGCCTCAACAAGAGGCTACAGAGGTATTGCACCAGGTCAAGAGACCCTCAGGCAGTAGCTGTAGATGCCCTAGTGACACCGTGGGTGTTCCAGTCGGTCTATGTATTTCCCCCTCTTCCTCTCATACCCAAGGTGTTGAGTATGGTAGGAGGGAGAGGAATGAGAACAATCCTCATTGTTCCAGATTGGCCACGAAGGACCTGGTATCTGGATCTGCAGGAAATGCTCACAGAAGATCAGTGGCTTCTTCCTCTAAGACAGGACCAGTTGCAACAGGGGCCATGTCTGTTCCAAGACTTACCGCGGCTGCGTTGGACGGCATGGCGGTTGAACGCCGGATCCTAGCGGAAAAGGGTATTCCGGATGAGGTCATTCTTACGCTAATAAAGGCTAGGAAGGACATGACATCTAAACATTATCACCGTATATGGCGAAAATATGTTTCTTGGTGTGGGGCCAGGAATGCTCCTACAGAAGAATTCCATCTGGGCCGTTTCCTTCACTTCCTGCAAACTGGAGTGAATGTCAGCCTAAAATTAGGATCTATTAAGGTTCAGATTTCGGCCTTATCCATTTTCTTTCAAAAGGAATTGGCCTCTCTCCCTGAAGTACAAACTTTTGTGAAGGGAGTACTGCATATTCAGCCTCCTTTTGTACCTCCGGTGACGCCTTGGGACCTTAACGTGGTGTTAAGTTTCATTAAGTCACACTGGTTTGAACCACTTAAAACGGTGGAGTTGAAAAATCTCACTTGGAAAGGTGGTCATGTTATTAGCCTTGGCTTCGGCTAGGTGAGTGGCGGATTTAGCGGCTTTATCACATAAAAGCCCCTATCTGGTTTTCCATATGGATAGAGCGGAATTGCGGACCCGTCCTCAATTCCTGCCAAAAGTGGTTTCATCCTTTTCATATGAACTATTGTGGTGCCTGTGGCTACGCGTGACTTGGAGGATCCCGAGTCCCTTGATGTGGTCAGGGCTTTGAAAATTTACGTGGCCAGATCGGCTACAGTCAGAAAAACAGAAGCACTGTTTGTCATGTATGCAACCAACAAGATTGGTGCCCCTACTTCAAAGTAGACTATTGCTCGCTGGATCTGTAACCCGATTCAGCAGGCGCATTCTACGGCTGGATTGGCGTTACCCAAGTCAGTCGAGGCCTATTCCACTTGGAAGGTGGGCTCTTCTTGGGCGGTTGCCAGAGGGGTCTCGGCGCTACAGCGTAGCCCCTTACGACGGTATGAAGAGCGCCCATAGGGCGCGATTAATCACCTAGTTAACAATATGATTTGTATGGGTTAAATGGGGTGTAGTATTGTATGCCGGCAGCCGGGCTCCCGGCGACCAGCATACCAGCGCCGGCATACCGACAGCGTGGCAAGCGCAAATGAGCCCCTTGTGGGCTTGCTGCGCTCGCTACGCTGCGGGCACAGTGCATTCTCCCTCCAGGGGGAGGGTCGTGGACCCCAAGAGGGAGATAAAGTGGCGGTATGCCGGCTGTTGGGATTCCGGCGCCGTTATGCTGTGCGCCGGGATCCCGACAGCCGGCAAACTGAAGACCACTCGTTAAATGAATAGCTTTGTGTATGAACCCATAAAACATCTGTCTAGAGCTATTACCTTCCCTGCTATCATCATAATTTGGTATGGCAATAGTTTAGTCACACTATATAGATTGGATTGTCCATCCTGCATCACTCAGTGATATCAATTTTATGTAAATGTGTTTCTTCAGGATTAAAATTGTGTATGGCTTAGGGCTTCTTCACAACAATTGTATCTGTTTTATGTGCTTTGCTCACATTGATAAACTAATGAAAATTAGATGTAAAATATGTAATTTCTCATACGTCCTAGAGGATGCTGGGGATGCTTCAAGAACCATGGGGTATAGACTGGATCCGCAGGAGACATGGGCACACTATAAGACTTTGAATGGGTGTGAACTGGCTCCTCCCTCTATGCCCCGACGCCAGTTAGATACTCTGCCCAGCGAGACTGGAGGCACACTGAGGAGCTCTTCTGAGTTTCTCAGAGAGACTTTTTTTAGGTTTTTTATTTTCAGAGAGACCTGCTGGCTACAGGCTCCCTGCAGTGTGGGAGTGAGGGGAGAGAAGCAGACCTACTTCTTTAGAGTTCAAGGGCTCTGCTTCTTAGGCTACTGGACACCATTAGCTCCAGAGGGTTCGATCACTATGGTACGCCTAGCTGCTTGTTCCCGGCGCCGCGCCGTCATCCCCCTCACAAAGCCTGAAGATAGAACCCGGGTGAGTATGTGAAGATCAGAAGACTTTAGTGACGGCAGAAGACGGCTTGAGGTACCGCGCAGTGGCTGCGCTGCGCGCCATGCTCCCACACAGTTCACGGCACTACAGGGTGCAGGGAGGGCGCCCTGGGCAGCATGGGGGGCTGCAAATACACTGGCAAGCAATATAACACTGCCGCAGGCATTTGTTAGGGACCCCCGCCAGTATAAAGATTTTTGAGCGGAATCTAAGCGCGCCATGTTGGGAGGCGGGGCTTAGCCGCATAGCTCTCACCAGCGCCATTTTTTTCTCTTCACAGAAGGCTGCAGAGACGCTGTCCCTGATCCTCCACACTGCTGTGCAAGTAAAACGGTGCGAAACGGAGGGAGGGGGGGGGGCACTCATAATTGGTAAATTATATACATATGGTAAAAGCGCTAGCAGGTCTGGGTAGTATTGCTGACTTCAGAACCGGGATAGGCGCTGGGTGTGAGCTGGCAGAACTCTCTCTGTGTCTCTCTAACAGGCTCAGCTGTAGGTCTGTCCCCTATAGCCCAGTGTGTTTGTGGCTGTCGGTACGTGTGTGTGTTGACATGTCTGAGGCTGAATGCTCTCCCCAGGAGGAGCCTGGCGTGGGGACTGACAGTTCTGTGAGAGTGACAGTGTCGGCACCACAGACGGATGGTTGGGTCAATATGCTGAGTGTTTTAAATACGAATGTGACTAAGTTGGCTAAGAGGTTTGATAAATCTGAGTCTAAGAACCAGACATGGAGGAAATCCATGGAGGATGCTTTGTCACAGGTCCAGATCCCTTTGGGGTCGCAGAAACGTGCATTTGCCCAAATAGCAGATACGGATACCGACACGGACTCTGATTCCAGTGTCGACTATAGTGATGCCAGATTACATCCAAAACTGGCTGAGTATTCAGTACATGATTATGGCGATAAGACGTATTACATATCACTGAGGACCCTGCTGTTCCTGATACGAGGGTCTGTATGTTTAAAGGCAAGAAACCTACGGTAACGTTTCCTTCCTCTCATGAACTGAATGCACTTTTTGAAAAAGCTAGTGAAAATCCAGACAAAAGGGTACATGTTCCCAAAAGAATTCCAATGGCTTATCCGTTTCCCTCTGGGGACAGGGACAGCTGGTAGTCCATTCCCACGGTATATAAAGCTTTGTCGCGTTTATCCAAAAAGGTAGCACTTCCGTCCCCTGACACGGCAGCCCTGAAGGATCCTGCGGATCTTAAGCAGGAAAATACCCTGAAGTCCATTTATGTCACTACAGGGTTGATACTCAGACCCGCTGTTGCTGCGGCATGGTTGAGTAGCGCTATTGAAAAGTGGGTGGGAAACTTGTCATCGGAGATAGATTTCCTAGACAGGGATAGTGTGCTTTTGACCCTGGGTCATATCAAGGACGCTGCAGCGTATTTAAAAGACGCAGTAAGGGATATTGGCCTTTTGGGATCAAGTGCCAATGCGATGGTAGTCTCTGCCAGGAGAGCATTGTGGATTCATAAGTGGAATGCTGATCCGGATTCTAAGAAGGCGTTGGAGTCTTTACCGTTTAACGGTAAGGTCTTGTTTGGTGACTGACTCACTGACCTGGTCTCTACGGCTACAGCGGGTAAGTCGTCTTTTTTACCTTATGTTCCTGCACAGCAGAAGAAATCGCCTCACTATCAGATGCAGTCCTTTCGGCCCCAACAAATTCAAAAAAGGACGTGGGTCCTCCTTCCTTGCTGCGAGGGGGAGAGGAAGAGGAAAAAGGTCACAGGCTGTGGCAAGTTCCCAGGAGCGGAAGTCCTCTCTGGCTTCTACCAAATCCACCGCATGACGCAGGGGCTCCGTTGCGGGAGTCCGCACCAGTGGGGGCACGTCTCAGGCTCTTCAGTCAGGTCTGGGTGCACTCGGACCTGGATCCTTGGATAGTAGACCTAGTATCCCAAGGGTACAAGTTAGTTTCAAGATGTGCCCCCTCACCGATTTTTCAAATCGGCCTTGACAGCTTCTCTCCCGGACAGGGAGATAGTAAGCGCTGCGATACTAAAGTTGTGTCAAAATCAAGTAATTGTCACGGTACCCCCGGCTCAGCAGGGGGAAGGGTTTTATTCGAGCTTGTTCGTGGTCCCAAAGCCGGATGGCTCAGTCAGACCAATTCTAAACCTAAAATCCATCAATTTCTTCCTGAAAAAATTCAAGTTCAAGATGGAGTCCCTACGAGCAGTGATCTCCATTCTGGAGGAGGGGGATTTTATGGTGTCGGTCGACATAAAAGATGCCTACTTACATGTCCCCATATATCCTCCACATCAGGCTTACCTGAGATTTGCTATGCAGGTTTGTCATTACCAATTTCAGACGTTGCCGTTTGGTCTGTCAACGGCTCCGAGGATTTTAACCAAAGTTATGGCGGAAATGATGGTTCTCCTGCGCAAGCAGGGAATCACAATTATCCCGTACTTGGACGATCTCCTCATAAAGGCGAGGTCCAAGGAGCAATTGTTGAATGTTGCCCTTTCACTGACTATTCTGCAACAACACGGCTGGCTCCTAAA
This sequence comes from Pseudophryne corroboree, assembly GCF_028390025.1. Taxonomy (NCBI): domain Eukaryota; kingdom Metazoa; phylum Chordata; class Amphibia; order Anura; family Myobatrachidae; genus Pseudophryne; species Pseudophryne corroboree. The sequence goes on along the minus strand of NC_086445.1, from coordinate 677,193,527 downwards.
CCTGCCAAAATCACAGTTTGATCCAACGACAAGGATGTCGTTCCTCGGTATGATTCTGGATACAGAATTAGAGTTTTTCTTCCAGTGGAAAAAGCTTTGGAAATACAGAACATGTTAAAACAGATTCTGAAACCGGCAAGGATGTCTGTTCTTCACTGCACTCGGTTACTGGGGAAGATGGTGGCGGCCTACGAGGCCATTCCGTATGGCAGGTTCCATGCCAGGGTCTTTCAGTGGAACCTGCTGGACCAGTGGTCCGGGTCTCACCTGGACATGCACTGGAAAATAATTCTATCTCCCAGGACCAGAATTTCCCTTCTGTGGCGGTTGCACAGTTCTCACCTTCTGGAGGGACGCAGATTCGGGATTCAAGATTGTATCCTGGTGACCATGGATGCAAGCCTCCGAGGCTGGGGAGCAGTCACACAGGGAAGAAACTTTCAGGGAAAGTGGTCAAGTCAGGAAGCTTGTCTACACATAATTCCAGAATGTTTAAGAGCCATCCACAACGGCATACTGCAAGCAGAACATCTTCAAGGTCTGCCAGTCTTGATTCAGTCAGACAACGTGACAGCAGTGGCGTACATAAACCGCCAGGGCGGAAAAAAGAGCAGAGCGGCGATGGCCGAGGCCACGAAGATTCTTCGCTGGGCGGAAAGACATTCCAGCGCTCTGGCAGCGGTATTCATTCCAGGAGTGGACAACTGGGAAGCAGACTTCCTCAGCAGACACTATCTCCATCCAGGAAGGTGGGGTCTTCATCAGGAGACCTTTGCAGAAGTGACAAGTCGTTGGGGAGTTCCTCAAGTGGACATGATGGCGTCCCGCCTCAACAAGAAACTTCAGAAATATTGTTCCAGGTCAAGGGACCCTCGGGCGATAGCGGTGGACGCCCTAGTGACACCGTGGGTGTTTCAGTCGGTCTATGTATTCCCTCCACTTCCACTCATTCCGAAGGTGATAAAAATGATAAGAAGAACAAGGGTGATCCTCATTGTTCCAGATTGGCCAAAAAGGGCCTGGTATCCAGATCTTCAGGAGTTACTCATAGAAGATCCCTGGCCTCTTCCTCTTCGCGAGGACCTGTTACAACAGGGGCCGTGCGTGTATCAGGACTTACCGCGGCTGCGTTTGACGGCGTGGCGGTTGAGCGCCAAATCCTAGCCCAAAAGGGTATTCCCAGTGAAGTCATTCCTACATTTCTTCAGACTAGGAAAGAAGTAACAGCAAAGCATTACCACCATATTTGGAGAAAATGTGTCTTGGTGTGAATCCAAGAAGGCTCCTACGGAAGAATTTCACCTGGGGCGGTGCTCCATTTCCTACAAGCAGGTGTGGATGCGGGCCTAAAGTTAGGCTCTATTAAAGTACAGATTTCAGACTTATCGATCTTTTTTCAAAAAGAATTGGCCTCCCTTCCAGAAGTCCAGACCTTCGTGAAAGGCGTGCTGCACATCCAACCTCCCTTTGTGCCCCCAGTGGCACCATGGGACCTTAATGTGGTGTTGCAATTCTTGCAGTCACATTGGTTTGAACCTTTGCGCAAGGTTGAGTTAAAATTCCTTACTTGGAAAGTGGTCATGTTGTTGGCCTTGGCGTCTGCAAGGCGCGTGTCTGAGTTGGGGGCTTTGTCTCACAAAAGCCCCTATTTGATTTTCCATGCTGATAGAGCGGAGTTGAGAACTAGTCAGCAATTTCTGCCAAAAGTGGTTTCATCATTTCATGTTAACCAGCCAATTGTGGTGCCAGTGGCTACTGATGCCTTGGCGGAGTCCAAGTCTCTCGATGTGGTCAGAGCTTTGAAGATCTGTCGCCAGAACGGCGCAGATTAGGAAGACAGAGGCTCTGTTTGTCCTGTGGGCTCCGAACAAGATTGGGGCTCCTGCTTCTAAGCAGGCTATTGCGCGCAGGATTTGAAATATGATTCAGCAGGCTCATTCTACGGCAGGATTGCCGTTACCAAAATCGGTGAAAGCCCATTCTACCAGGAAGGTGGGCTCATCCTGGGCGGCTGCCCGGGGAGTCTCGGTGTTACAACTTTGCCGAGCTGCTACTTGGTTGGGTTCAAACACCTTTGCGAAGTATTACAAGTTTGATACCCTGGCTGAGGAAGACCTCTTGTTTGGTCAATCGGTGCTGCAGAGTCATCCGCACTCTCCCGCCCGTTCTAGAGCTTTGGTATAAACCCCATGGTTCTTGAAGCATCCCCAGCGTCCTCTAGGACGTATGAGAAAATAGGCTTTTAATACCTACCGGTAAATCCTTTTCTCTTAGTCTGTAGAGGATGCTGGGCGCCCGTCCCAGTGCGGGCTGTATCTGCAGTTTGCTTATAGTTACGCTAAGTTTAGTCACTCTGTGACTGTTGGTCATGCCGTTGCATGCGTTGCTGTTGAATGTCATGTTGCACGGCGTGTTAGTGGTGTGAGCTGGTATGTATCTCACCTTAGTTTTAAAATAATTAAATAAATCCTTTTCCTCGAAATGGCCGTCTCCCTGGGCACAGTTCATATAACTAGAGTCTGGAGGAGGGGCATAGAGGGAGGAGCCAGTTCACACCCATTCAAAGTCTTATAGTGTGCCCATGTCTCCTGCGGATCCAGTCTATACTCCATGGTTCTTGAAGCGTCCCCAGCATCCTCTACTGACTAAGAGAAAAGGATTTACCGGTAGGTATTAAAATCCTATTATAAGAGTAATTGCCATTCCCACCATTGTGCTACAAAATGTTAATTTATCTTTTCAAATTTTAGTGCTCCGTGCTAATATGCTGTACAATACAGTAAAAGCTTCCATTGTTTTTCATGCATTTGTACTTAATTGCGCATTGCATATGAACAAGCCATTAAAGTTAATAGACAATAATTTTCCAGGTAAACATGGCATTTAAATCAGTAAACTGGGGCACACAACCATCCAGCACTTTAAAGCTATGCCTAATTTTTTTTTCTAAAATTGCAGACGTTCCTCTCAATTGTTACTGAAGTAGTTTTAAATCAATTTACAGACATAACAGGATGTTTTTAGGCCTTCTGAAACGTTTTCCGCTCTGTTCAGACTTTTTTTCTCAAATATTATTTTGCACTTGCTACTCTGTTAAATGCAACACTGTGCGTGTGTAAGTGTTGTGTTTTTTTTATTTCATTCTTTAAAAGAAGTTTACTTCCTGTCTTGCTTCTGGTTTCTAGATTATCAATGCAAGACAGCGGTACTGTGGAAAGTTTGTCGGGAAACTAGAAATTTATCTATCTTGCTGTACAATGTGAGGGAAAACTAGATACATTTGTCAAGTTTAAAAGATTTGGGTATGTACATAAGTTTTAATTATTTCAGTGTACTGTATTTAATTTACCGACCAGTTCCTGGCTGATTTTAATTTTTTTGTTTTGTTAACTGCAATGTACGAGGTGTGGCTATAAAATAACAAAACTGATGCTATAATTTACATTTAATTATATTAAGTACATTTTAACTCCGTACCCCTTCTCTGTATTCCCCTTCTGCATCCACACACCGCTGCATTCTTATTTTCCATTGGTCAAAGCCTGTTAGTGCTACAGGTCATTCATTATCTGTTGGCTGTCTAAACAGCTTTGTTTTCTTCTTTGCCTCAGTTACTGATGCAAAACAGGTTCCCGTGAGTACAGCTTTAGCTTTGGTGAAAATAAACTAGTCACACTGTGCTAGTCTGGAGAGTTTTCTAACACTGCGATCTGATTCTCAGCCAAAAACTGCATCACAGAGAGAGCTGTGTGTGGTGGTCCGTTGTCCTGATGGATGAAGTAACCATTTCTCTTACGTCCTAGAGGATGCCGTGGTCCACATTAGTACCATGGGGTATAGACTGGTCCACCAGGAGCCATTGGCACTTTAAGAGTTTGGGAGTGTGGGCTGGCTCCTCCCTCTATGCCCCTCCTACCAGACTCTGTTTAGAAAATGCACCCGGAGGAGCCGGTCACAGCTAGGGAAGCTCTCCTGAGCTTTCCTAATGAAGTTTAGTTTAGAGTTTTTTTATTTTACTGGGAGGCTGCTGGCAACAGCCTCCCTGCTGCGTGGGACTAAGGGCGGGGGAGCAGTGTCCGCCCTGCTGGGTCTGAGCCACTGAGCTCCAGAGGGGCTGATCGTTCTCCGCCGCAGGGGAACCGCTCACCCCAGCAGCATGCCACGACCCCTTACAGAGCTGAAGCAAGAGGTGAGTTAGTCACCGACCCCCCTTAGCAATCGGGGGGCCGGTGTGAAGATGGCGGCAACAGGGGATGGAGCGTGGTATTAATTGCGCTCCTGGGCGGTACCAGAGGCACACTGTGCGGCGCTGTGAGGGGCGCCCTGGGCCAGCGCTTAACCCTCACACTGGTCAGCAAGCCTGTCGGGCCCCCGGGATCCCAGCCAGCACAAATCCTCAGGCCAGTTTCAAATTCTGAAGAGCGGGAAGACCGTGCCATGAATGGGGCGGAGCTTCTCAGAGCGGACCCTGCAGCGTTCCAGCACCATTTTCCTGCATGCTGTTGCTGAAGGAAGATCCCGGTCCCTCCACAGAAGCTCCAGTTTACTGTAATACGGTACCAGGGGGTTGTAGAAGGGAGGGGAGGCTGATTGTTTGTTTGACTGTGTGTCCTATTAAGTCAGCGCTGATAAGGGGTTTTCTCCTTGTGTTAAGCGCTGGTTTGGGTTGGCTCCAATCTCTGTCTCTCTCTTGCCATTCTTGGGGGGAAACTCTGGCTTACCCCATCCTGTGTGTGTTTGGTCACCAGCAGCAATGTCCATGGATACAGTGTCATATGCTGCAGGGGATTTATCCTCACAGGATGATCCCCTTTCCATGTAATCAGGTTAGCACTGGTTTGGCACAGATTCCAGCAAGGGAACCAGAGTGGTTTTCCTCTATCAAGACTTGGATTTCTCAGATATCTGACAGGGTTACCAGTAATGAGTCTGCAACCCAGGTATTGCAGTCCTCTATGGCTGAATGGCCCTTGTCTGGTACCTCAGGACACCCCGCTATATTCCCCCACAAACGTGCGCTTGTGCAGGTAACACAAGACGACACGGATACCGATTCTGACACTACAGATGGTGATGGGGATGTACTGCGGGGGTCCGCATCTCTTGCGAGGGGGGTACAGTTGTTGATAGAGGCTATCAGGGATGTGTTAAATGTTAATGATACCACACCTGAGCAGGTAGAGGAGACTTTCTTCACTGAAAACAAAGCCTCGCTAACCTTCCCTGCGTCAAAAGATCTGAATGCTACAGTTGTGCTCATAAGTTTACATAGCCTAGAAGAATTTGTGATTTTCTGGCCATTTGTCAGAGAATATGGATGATAACTCTCAAACTTTTCCTTCACTCACGGTTAGTGGTTGGGTGAAGCCATTTATTGTCAAACAACTGTTTACTCTTTTTTTTAAATCATAATGACAACAGAAACTACCCAAATGACCCTGATCAAAAGTTTACATACCCCAATACCGTGTATTGCCCCCTTTAACATCAATGACAGCTTGAAGTCTTTTGTGGTAGTTGTGGATGAGGCTCTTTATTTTCTCAGACGGTAAAGCTGCCCATTCTTCTTGGCAAAAAGCCTCCAGTTCCTGTAAATTCTTTGGCTGTCTTGCATGAACTGCACGTTTGAGATCTCCCCAGAGTGGCTCAATGATATTGAGGTCAGGAGACTGAGATGGCCACTCCAGAACCTTCACTTTATTCTGCTGTAGCCAATGACAGGTCGACTTGGCCTTGTGTTTTGGATCATTGTCATGTTGGAACGTCCAAGTACGTCCCATGCGCTGCTTCCGGGCTGATGAGTGCAAATTTTCCTCCAGTATTTTCTGATAACATGCTGCATTCATCTCGCCATCAATTTTGACCAAGTTTCCAGTGCCTTTGTAGCTCACACATGCCCAAAACATCAGCGATCCACCTCCGTGTTTCACAGTAGGAATGGTGTACCTTTCATGATAGGCATTGTTGACGACTCTCCAAATGTAACGTTTATGGTTGTGGCCAAAAAGTTCAATTTTGGTCTCATCACTCCAAATGACTTTGTTCCAGAAGTTTTGAGGCTCATCTCTGTGCTGTTTGGAGTATTGTAACTGGGATGCTTTGTGGCATTTGCGTACTAATGGCTTTCTTCTGGTGACTCGACCATGCAGCCCATTTTTCTTCAAATGCCTCCTTATTGTGCATCTTGAAACAATCACACCACTTTTTTTCAGAGAGTCCTATATTTCAGCTGAAGTTATTTTTGGATTTTTCTTTGTATCGCGAACAATTTTCCTGGCCGTTGTGGCTGATATTTTTGTTGCTCTACCTGACCGTGATTTGGTTTCCACAGAATCCCTCATTTTCCACTTCTTAATTAGTTTGAACACTGCTGATTGGCATTCTCAATTGCTTGGATATCTTTTTATATCCCTTTCCTGTTTTATATAGTTCAGTTACCTTTTCCCGCAGATCCTTTGACAATTCTTTTGCTTTCCCCATGACTCAGAATCCAGACACGTCAGTGCAGCACTGGATGAAAGATGCAAGGGTCTTTCAGGAGTCCAGAAACTCAGTGACCTTTTATACACACACACACTGATTACAAGTGAGGATGGTTACCTTTAGTAGCCATTCAAACCCGTTTGTGTCAACTTGTGTGCATGTTATCAGGCCAAAATCTCCAGGGTATGTGAACTTTTGATCAGGGTCATTTGGGTAGTTTCTGTTGTCATTATGATTTAAAAAGAGTAAACACAGTTGTTTGACAATAAATGGATTCACCCAACCACTAACCATGAGTGAAAAAAGTTTTGTGAGTTATCATTCATATTCTCTGACAAATGGCCAGAAAATCACAAATTCTATTAGGGTATGTAAACTTATGAGCACAACTGTATATTTGAAAGGGCCTGGGTGAATCCTGAAAATTCTTGTAGCTTTTCCTTTCCCTGAGGAGGATAGGAAAAAGTGGGAATACCCGCCAATTGTTGACGCATCTGTATCCAGAGTCTCCAAGAAGGTGGTTTTACAGGTGCCGGGATCTACCGCCTTAAAGGAGCCGGCAGATAGGAAAATTGATAATACTCTGAAATCAGAGTACACTGCTTCAGGGACCATATTGCGTCCCACTATTGCTAGTGCATGGATTGCGAAGGCAATAGTGAAGTGGTCAGCTACCTTAATTGAAGATTTGGGTACAATGGATAGGGATGACGTTGCATTGTACTTTCGCAACATTCATGATTCTGCAGGTTTATGGTTGAATCCATGAAAGACCTGGGTTCCGTGGCTGCGGGAATTTCTTCCATGTCTGTTTCAGCTCGTTGGGGACTGTGGCTCCGCCAGTGGTCGGCCGACGCAGAATCCAGAAGGAGCGTGGAGTCGCTGCCCTATACAGGCCAGGCTCTCTTTGGGGAAGCCCTAGACGCGTGGATATCTACCGCTACAGCGGGTAAGTCTCCGTATCTTCCCTCAGCAGCACCTGCTCCGAAGAGATCCTTCTCCTCAGCAACGCAGCAGTCCTTTCGGCCCAACAAGTCCAGAAAGGCCAAGTCATCCAATGCCTTCTTTAGGGGAGGTAAGGTTAAATCCAAAAAGCCTGCAGCAGCAGGTTCCCAAGAACAAAAGCCTACTTCAGGTACTGCAAAGTCCTCCACATGATGGTGGGAGTGAGACTCAGACAGTTCAGTAATGTCTGGGTATCGTCCGGCCTGGATCCCTGAGTAGTAGATATTGCGTCTCAGGGATACAGGCTAGAATTTCAAAGTCTCCCTCCTCACCGTTATTTCAGGTCGAGCTTACCAACACTGTTGGAGAACAGCACTGTGCTTCAGGCCGCTGTCCAAAGGCTGGTGGAGGCACAGGTCATTGTGCCGATACCACCGCACATGCTGACGAAAGGTTACTATTCGAACCTTTTCGTGGTACCGAAACCGGATGGTTCGGTCAGGCCCATTCTGAACCTAAAATCATTGAACCCCTTTCTAAAGGAGTTCAAGTTCAAGATGGAGTCTCTCAGGGCGGTGATATCAGGTCTGGAAGAGGGGGAATTCCTGGTATCACTGGATATCAAGGATGCGTACCTTCACATTTCGATCTGGCTGCCTCATCAGGCTTATCTCCGCTTCGCACTGCTGGACTGTCATTTTTAGTACCGGGCCCTGCCATTCGGCCTCAACAGCACCAAGGGTGTTTACCAAGGTGATGGCGGAAATTATGATGCTACTTCGCAAGCAAGGTCTGAACATCATTCCTTATCTGGACGATCTCCTGATAAAGGCATCGTCCAGGGAGATGCTGCTGCAGTCCATTGTTCTCACAACGCGGCTGCTTCAGAGTCACGGGTGGATTCTGATTTTTCCGAAGTCACATATGGAATCAACCCCCGGAGATTGTCATTTCTGGGAATGATCCTGTATATGGAAGTGCAGCGAGTGTTTCTTTCGTGGGACAAGGCGTTGGTGATCCAATCCATGGTCCAGGATGTGTTGAAGCCACCCCGGGTGTCGGTACATCAATGCATTCGCCTATTGGGAAAGATGGTGGCCTCTTACGAGGCTCTCCAGTACGGGAGGTTTCATGCTCTGACCTCCTGGACAAGTGGTCGGGATCTCCCCTCCACATGAATCAGAGAATTTGTCTGTCGCCAAGGGCAAGGATTTCACTCCTCTGGTGGCTCCAATTGCCTCACCTCCTGGAAGGCAGCAGGTTCGGGATTCAGGAATGGGTCCTGCTAACAACGGATGCGAGCCTCCGGGGCTGGGGAGCTGTCACGCAAGGGGTGACCTTCCAAGGACGGTGGTCCAGCCTGGAAGCCGGCCTGCCCATCAACATTCTGGAAATAAGAGCCATCTACAACGGTCTGCTTCAGGCGGCCCCTCTTCTAAAAAACCGGGCCATTCAAGTGCAGTCGGACAACGTAACAACCATGGCTTACATAAACCGACAGGGTGGAACGAAGAGCGGAGCGGCAATGTCAGAGGTCACAAGAATACTCCTCTGGACGGAAAAGCACGCGCTGACACTGTCAGCTATCTTCATTCCGGGAGTAGACAACTGGCAAGCAGACTTTCTCAGCAGACACGATCTACATCCGGGAGAGGGGGGCCTCCATCCGGAGGTGTCCAAGGAGGTAACAGATCTTTGGGGGCTACCCCAAATAGGCATGATGGCCTCTTGTCTCAACAAGAAGCTTCGATGTTATTGTTCCAGGTCGAGGGACCCACAGGCAGTGGCAGTGGACGCCCTGGTGTCTCCGTGGGTGTTCCAGTCAGTGTACGTGTTTCCACCTCTCCCACTGATCCCAAGAATCCTAAAGCTCATAAGGAGAACAAGGGTTCAAGCGATTCTCATTGCCCCAGACTGGCCAAGAAGGGCTTGGTACGCGGACCTTCTGAATCTACTGCAAGAAAAACCGAGGCCTCTTCCTCTTCGGGAGGACCTGCTGCAGCAGGGGCCGTTCGCTTATCAAAACTTACCGCTGCTACGTTTGACGGCATGGAAGTTGAGCGCCTGATTCTTCGGAATACCTCTCGGAGCAAGAAGGTTATTCCTGCCCTCATACAGGCTAGGAAAGGGGTAACGTCAAAACATTACCATCGTATTTGGAAGAAATATGTTTCTGGTGTGAGTCCAAGAAATATCCTGCGGTGGAATTTCAACTCGGACGTTTCCTCCTCTTCCTGCAGGCAGGAGTGGATATGGGACTGAGATTGTGGTCTGTAAAGGTCCAGATTTCAGCCCTGTCTATTTTCTTTCAGAAACAATTGGCTGCCCTCCCTGAGGTTCAGACTTTTTTTTTGAAGGGAGTTCTGCATATCCAACCTCCCTTTGTACCTTGGGACCTTAACGTAGTGGTGCAGTTTCTCCAGTCGGATTGGTTTGAGCCTCTACAGGAGGTGGAGCTCAAATTTCTAACATGGAAGGCGGTCACCTTGTTGGCCTTAGCTTCTGCTAGGCGTGTCTCTCTGAGCTGGGGGCTTTATCATGCAAAAGCACTTACTTGATCTTCCATGAGGATAGAGCGGAGCTCCGGACTCGTCAGCAGTTCCTTCCAAAGGTTGTGTCGGCATTTCATATCAACCATCCTATTGTGGTGCCAGTGGCTACTGACTCCTCAATTACTTCAAAGTCCTTGGATGTCGTGAGGGCTCTAAAGATATATGTGAAGAGTACTTCTCATCACAGAAAGTCGGACTCTGTTTGTCCTATATGATCCCAAGAAAATTGGGTGTCCTGCTACTAAGCAGACTATTTCTCGCTGGATTGGGTTCACTATCCATCACGCTTATTCTACGGCAGGACTGCCGTGTCCAAGATCTGTTAAGACCCACTCTACTCGTAAGGTGGGGTCTTCCTGGGCGGCTGCCCGGGGTGTCTCGGCAGTGCAACTTTGCCGAGCTGCAACTTGGTCTGGATCGAACACGTTTGCAAAGTTCTACAAGTTCGATACTTTGGCCTCTGATCTGAAGTTCAGTCAATCAGTTCTGCAGGAGCCTCCGCACTTTCCCTCCCGTTCTGGGAGCTTTGGTACATCCCCATGGTACTAATGTGGACCCCAGCATCCTCTAGGACGTAAGAGAAAATAGGATTTTGGTACCTACCGGTAAATCCTTTTCTCGTAGTCTGTAGAGGATGCTGGGCGCCCACCCAGCCCTTCGTTTCCTGCTGTTATTGGGTTCAGTACAACTTCGTTTTAGTTGAGTACTGCATTGTTACTTGGTAAGTTAATGTTTCAGCTGTTGCTGAATAGTTCAAGCTAGTTGTCTTGACGTGCCTTGTATGTGTGAGCTGGTATGAATCTCACCACTATCTGTGTTAAGTCCTTCTCTCGAAGTATGTTGTCTCCTCGGGCACAGTTTCTAGACTGAGTCATGTAGGAGGGGCATAGAGGGAGGAGCCAGCCCACACTCTTAAACTCTTAATGTGCCAATGGCTTCTGGTGGACCCGTCTATACCCCATGGTACTAATGTGAACCCCAGCATCCTCTACGGACTACGAGAAAAGAATTTACCGGTAGGTACCAAAATCCTATTTTCTCCGGCAGGGTCCACAAGTTAACCACAGGATAACAATGGGATATGATGGAGCGACAGCGGATTGGCACCAAATGATCACAAACTTGCAGTCCTCCCAGGATGCAACGGGCCCGTTTGTATATCCCCGCCCACTGGCTCAGGCAAATCAGTTTTTTGTTTGGTGCGGCAGGAGCCGGACCATGGTCACAGGGCTACTGTTTTTGGCAGCTCTAAGCTTTATTAATTTATTTTTATAGTCTTACTATGTTTTCTGAGTGATTTTTTTTCCTAAAAGCGTCTTACACGCATATTGGAAAGAGTCTCTCCGCCGGGTCGCAGCAACGTTTACCCACGGTACAAGTGCTGTCTCGACGGGCATTTGTGTCGGATATACTAGCAGGTACAGCAGACGTTACCAGGCTGTGGCCAGAGCACGGGGAGAAGGTAAGGCATCTGTTCCACTTAGAAGGGGAATAACGGACACAGCTGCACTGTATTGGGAGGAGACTACCAAACAGTAACTGGTGCGCTGCCACCACGGGTGCTCCAGTGCTATGCCTTAGGGATCATAAGGCACCAGGAGTAGTATGAGACTTCGATCCCTAGGGTTGATGTCAGCGGTGGGGAGTCAGAGGGTCTCCTGGTCGCCCCTCCCCCCAGTTCATGACCAGTTTCCGTCGGTCTCCCGCCATGAACTGATTGCCTCACTTCCGTCTCAGACGCTACCACGAAGGGTCTCCGTCGCAGCATACTCGCTGCGTCTGTGTACACTAAGCGCTACCGCAAGGAGACCCGGTCACAGCACAGGCGTCTGCATGACCGGTGCATCTGCATGCACAGTGCGTCTGTGTTCAATATAGGTTCCCGGAGCGGCAGTGTACACTAGTAGCGCCTGGATCCACTCAGCGTTCGCTAACGTATTGATCAATCTTGGAAGTGAGGTGAGTCTCCCTATATCCCACTCTGAGTACGGGTTATACATCACTACATTTCTATCTACTTTTCTCTATCGTCCTAGTGGATGCTGGGGTTCCTGAAAGGACCATGGGGAATAGCGGCTCCGCAGGAGACAGGGCACAAAAAGTAAAGCTTTAGGATCAGGTGGTGTGCACTGGCTCCTCCCCCTATGACCCTCCTCCAAGCCTCAGTTAGATTTTTGTGCCCGGCCGAGAAGGGTGCAATCTAGGTGGCTCTCCTAAAGAGCTGCTTAGAAAAGTTTAGCTTAGGTTTTTTATTTTACAGTGAGTCCTGCTGGCAACAGGATCACTGCAACGAGGGACTTAGGGGAGAAGAAGTGAACTCACCTGCGTGCAGGATGGATTGGCTTCTTTGGCTACTGGACATTAGCTCCAGAGGGACGATCACAGGTACAGCCTGGATGGTCACCGGAGTCTCGCCGCCGGCCCCCTTGCAGATGCTGAAACAAGAAGAAGGTCCAGAATCGGCGGCATGAAGACTCCTCAGTCTTCTTAAGGTAGCGCACAGCACTGCAGCTGTGCGCCATTTCCTCTCAGCACACTTCACACGGCAGTCACTGAGGGTGCAGGGCGCTGGAAGGGGGGCGCCCTGGGAGGCAATGAAAACCTATTTTTGGCTAAAAATACCTCACATATAGCCTCCGGGGGCTATATGGAGATATTTAACCCCTGCCAGAATCCGTTAAGAGCGGGAGACGAGGCCGCCGAAAAAGGGGCGGGGCCTATCTCCTCAGCACACAGCGCCATTTTCCCTCACAGAAAGGCTGGAGGGAAGGCTCCCAGGCTCTCCCCTGCACTGCACTACAGAAACAGGGTTAAAACAGAGAGGGGGGGCACTAATTTGGCGTTAGAAATATATAAAAAAGATGCTATAAGGGAAAACACTTATATAAGGTTGTCCCTATATAATTATAGCGTTTTTGGTGTGTGCTGGCAAACTCTCCCTCTGTCTCTCCAAAGGGCTAGTAGGTCCTGTCCTCTATCAGAGCATTCCCTGTGTGTGTGCTGTGTGTCGGTACGTGTGTGTCGACATGTATGAGGACGATGTTGGTGAGGAGGCGGAGCAATTGCCTGTAATGGTGATGTCACTCTCTAGGGAGTCGACACCGGAATGGATGGCTTATTTAGGGAATTACGTGATAATGTCAACACGTGGCAAGGTCGGTTGACGACATGAGACGGCCGACAAACAATTAGTACCGGTCCAGACGTCTCAAAAACACCGTCAGGGGTTTTAAAACGCCCGTTTACTTTAGTCGGTCGACACAGACACAGACAGGGACACTGAATCCAGTGTCGACGGTGAATAAACAAACGTATTCCTTATTAGGGCCACACGTTAAGGGCAATGAAGGAGGTGTTACATATTTCTGATACTACAAGTACCACAAAAGAGGGTATTATGTGGGATGTGAAAAAACTACCGTAGTTTTTCCTGAATCAGATAAATTAAATGAAGTGTGTGATGATGCGTGGGTTCCCCCCGATAGAAAATATGGGCGGTATACCCTTTCCCGCCAGAAGTTAGGGCGCGTTGGGAAACACCCCTTAGGGTGGATAAGGCGCTCACACGCTTATCAGAACAAGTGGCGGTACCGTCTATAGATAGGGCCGTCCTCAAGGAGCCAGCTGACAGGAGGCTGGAAAATATCATAAAAAGTATATACACACATACTGGTGTTCTACTGCGACCAGCGATCGCCTCAGCCTGGATGTGCAGAGCTGGGGTGGCTTGGTCGGATTCCCTGACTAAAAATATTGATACCCTTGACAGGGACAGTATTTTATTGACTATAGAGCATTTAAAGGATGCATTTCTATATATGCGAGATGCACAGAGGGATATTTGCACTCTGGCATCAAGAGTAAGTGCGATGTCCATATCTGCCAGAAGATGTTTATGGACACGACAGTGGTCAGGTGATGCAGATTCCAAACGGCACAAAGGTGTATTGCCGTATAAAGGAAGAGGAGTTATTTGGGGTCGGTCCATCGGACCTGGTGGCCACGGCAACTGCTGGAAAATCCACCGTTTTTTACCCTAAGTCACATCTCTGCAGAAAAAGACACCGTCTTTTCAGCTTCAGTCCTTTCGTCCCTATAAGAGTCATATCTGCCCAGGGATAGAGGAAAGGGAAGAAGACTGCAGCAGGCAGCCCATTCCCAGGAACAGAAGCGTTCCACCGCTTCTGACAAGCTCTCAGCATGACGCTGAGACCGTACAGGACCCCTGGATCCTACAAGTAGTATCCCAGGGGTACAGATTGGAATGTCGAGACGTTTCCCCTGCGCAGGCTCCTGAAGTCTGCTTTACCAAGGTCTCCCTCCGACAAGGAGGCAGTATGGGAAACAATTCACGAGCTGTATTCCCAGCAGGTGAAAATTAAATTACCCCTCCTACAACAAGAAAAGGGGTATTATTCCACACTATATTGTGGTACTGAAGCCAGAAGGCTAGGTGAGACCTATTCTAAATCTAAAAAAATTTGAACACTTACAAAGGTTCAAATCAAGATGGAGTCACTCAGAGCAGTGATAACGAACCGGGAAGAAGGGGACTATATGGTGTCCCGAGACATCAGGGATGCTTACCTCCATGTCCCAAATTTGCCCTTATCACTAAGGGTACCTCAGGTTCGTGGTACAGAACTGTCACTATCAGTTTCAGACGCTGCCGTTTGGATTGTCCACGGCACCCCGGGTCTTTACCAAGGTAATGGCCGAAATGATGGTTCTTCTTCGAAGAAAAGGCGTCTTAATTATCCCTTACTTGGACGATCTCCTGATAAGGGCAAAGTCCAGGGAACAGTTGGAGGTCGGAGTAGCACTATCTCGGATACTGTTACAACAGCAGGGGTGGATTCTAAATATTCCAAAATCGCAGCTGATCCCGACAACAAGTCTCCTGTGCTTAGGGATGATTCTGGACACAGTCCAGAAAAAGGTGTTTCTCCCGGAAGAGAAAGCCAGGGAGTTATCCGAGCTAGTCAGGAACCTCCTAAAATCAGTGCATCATTGCACAAGGGCCATGGTAAAAAAAATGGTGACTTCCTTCGAAGCAATTCCAGTCGGCAGATTTCATGCAAGAACTTTTCAGTGGGATCTGCTGGACAAATGGTCCGGATCGCATCTTCAGATGCATCAGCGGATAACCCTATATCCAAGGACAAGGGTGTCTCTCCTGTGGTGGTTACAGAGTGCTCATCTTCTAGAGGGCCGCAGATTCGGCATTCAGTTTTGGATGTTGGTGACCACGGAGGCCAGCCCGAGAGGCTGGGGAGCAGTCACACAAGGAAAAAATTTCCAGGGAGTGTGATCAAGTCTGGAGACTTTTCTCCACATAAATATAGCTAAGGGTAAATTTATAATGCTCTAAGCTTAGCAAGACCTCTGCTTCAAGGTCAGCCGGTATTGATCCAGTGGGATAAAACATCACGGCAGTCGCCCACGTAAATAGAAAGGGCGGCACAAGAAGCAGGAGGGCAGTGGCAAAAACTGCAAGGACTTTTCGCTGGGCGGAAAATCATGTGATAGCACTGTCAGCAGTGTTTCATTCCGGGAATGGAAACTGGGAAGCAGACTTCCTCAGTAGGCACGACCTCCACCCGGCAGAGTGGGAACTTCATGGGGAAGTTTTCCACATGATTGTAAACCGTTGGGAATTACCAAAGGTGGACATGATGGCGTCCCGTCTGAACAAAAAACGGGACAGGTATTGCGCCAGGTTAAGAGACCCTCAGGCAATAGCTGTGGACGTTCTGGTAACACCGTGGGTGTACCAGTCGGTGTATGTGTTCCATCCTCTGCTTTTCATACCTAAGGTACTGAGAATTATAAGACGTAGAGGAGTAAGAACTATACTCATGGCTCCGGATTGGCCAAGAAGGACTTGGTACCCGGAACTTCAAGAGATGCTCACAGAGGACTTATGGCCTCTGCCGCTAAGAAGGGACTTGTTTCAGCAAGTACCATGTCTGTTCCAAGACTTACCGCAGCTGTGTTTGACGGCATGGCGGTGGAACGCCGGATCCTAAGGGAAAAGGCATTCAGGAAGAGGTCATTCCTACCCTGGTCAAAGCCAGAAAGGAGGTGACCGCACAACATTATCACCACATGTGGCGAAAATATGTTGCGTGGTGTGAGGCCAGGAAGGCCCCACGAAGAAATTTCAACTCGGTCGATTCCTGCATTTCCTGCAAACAGGAGTGTCTATGGGCCTCAAATTGGGGTCCATTAAGGTTCAAATTTCGGCCCTGTCGATTTTTCTTCCAGAAAGAATTGGCTTCAGTTCCTGAAGTCCAGAAGTTTGTCAAGGGAGTATTGCATATACAACCCCCTTTTGTGCCTCCAGTGGCACTGTGGGATCTCAACGTAGTTCTGGGATTCCTCAAAACACATTGGTTTAAAACCAGTCAAATCTGTGGATTTGAAGCATCTCACATGAAAAGTGAACATGCTCTTGGACCTGGCCTGGACCAGGCGAGTGTCAAATTGGTGGTTTTTTTCTCAAAAAAGCCCATATCTGTTTGTCCATTCGGACAGGGCAGAGCTGCGGACTCGTCCCCAGTTCTCTCCCTAAGGTGGTGTCAGTGTTTCACCTGAACCAGCTTATTGTGGTGTCTTGCGCCTACTAGGGACTTGGAGGACTCCAAGTTGCTAGATGTGGTCAGGGCCCTGAAAATATAGGTTCCAGGACGGCTGGAGTCAGGAAAACTGACTTGCTGTTATCCTGTATGCACCCAACAAACTGGGTGCTCTTGCTTCTAAGCAGACTTTTGCTAGTTGGATGTGTAATACAATTCAGCTTGCACATTCTGTGGCAGGCCTGCCACAGCCAAAATATGTAAATGCCCATTCCACAAGGAAGGTGGGCTCATCTTGGGCGGCTGCCCGAGGGGTCTCGGCTTTACAACTTTGCCGAGCGGCTATTTAGTCAGGGGCAAACACGTTTGTAAAATCCTACAAATTTGATAACCTGGCTAAGGAGGACCTGGAGTTCTCTCATTCGGTGCTGCAGAGTCATCCGCACTCTCCCGCCCGTTTGGGAGCTTTGGTATAATCCCCATGGTCCTTTCAGGAACCCCAGCATCCACTAGGACGATAGAGAAAATAAGAATTTACTTACCGATAATTCTATTTCTCGGAGTCCGTAGTGGATGCTGGGCGCCCATCCCAAGTGCGGATTATCTGCAATACTTGTACATAGTTACAAAAATCGGGTTATTATTGTTGTGAGCCATCTTTCAGAGGCTCCGCTGTTATCATACTGTTAACTGGGTTCAGATCACAGGTTGTACAGTGTGATTGGTGTGGCTGGTATGAGTCTTACCCGGGATTCATAAATCCTTCCTTATTGTGTACGCTCGTCCGGGCACAGTATCCTAACTGAGGCTTGGAGGAGGGTCATAGGGGGAGGAGCCAGTGCACACCACCTGATCCTAAAGCTTTACTTTTTGTGCCCTGTCTCCTGCGGAGCCGCTATTCCCCATGGTCCTTTCAGGAACCCCAGCATCCACTACGGACTCCGAGAAATAGAATTATCGGTAAGTAAATTCTTATTTTTGTCAGTATGAATAGTTAAGTTTAGTGCCTATTGCATATAAGTTTGTGTACAATACTGTGGTTTTCTTCGCAATGCGTCTGAATACGTTAAGATCTGTATAAAACAGAATTCAGTAATATGTACTCCTACATACTTTGAAATGTGTTTTGTAGTTGATATGCTCCACATGATTAATATATAACGTGACTGACTGCTAGTGTGATTGCTGACTTTATATGTGTTTGTCAGTGGTTTCTTCTGAGCCTCAATGCTGGTGCATGGGATGGGGTCAGATTGATATCACTTTAATATAGTAAAGTGATTACAGTCACATATTGTGTAGTACACTGTGGAAAGCTGATTATTTATCATGTCTAAGAGCGGCAAAGGTGACGAGGTTACATTAACAGTAACACCAACACTCATAACATGTTTGTCCTGCAAAGTGGGATTATCCGCTCAGGATCTGGCACATGATGGTTTATGTACAAATTGTTTTGCGTTTCAGCAGATTGCAAGGCAGATCCCTGTTCAACGGCAGGTAGATCCACCTTGGGCTATGTTTGCACAGACCTTGTCCAGTATAGCTGAATGGGTAGTCCCTACAGCTTCAATCTCAGGAGTAGGGTACACGATTAACCCATACATGCAGCTCCCTTCTTACGGTATATCCCCAACAGCTTCTTCAAGGAAACAAGCTGATAAACCAAGTGTAAATATATCATCAAATTCACAGACTACACAAGATGATACATCAGATGATGATAGCTCCATATACTCTGCTTCAGCATATGAAGAACAGGTAGAAGATATCAGCTCAGAGGATATAGCTGAATTAATTGGGGGCAATGAAGGCTATTCTGTCCTTAGAGGATTCAGCAGATCCAATGTTAAAAACGAAGGTACCTGTGTTTAAACGTCCCAAAACATTTAGGGTCAAGTTTCCAGGGTCAGCTAACGGAAATCATGGAGGAAGCTACACCCAATAAAAAATACAGAATTCCCCCCAAAATGGGATTCCTATTACCCTTTTCCAACTGGGGACTGTTTAAAAAGAGAGGTACCTCCTAAGGTAGATGCGCACGTCATTCGATTAGTGCAAAAATCTATATTGCCTTTACCGTAAACATCATTAAATTATGTCACAGACAAGAGTGGATGGGTTTTTGAAAACCACATTTTCTCTGTCAGGGGCAGTCATAAGGCCAGCTATGGCTTCAGCTTGGATGGCAAAAGCGGTAGCTGAATGGGCTGAGGTACTGGAAAACGGACTTTCAAGACCTACTAGGGAGCAGGAATCCCATATAGCTCACATGAAGCAGGCTGCGGTATTCTTAGAAGAAGCGGCTATAGATATGGGTACTATTGCTTCCAAAGCATCAGCCTTAAAGGTAGCTGCTCGCAGAGCAATCTGGCTACCTACATGGAAAGCTGATTCAGAATCTAAGAAGGTTTTGGAATCTTTGCCTTTTGTTGGAAATAGTCTGTTTGGTAAGGAATTGACAGATATTCTGGAATCAGAATCGGAATCCAAGAAGGTCGGGTTTCCTGCCAATTATAACCCCTGGCCTAAGGGTTCAGTATTTCGGTCGCAAGGAAAAACAAAAGGTAAAACTGATCGTAAGCAGTTCCAATACAATAAGTTTGGTAATGCAAAGAAGCAATGGGCCACCAGAGGGCCAGCTTCCAAACCAGAAGATACATCATCAGCCTGATGGTGCGGGCCTCCGCCTGGGGGACCCCAGGGTAGGGCACTGACTTCTTCAGTTTGCACACATATGGCAGCATTCGACAACAGATGCTTGGGTGCAAGAAGTGGTATCTCTGGGTTATGGTTTCCCTTTCAGGAAGCAGCCTCCTCAAAGGTTCTTCTGCACCAGTCCGTATCGAATAGAGGCGAGGGCCAGAGCCCTGCAAGAAGCGGTTCAGAACTTGCTTCAGTCAGGAGTAATTATTCCAGTACCCCCTGCACAACGGGGACACGGTTTTAGTCCAACCTGTTTTTGGTCTAGAAACCAAATGGGTCGTTTCGGCCCATTCTCAATCTCAAATTGTTAAACAAATACATTTGGGTACCACGGTTCTACATGGAGACGTTACGCTCCATAGTTTTGGCCATGGAACCAGGGGATTGCATGGTATCTCTGGATATACAGGATGCTTACATGCATGTTCCTATAGCATTGTCTCACCAGTGTTACCTCAGGTTCACCATTGTGCAGCAACATTTTCAGTTCCAGGCCTTACCCTTTGGGTTAGCCACAGCCCCCTGAGTATTTACCAAGATTATGGTGGTTATGGCAGCATATCTCCGCAAGCAGGGGATAAGAATTATTCCATACCTCCACTATCTTTTAATCCTGGCACAATCCCAGGAATTGCTCTTGGTCCATCTTCAACAGACAATAACTTGTCTGCAGAAGCATGGATGGCTCATAAATTGGGCAAAGTCATCTCTGATTCCGTCACAACGGATGATTCGCTTGGGGGCTGTATTGGATTCAAGTCTGCAGAGAATATTTTTACCTCTGAACAAGATATCCAAGGTGCAGTTAAGGACTCAGGGGTTGTTACACAGTCAAACAATATCAATTCATGCAGCAGTGCGAATGATGGGTTTAATGGTGTCAATATTCAACATGGTGGAGTATGCACAGTTCCACTCAAGACCTCTGCAGTGTCTGATTCTGGCCAGATGGAATGGAGTCCATCAGACAATAAAGAAACCTAGTACTTTCAGAAAAGGTAAAAAGGTCATTAGCCTGGTGGCTGCAGACTTCCGATCTAGACAAGGGGAGACCCTTTTTGGATATCGAATTGGGAGAGCCTGACGACAGATGCCAGTTTTCAGGGCTGGGGAGCAGTGTCCGGAAAATTATGGTTCCAAGGACAGTGGACCACAGAAGAAAGTTACCTGCCAATAAACTTGTTGGAACTTCGGGCCATATACATGGCACTGTTTCAGGCAAAGGACACTCTACAAGGAAAACCAGTCCAGATCCATTCAGACATTGCGATGGCAGTAGCGTACCTCAACCATCAGGGAGGAACTCACAGCCAAAAAGCAATGGAGGAGGTAAGTCACATACTAAAATGGGCAGAACTTCATCTTCCAGCATTGTCCACAGTGTTCATCCTGGGAGTCCTAAACTGGGAAGCGGATTTTCTCAGTCAACACGCCATTCAAGCAAGCGAATGGGCTTTACACCCGGAAGTCTTTCAGACTCTGGTAGACAAGTGGGTTTTGCCAGAATACGGGTCAAGAACAAAGGATCCTGGAGCAATCTTTGTGGACGCACTGTCAGTGAAATGGGATTTTCATGTGGCATATCCGTTTCCTCCGATCATCCTGCTATCCAGGGTGGTGAGGAAAATAAAACAAGCAAAGGGTGCCGTGATTCTAATAGCTCCGGCTTGGCCCAGAAGAAATTGGTACACAGATCTGCAGAGGATATCGATGGATGCTACAGTTCTTCTCCCTCAACGTCCAGATCTACTGATGCAGGGTCCTTGTTATCACAGGCATCTGGATCGGCTGTCTTTGACGGCATGGCTATTGAAACCTCTACCCTAAAGTCAAGAGGATTCTCACAACAGGTAATTCAAACTATGCTCAGTGCAAGGAAACTCTCCTCAGCTTGCATTTATCACGAATATGGCAAGCCTATATTCATTGGTGCAGTGAAAGAAGTATGGACCCAAAATCTTTCAGAGTATCCAGGGTCCTAGATTTCCTTCAGGCAGGAATGGATAAGGGTTTGAAGGTGGCTTCCTTGAGAGTGCAAGTATCAGCATTGACTGTATGGTTTCAAAAGAAAATTGCCAATTTACAGGATGTGTGTACGTTTTTCCAGGGAATGCTACGCATTCAACCGCCTTTTGTTCCTCCTGCAGCTCCTTGGGACTTAAGGTTCTCAAAGCCCTTCAAGTTGCTCCATTCGAACCACTATACTTTTGTAGTGTCTAAATCAAGTTTGTGTTTTTATATTTTAATCCTTTAGATTAATAAGAACCTTTCTCTTACGTCCTAGAGGATGCTGGGGTCCACATTAGTACCATGGGGTATAGACGGGTCCCTTGGGAGCCATGGGCACTTTGAGTTTAATAGTGTGGGCTGGCTCATCCCTCTACGCCCCTCCTACCAGACTCTGTTTAGAAAATGTGCCCGGTGGAGCTGGTTTTTATAAGAGCTGTTAGGTGCAGGGAGGCTGCTGGCAACAGCCTCCCTGCTTCGTGGGACTTGGAGAAGAGGCGGGGGGTAGTAGGAACCTACTCTTGAAGTTAATGGTTCTCTATCTCCGCTGAAAGGACACTGAGCTCCTGAGGGTGCTGATCGCAAGACCACGAGCTGACCGCTCACTCCCACAGCACGGCCGCCACCCCCTAACAGAGCCATAAGAAAGAAGAGTGGTGAGTACAGCGCCGGCGGGAATAGCGGCACAAGGGTGGGAGCACAGCTCTGACAGGCTGCGCTCCATCAGGCTCAGCAACACACTGGGTTGGCGCTTGAGGGGGTGTCCTGGGCCAGCACAATTCACTCTAAACTGGTCACTGGCTAACAGGGGCTAATTCCTGTTGTCAGCAACAAACACCTCAGGCCAGTATAAACAACTAAGTGTGGGAAGCAGTGTGCCATTGCAATGGGCGGGGCTTCCTCTCATAGCAGATCCAGCACTCACAATCGCCATTTTCTCCCTGCAGATCACAGTAAAGAGATGCTGACAGGGAGCACTGCCCTCCAGATAACTCCAGCATACCTCTGCGTTACCAGGGCGTTATAGACAGGGGGGGGGGGGTGAGTGTGGTAACAGTACTAACTACCTTATTAAGGTTAGCTGGTCAGCGCCGGGCTTTTATCATAATAACTGCCTACTGGGGCGCTGTGTGGCTGGCTCCTTTATACTCTGTGACTCTCTGAAGGTACTCTGGGGGAAACTATGTCTGACATTTTCCTGTATGTGTGTGTAAGTGTATATATCTCACATTACCATGTCTAAGGACTCTGTGTCCTGTACTGCAGAGTGTTTATCTTCTCCTGAAGAGTCTATTCCGTGTACTCAGGACTGTAATGTGCTTTCCCAGCCTTCTGAATCCGAACCCCCATGGGTGGATTCTTTAAGGGGAACGATATCCCAGATTTCAACAAGGATGTCACATAATGAGAAAGAAACTAAGTTTTTGAGAAAATCTGTGGAGGGTTTGACATCCTCAGCCCCCGCTGCTTTGTCTAAGACCCCCCCCCACCTACATACCCACAAAAAAAGTACACTTACCCGGATAATGCAATCTGACACTGACTCTGATACAGGGAACGGTGATGGAGATATGCAAGGGGGGGATGCATCAAAGGTACCTGAACTGGTAGAGGAATCTTATTTTACAGAAAGTAAGAAATCCTCGCTTACCTTCCCAGCTTCTGAGCAGTTAAACTCTTTGTTTGAAAAATCCTGGGAAAACCCAGAGAAAAAATTCCAGATCCCAGAAAGGGTTCTTATTGCTTTCCCTTTTCCTGAAAAGGACAGAAAAAAGTGGGAAAACCCTCCTATTGTAGACGCTTCTGTATCTAGATTGTCAAAGAAGGTGGTTTTACCTGTCCCTGGTTCAACCGTTTGAAAAGAGACGGCTGACCGCAAGATTGAGCCTACGCTCAAATCACTCTGCACAGCTACTGGCGTAGCTTTTAAGACCCACTATTGCTTATGCGTGGCTTTCTAAAGCCATAGTAAAGTGGTCAGGCACGTTACTAGAAGACTTAGATACTATGGATAGGAGTGACATTGAATTGTTTTTGCGTCGCATACAGGTTTCTGCTGGTTTCATGGCAGAGGCCATGAAGGACCTTGGCATGCTGAATGCAAGGGCTACTTCCATGGCAGTCTCGGCACGCAGTGGACTCTGGCTACGCCAATGGACTGCGGATGCAGAATCCAAGAAAAGTGTGGATAACCTACCCTTCACAGGTCAGACTCTGCTTGGGGACGCATTGGAAGCGTGGATCTCCATGGCAACTGCGGTTCTTCCCTCAGCAGCGCCATCGCCTAGGAAATCTTATCCTACGTCTACACTGCAGTCCTTTCGGACTGCGAAAGTTTGAAAATCCAAATCCCCTTCCACTTTCTTTAGAGGAGGTTGGGGAAAATCTAGAAAACCTGCACCAACAGGTTCTAAGGAACAGAAACCAGGTTCTGCTTCCTCAAAATTTTCAGCATGACGGTGGACCTCCCAGCCTGGAGATCGCGCAGGAGGAAGTGAGACTAAAGAATTTCAGTCCCGTCTGGGCGGCGTCATGCCCAGACTCCTGCGTAAAAGATATTGTTACCCATGGTTACGAACTGGAGTTTCAAGTGCTCCCACCTCACAGATTCTTCAAATCAGGCTTTACAGCTTCGCTGATAGAAAGGGCTATCCTACAGGAAGCCATTCAAAAATTGGTTCAAACAAATGTCCCTGTTCCAGTTCCACCTCACCAAAAACACAAGGGTTATTACTCAAGCCTGTTTGTGGTACCGAAACCGGACGGTTTGGCAAGGCCGTTATTAAATCTAAAGTCATTGAACCTCTACTTGAGGTTCTTCAAATTCAAGATGGAGTCTCTGAGAGCGGTGATCTCCGGTCTGGAGGAGGGGGAATTCCTGGTATCCCTGGATATCAAGGATGCGTACCTTCACATTCCGATCTGCCCGCCATACCAGGCTTATCTAAGATTTGCTCTACTGGACTGTCACTGTCCGTTCCAGGCACTACCATTTGGCCTCTTCACAGCACCGAGGGTGTTCACCAAGGTCATGGCAGAGATGACGCTACTCCTCCGCAAGCAGGGAGTGAACATAATTCCCTATCTGTACGATCTGCTGATAAAAGTATCTTCCAGGGAGAGACTGTTAGAGTATTGCTCTCTCAACTCGACTACTCCAGGATCATGGGTGGATTCTCAACCTTCCAAAGTCACATTTGGAGCCGACAAGGAGACTGCCCTTCCTGGGGATGATACTCTACACGGAAGTGCAGAGGTTCTTTCTACCGTTCTACCGTTGTTCGCGGAGGTAACAAGTCGATGGGGTGTACATCAATTAGACATGATGGCCTCCCGCCTCAACAAGAAGCTTAGGAGGTACTGTTCCAGGTCGAGAAACCCACAAACAGTGGCGGTGGACGCCCTTGTAACTCCGTAGGTGTTCCAGTCAGTGTATGTGTTCCCTCCACTTCCACTCATCCCAAGGATTCTCAAACTAATAAAAAGATCAAGAGTTCAGGTGATCCTCATTGCTCCGTACCGACCAAGAAGGGCTTGGTACGCGGATCTTCTGGAATTACTGCTAGAGGATCCGAGGCCTCTTCCTCTTCGTGAGTACCTTCTACAACAGGGGCCGTTCGCCTATCAAGACTTACCACGGCTACATTTGATGGCATGGAGGTTGAACGCCAGGTCATTCCTACTCTGATCCATGCTGGGAAGGGAATAACGTTTATACATTACCATCGGATTTGGAAAAAAGTACATGTCTTGGTGTGAATCCAAGAAGTTTCCTACTGTGGAGTTTCAACTAGGATGGTTTCTCCTCTTTCTGCAAGCAGGTGTGGATGTGGGCCTACGCTTGGGCTCCATAAAAGTCCAGATTTCGGCCTTGTCCAATTTTCTTCCAGGAACAATTGGCTGCACTCCCTTAGTTTCAGACATTCTTGAAAGGGATTCTGCACATCCAACCACCCTTTGTGCCTCCTACGGCACCTTGGGATATTAATTTGGTGCTGCATTTCCTGCAATCGGATTGTTTTGAGCCTTTACAGGAGGTGGAAGGTCAAGTTTCTTACTTGGAAGGCGCTCACACTGTTGGCATTGGCATCTGCTAGACGTGTGTCAAAATTGGGGGCATTGTCCTGCAAGAGCCCCTACTTGATTTTCCATGAAGATAGAGCTGAGCTCAGAACGCGTCAGCAATTTCTTCCGAAGGTTGTGTCGGCTTTTCATATCAACTGATAATGTTGATTTATCCTTAGGAATGAAAGCTATACCTTAAATACACTTTACCATGGATCCGCTGCGGCCGCTATACTTAATACACTCTACGTACTTTGTACGCTATTAGCGTACAAAGTCCCGTGCTGTGTACGGACTTGGCGTACAAACGCCGCGCTGACAGTACAAAGTACTCACAGCGCGCACACACCCAGAGATGCACTTTAAACCTTAGCAGGGCAATGAAGACACGACACCAGATTGTAATTAAACCGCTGGGTTCCGACACCACAGGGTATTATTGCTGAAAGGGGGTTACAATACAAATAATACAATACAATATAACAGAGTAAATGGCTACATTCAATGGTACATACGTGAGTGGATTCGCTTGCGCTACCCGGTCCGGTCCTCCAACATCTGTTAGATAACGTTGTGAGTCTTGTGTCTGACCAGGCCTGCAGCAGGCTCTCTTTATACAATTCTTCCAAAAAGCAATACAATAGATACTGTAATCTGTCCATTGGACACAGGGATGCACATTTACAGTACAGGAGAGGTCATAGGTCGGTTTGAATAGGTAGGCGATGTCTTTCCCAACTGCTCTTGTGGGTGGTCTCCTCTGGATTCCCGCCGCATACAAAATGTACAGTAAATAGTTTATATTCTGCTCCTGCACATAACTATCCGCAGGAACATGCGTTCCTTCTCAAACCAACACCGGAATATTACCCTTAAAATACCTTTCAGCTGGATACCAAACACCACCTTATTTTGTTCTATCCCCTCCTATTCTGTAAAGGTGAATCCCTTTGTTCTGAAACCATTTAAACTGTTGTTGCTTTCCGATGTGGTGCAGGGAGGCTTTGAGACTATTTGGATTAAATATGTAATGCGTTTTGATAGCTTTCCATGCGTTCACAAACTCTACCGTAAATACCCATACCACGCGCTAATGCGCAGGGCCGCGGGAGCGATCATACGCAAATTGCGAATATGTGCACGCACGACAGAACAAGTACACGCGCGGAGGCCATCTGTGTGTAGTTTGTACGTGATGTGTGTACTGCAATATTTTTCGACTTTGACAGTCCACCCTTTGGCAATCACCAATAACTCCCACTATCTAATCACTAAACAGAAAAATATCTACACAATATCTACAGAAGTTTGGATGGTCGGGGGAGAGTGGTAGGTAGGAAATGTATGACCTAGTGGGATAGTAGAAAGCATGTATGTATGAATCCATGTATCATCGTGCCATATATGTTCTAAATAAGCTTCGAGGTATTGCGAAGTATACTTTAAATCCTTCTCATCCCGTATCAAGGGTCTGTAAATGGGCCAACAAACACTACCGAGCTCTTTTCGGCTTCTTGTTAAAACAAATGGGGTGCACATTTAGTTGATGATACATGGAGGGGGAAACATATGTGAGTGCTAGTATATGTGGATATCACCTGTCGACTATGTGTGCTATTAACTGGAGGTTGCAGAGGTGAAGATAAGACACATATCTAAAATACATTCATATAAACATTTTGGGTAGGGCAGATGTCTTTTCCGGATGGATGTATCTGGGCAGAGGGGGAAACAAAAGAAAAACGGGTGAAAGAAACAGGCCATGAAATTCATTTGCAATCCTTATCATAACACTGTCTCTATGGATGGGTCATAAATTAAGTCTGCTGCTATAACAGCGCCCTCGCTCCTTAGACTCATCAACTTTGTGCCGTGCTTGCGCCGCGTCAGAATTCGAGCACACCTAAATATCAAACCAATAATTATGACGACTCCCAGGATACACAGGAGAAACTTCCCTACACTCATAATAACATTTTGAGCCCACTCTCCTAAACCTGAGAACCAATTTCGTGGGTTCAACCATGAGACCCAGCCGGTCAGTTCATTACTCAGTCGCCAAAGTAAGCTTGTGTTTCCTCCTGAACTCCCACTTCAACTGCAAGATATCGTCCATCTTTTGATCGATAATCTCCGTTGGATCATCAGTACTGTTCGTAATATACGTACATATTGAGTTGTCAGAGTAACACAGTACCCACCGGTCACATCTGTGATATAATTTAGGACCAACCTGTGCTGAATCAGTTCCGTCTTGTAAGCTTGCAGTGATCGCGCTGAGCCTAAAAAAAAGTGGGTCCCAGGGACTCCTCACTTTTAAAAATTGGGGTCCTACCTGTCCTATTCTGGGTCCCATCGGAATGAAGGTTATTATTAATCTTATTAATGATTAAAATATGAAACCCCACAACTTGATTTGGACACTACAAAAGTGTTGCAAGGGGAAGAAGGGGGTGACAGTGCTGCTGGGCTGTGTAGTATACAGAACACTGCTCCAGAGCTGTACCTAGACATTTTGGTGCCCTTTGGCAGAAAGTGAATTGGTGGTCCCCCTCCCATATTGGAAAGTATGGACAGTGCGGGGCTTGGCCACATAATAGTACCAATTCACATTACACCACAGAGTAGCGCCGCTTATACACATTACACCATGTAGAACCACCTATACACACTGCGCCAGGTAGAGCACATTAATACACATTGCACCAGTTAGAGCACATTATACACATTGCACCAGGTAGAACCGCCTATACACACTGAGCCAGGCAGAGCACATTATACACATTGCACCAGGTAGAGTACATTATACACTTTGCGCCAGGCAGAGCACATTATATATACACATTGCACCAGGTAGAAGCACATATATACACACTGAGCCAGGTAGAGCACATTATACTCATTGCATCAGGTAGAACCACCTATATACATTGCGCCAGGCAGAGCACGTTATACACATTGCGCCAGGCAGAGCACGTTATACACATTGCGCCAGGCAGAGCACGTTATACACATTGCGCCAGGCAGAGCACGTTATACACATTGCGCCAGGCAGAGCACGTTATACACATTGCGCCAGGCAGAGCACGTTATACACATTGCGCCAGGCAGAGCACGTTATACACATTGCGCCAGGCAGAGCACGTTATACACATTGCGCCAGGCAGAGTACGTTATACACTTTGCGCCAGGCAGAGCATGTTATACACATTGCGACAGGTAGAGAATGTTACACACATTGCGACAGGTAGAGAACGTTATATACATTACGCCAGGTAGAGCACGTTATACACATTGCGCCAGGTAGAGCAGTATATAATGGCCACTGTGGGTGTGCATGTGATGGTCACTCTGTGGGTATGTGTGGGGGGTGTATGTTGCCCACAGTGGAAGAATTTGGTGTGTTTATAATGGACACTGAGGAGGTATGGGCAGAGTGTATGATGGGCACTGCCCCATCCTCCATATCTGCATCATTAGCTGCCGACACTCTCTTCCCTCCCACACACATACGCGCCCTATATTAGTTGATTATAAGTATAGCTTACTTAATCCCCCAGGGAGTGCAGCCATATGCAGCCAGAGAGACACAGGCTTCCTCAATGATTGCGCTGCGCTGGCTAGTGAGCAGCCACTGTGTGTCATAACACAGCCCGCCCCCGGCGCCTGCTCGCAGCTGCTTCTTACTGTAGTTTGGAGCAGAACGGCGAGTACGCTGGCGGACAGGGAGGAGGGACGTCACGTCTCAGCCGCACTTGAATGGGGAGACATTGCCGGCAGCGCGATTGGATGGGGAGAAGCTGCGGGCAGCGCGATTGGACAGGGAGAAGCTGCGGACAGCGCAATTGGACAGGGAGAACTGCGGACAGCGCGATTGGACAGGGAGAAGCTGCCGGCGGCGATTTAATGGCGAGAGAGGCACTGAAGAACGGTATTGGCAGAGAAGCACTGGTCAGTTAGAGACAGCGCGTCCTACAGGACCCGCTCATTTAAAAAAAAACAGTCCCCCTCTGCTTGTAGCACGTAAAAACGCGCCATAGCACGTATTTTGCAATCACTGCATTATACACATTCCACCAGGCAGAGCACAGGGGAAGGGGGGAAGTTATTACACACACAGGGGAAGGGGGGTGGGGGGGAGGCAGTTATATACACACAGGGGAAGGGGGGAAGTTATTACACACACAGGGGAAGGGGGGAAGTTATTACACACACAGGGGAAGGGGGGAAGTTATTACACACACAGGGGAAGGGGGGAAGTTATTACACACACAGGGGAAGGGGGGAAGTTATTACACAGGGGAAGGGGGGAAGTTATTACACACGGGAAGGGGGGAAGTTATTACACACACAGGGGAAGGGGGGGAAGTTATTACACACACAGGGGAAGGGGGGTGGGGGGGAGGTAGTTATACACACAGGGGAAGGGGGGAAGTTATTACACACACAGGGGAAGGGGGATGGGGGGGAGGCAGTTATACACACAGGGTAAGGGGGGAAGTTATTACACACACAGGGGAAGGGGGGGGGAGTTATTATACACAGGGGAAGGGGGGTGGGGGGGAGGCAGTTATACTCAGACAGGGGAAGGGGGGTGGGGGGGGGCAGTTATACACACAGGGGAAGGGGGGAAGTTATTACACACACACAGGGGAAGGGGGGAAGTTATTACACACACAGGGGAAGGGGGGTGGGGGGGGGAGGCAGTTATACACACAGGGGAAGGGGGGAAGTTATTACACACACAGGGGAAGGGGGGAAGTTATTACACACACAGGGGAAGGGGGGAAGTTATTACACACACGGGAAGGGGGGAAGTTATTACACACACAGGGGAAGGGGGGTGGGGGGGAGGCAGTTATACACACACAGGGGAAGGGGGGAAGTTATTACACACACGGGAAGGGGGGAAGTTATTACACACACAGGGGAAGGGGGGTGGGGGGGAGGCAGTTATACTCACACAGGGGAAGGGGGGTGGGGGAGAGGCAGTTATACTCACACAGGGGAAGGGAGGAGGGGGCAGTTATTATACACACTGGGGAAAAGGGGAGGGGGCAGTTCTTATATCCCTCCAGTATTACCCTGCTCCTGTGCCCTGTGGAGCTTCAACAGAGTATCGTGGAAGAGGGGAGCGGGTGACGGGGTTTAGATTACAATACAGAGCGGCAGGTTAGAGGGAATGAATGGGGCGGGTCTGGTCCTGCAGGAGCTTCCCCCTACTCCTCTCCAGCCCATATGACCCTCATGCTGTAGCACCCGCAGCCGCCTCTTGTCCCGCCACTTACCGCTGGCATCTTCCTGCTTCCTCCGCCGTCTGACTCCTGTAGCTCGCTGGAGGGGCACCGTGGATTTCCTCAGCCCGCCCGCGGAGGTCACAGCCCTAGCTACGGCTCACACACACAGCAGGATGATTCCTGTCATGTGCGGCGCGCGCGGAGCAGACGGGGAGGCGGGGCGGGAGAACACACACACACACACACACACTCTCACAGGGTCTCCTCCCCTTCCAAGTTCCTCCCTCTGCTGCCGTGGAGACGGAATCTGACTGACAGCGCAGGACAGCGCTGCTGGTCAGAGCGCGTCCTGAGGGACCCTGGGTGTTTTTATTT
The DNA here is from genome assembly GCF_028390025.1 of Pseudophryne corroboree. NCBI lineage: Eukaryota > Metazoa > Chordata > Amphibia > Anura > Myobatrachidae > Pseudophryne > Pseudophryne corroboree. The sequence goes on along the minus strand of NC_086445.1, from coordinate 677,162,579 downwards.
TTGAGTCCCCACAATCAATTATTGGGTAAAATACGCGCCATAGCGCGTTTTTGCGATCACTGAGCTTGTAACTCCCTTCCCGTATACCTGAAGGTGTCGTCATACATCTCAGTGATATTATCTATCAAGTTCGCTAGCGCATGGATATACCTATAATTTATAATTCCTCTGGCAGTACGGGTGATGTCTAATGCGAGAAGGAATTGAATCCTGGTGGATTTGTGGATCAAATCAGAGGCTGCATGCTCTGTCCTATCTATGAGGTGTCTCTTGATAATGTGTTCATAGTGAGTATGAGTATAAGGAGCCTGAGCACTGCGGTGAACGTCTTTCATCTTATCATGGGTTATGGTCATGACCTCTGGCAGTACTCTCCCAATATAACACAATCCCTCTGAGCTCGGGGCAAGCCACTTGTACGCCTTCCTCCCACATATGAAATAGGCATCATCTGGGAGAACATAGGGGACAAAATATGACATCGCCATATTACAAACTTTCCAAGTAAAGAAACCCATCCCTAGTTCTCCCATCTGCTCAGTACAAGTATCGGGCTGGATGATATGAGCACAATACCCTGGCGATACTTTTCCAACCTACATGGTCTTGCTTCCACGAGTATACCTATACCGAAAATACCTCCAACTGTTGGCTATTTGGCGTACAAGTTCAGAGTCTATGGGTATCCTATCAGCTCTGTGTGAAAAGGTCATTGTCTGGTTATTCCACGTCACTTCCCAATTTCCTGATTTTCGGTAATTGGAAATATTAAAACATAATAAGGATCTGTCTACATGATACTGGTGGAGCTTCAAACTGGGGGCCTAGAAATATTGAATTTCTTGTCCACCGGTCTCCCACCCCGTAATTCGAGTACCTCATCTATTGCTAAAGGGTATGGTACTAATCCTGACTTGCTCTGACCTTGAGGTACCTGTGAGCACACCCAGCATTCTGTCTGGTTTAAGACCTTGCCCACTAGTGAGTGGTAATCACTCAACGGATGACTGTCCATGTCGATATTAAGGTTGGACTGACATCTCTGGATGCACCCATCCTCAACTATATTCTCACAATTCCTACAAATACAATATTCATCAGACCATAACCCCTCACAGTGCCTCCGAGCTCCCTGACTACCAGAGCGCTTACTGATGCCAGCCTTTACCAAAATTATGTGCTGATCCTGAGATCCTACAAATTCATACTTGCCATCAGAACCCATTCCAGATCCCTGCTCGACCTCTCTGGGACCCTCACAAAAACAAACTGTCCTTATCAAAACCATAATTACTAACAGAACCCGAACCGCAGTATCTTGTGATCGATCCATTTCGTTAGGGGAAAGGAGGAAAATAAGGAGAAAAGAAAGGAGAAATGCAGGGGGAGGTGAAAAAAGAAAGTGGTACGACAACCGTTCTATCTCTTGTTAATCTCTGTGCTCAGATGCCCTTCAACAGTCCTGCCTCTCAACTTTCCCGGAACAGACACTCCAGTGATACGAGATTCTCTACACTCTGCTCTTTGTCATGAGTTCTCTCCGGGTCAGCGACCTTCTTGCAGTGGGACGAGTGGATCCAAGTCTCTCTTTCGGCGACCTTCAATGCTGTTGTGCTGGTTAACAAGACTTGATACGGTCCTTCCCACTTGTCTATGAGGCAACCTGAGCGTAAGAAATTTTGAATCATCACATAATCCCCCGGTTCAATGTCATGACAATTACTGTTCGGCAGGTCAGGAATCACCAGCTTTAAATTTCTTTGTTGATTTCTCAGCTGCTGGCTCATCCCAACCAAATATTTCACAGTCACTTCATTATTACATTTCAAATCATCCTGGGGGTCTATCATTACATGAGGTTGTCGACCAAAAAGAATTTCAAAGGGTGATCGGTTAAGGGGAGACCTGGGAGTGGTACTGATGCTGTACAATACTAGTGGCAAAGCTTCTGGCCACGACAATCCAGTTTCAGCCATTAATTTGCTCAGCTTGTTCTTAATAGTGCTATTCACTCTCCACCTTTTCACTCGCCTGTGTACGGTATGGAGTATGCAGCTTGCTATTAATTCCCATCAGTTTGCACATGACCTGAAAGACTTCACCTGTAAAATGGGTACCCCTATCACTTTCAATTATTCTAGGGATACCATATCTACACCCAAATTCCTGCACAATTTTCTTTGCAGTGAACGTAGCAGTATTTGGCAGCAGGGAACGCTTCTACCCAATTAGAAAATACGTCAATACAAACTAACACATTTTAAATTCCTACAGGGTGGTAACTGTATGAAATCGATTTGTATTACCTGAAAAGGTCAGTCTGTCGGAGGGATATGGGATGGCTCTGTTGGTATTGACTTTCCAATATTCTTCCTCAGGCAATTAAAACATGTCATTGCTCTCTTACCTGTATGAGAAGAGAATCCTGGCGCACACCAGTAGGCTCTCACCAGCTTACACATACCCTCTTTACCCAGATGAGTCAGACCGTGTGCCGCCTCAGCTAAGCTTGGAAGATATGCTCTGGGGGCCACTGGCTTACCTTGTCCACCTGTCCACAGTCCCGAGGTTTCCTGGCCATATCCCTTTGACCTCCAGACTGCCTTTTCCTGTAATGAACACAAATCTTGCATTTCAATTAATTGTTGTGTGTTGATCGTGTTAAATGTCATCAGTGGTGTGATGTAAACAGTCTGTGGAAATTTGTCAGATTTTCGTTCACCATCAGGCTGTCACATCATCATGCATATCGGTGTCTATGCACAGTCTCCCTTCACCAGTATTCCCATTCTCCACCCTTTGTGCATGACCAGGCACACTGTGTTAATACTGGTGTCCCTATGCTGGTGAGATATACTGGTTTTGGGCAGAGCTCTGAAAGACCGAGTAGGCATGTGGCGTTTGAACTGTAATCCTATCGGTGAACATAAGAGATGAAGAGGAAACTTTGAAGACCAATCACATAGAGTTTAGTAACATAAGTTTGTAGAAGCAAAGAATATTTTAAAAAAATTGACATCTGTGTTGGGCACTACAGGGGAATGATTCTCTACTCGGACTGCTCCCCTAAAAGAAATTCTGTGTGTGTTATATCTCTACTGGGACTATCCCAGCCATCAATCCAGTGTCCTGTCCATTCTAAGTTCATAGGGAACCCGGTATCTTTGAGATAATTTCCTCTACCTGTGATGGACATGCATCTAGAACAGTGAAATGCAACGTTAGTCTTCGTGGGTATCCCACATACTTTGTGCTTCCTGGGTGGGAGCACTCTATATGTATACCATCTCTAACAAAACTCCTGTTAAGTTAATTAGAGGTCACTTCTGCTAGAGAGAGAAGCAGAAGTTTAGAGACCACCTCCTAACCCCAGTAAGTTCTGTCAAAAGAGTAAAGTTGCATTTATTCTGTTCTTCCCATTAACCGAATCTGTGTTTTTTATATGGCTCGTGATTCCTTTTTATATGTCCCTTGATCCCGTCTGTGTTTAATAACGTGGCTTGTTTTCTCTGTCTAGGGGTCTATATCGACTATGTGTCCTACTACTCCTACAATCTCTGGCAAAATGCCCTTCCTTCCTACAAGTGTAACATATCCTAGGTCTTTTCTTACTATCCAGGTTTTGGGGTTTAGGTTGATGAGACTTTGGTGTAAGAGCCTGTATTCTTTCAATCCTCAGCCTCTCCTCCTGCAGTTCTCTACGCCTGGCAATATTCTTATGGTGTTCAATCGTGCACTCTCTAAGACTCTCTAAGACAAGCTACTGTGGCCCCTCTCCAATCAGGCAAAAATGTTTGTACCCTGTCCCTTACTGTCTTATTCAGTCCGTCCATTAGCACAGAGACAGCCACTTCCCTATAATTCGCATCGTTCCCTGTATCTGATACCCCAATGTATCTATCCATTATTTGCAGGGCCCGATGGAAATATTCAGATGTCATTTCATTTTCCCTCTGTTTTATGGAGAAAATTTTTCTTCACTTAACATTTAATGGGGAAATACAACTCTAGTTGTCTATTAATTCGTTCTAAGTTCTCCTGATTGTGTTTGTCAGTCATAAGACTATCCGACTGTAACCTACAATCAGTGATACATTTTTGGGTGTCAATATTAGGGGGTAGGCACGCTTTCAAAAATATCCGCCAGTGTTTGTTTGTTGGTTCATATGCATTACCCAGATCTCTGATAAATTTCTGACATCTGGCTAAATGCTTCCGAGGGTCGGGGAATTCTGAAATGATTGATCACAGCTCATCTCTGGGCCACGGGCAATACATTGCATTATTCCTGGTGAGGATTACTCCCTGACTATCGGTTCCCCCATTGGGAGTTACTATTTCCAAGACAGGGTGTAATTCTACCATTCCGTTCCTAACCTGTTTACAGTGAGGTGTTGTTGTCTCTGTGCAATGAACTGTCTCACACTTACCGGTAGCTGTGACCTCACCAGTTCTTTCATTGGGGAATATTGTTACTGCTCTACCTGGTTGGACAGGCCCCACCTGAGTTTCCTGCAAAGTGACTGCTTGGAGGAGAGCTGCGATTTGGCTGGATCCTTCATCTTCCTGTGACCTATAACCTTGAAAAGACTTCAAAACAGGATACATCTTGCAAAAATTTAGGGTTAATACATTGTTTTTGCATACTACTATCATTTACGGATATACCATTGATTGTAGCCATCTCTTCCCCCTTCGACCTGTGTCGACAATGGTGTGTTTGTGTTCTCATTCCCGCTAGGTTTTGAACCTGTTTTGCGAATTTGTTCTCTTTGCATATCCCCCTCTTGCTACCATAATTTCAAACAATCATTATGTCTAATCCTTTGTTTTCTGGATTTAAGAAGACATATTTTACTGCTTACATTCTGCAGTGTCTCTGGTTCAAAGCTGCCCACCCTAGGGAATGGTTCCCTATCATTGTTAGTCATACATAGCCACTCATTGCATAAAACTTGTGTTTGCGAACCATATTTTTCACACATGATAAACCTTGCTGAGCCTTTTGGCCACAATTCTGCCTGAACCCTGTCTAAACGTCTCTTACTTGAGCAACTGGCTCCCATATTTGTGGGTCTTTTCTAATAACTTTAAAAAATTCCCACAAACACCAAAATACTCAATATAAGTAGACGGTGTAAGTATACCTGAGCGCCTTCCACTCGCTCTCGCCCACGCTGGCCAGTACAACGATACACTGTTGGTAGCGGATCGCAATGTACCCAACTTAGGGCTCCTATCAGACCTTACACCGTAATTTCTTTCGGCTGAAGTTCTTTTTGGAATATTTTCCTGAGAGAGGCAGCTTTCCCGACGTTGTCAAAGAAAAACCCCTTTTGTCTATTCAACCACGTCTGCGTATGCTCTTCCACAGCGTATGTGACACAATGGTATCACGTTGTGCTGTGCAGAACACACGGACATGCGATGCAATAGCACAGCCTATAGATACTAGTTATCTATATGCCCTACAATTGCTGTAGACCACTTTAGCCTAGACCACTCCAGACCACTTTAGACCACTTCAGTTGTATGGGATACCACTTCAGTTCCTAATAACGCAGGGTAGCGAACCCTACGCCACGGTTCTCTACTAACCCAGTGTTACCACTTCAGTTCTTGGGTTCAGTATCCACTCACTCCTGCATTCGCTCACTCAAATACACTTTATTTTTCTGTACAGAAAATTTGGATTCATTCAAGTTGGCAGCTTTACCCCCAGAGGCAATAAAAAAAAATGTATACTAAATTTTTTTTTTTTTTTTTTAGAAACCGGGTAGTTTTGTGCTATTGTAGCGTGGCTACTGTCCCACCTTTAAACTAAACGAACTATTGTGTAATTTGTACTTAGCGACCGTAATTCTTACGCAATTTGCGTAAACATTCTACCGTGCGTGTCGCTTACGCCGCGTGTGCAGTTCTGTACTGTGGGGGTAATTCCAAGTTGATCGCAGCAGGAATTCTGTTAGCAATTGGGCAAAACAATGTGCACTGCAGGGGAGGCAGATATAACGTGCAGAGAGAGTTAGATTTGGGTGTGGTGTGTTCAATCTGCAATCTAATTTGCAGTGTAAAAATAAAGCAGCCAGTATTTACCCTGCACAGAAACAAAATAACCCACCCAAATCTAACTCTCTCTGCACATGTTATATCTGCCACACCTGCAGTGCACAGGGTTTTGCCCAACTGCTAAAAAAATTTCCTGCTGCGATCAACTTGGAATTACCCCCTGTGTCCGAGACACGTGTACAAAACCGTACGTCCGCAATAGCACAAATCATACAATTCTATAAATGTGAGCAATAAAACTACTATTGCCCACTAAACACAATCCACACTTGTTCCGTGTTAACCCTCTTACTACTGGGCCAGAAATGCGTTTTGTGATTTTACTTTTACTTCCTTAAATACTTATTTTATTTTTTAACTATATAGCAACAAATATCTCCGGTTTCACACAGGTCTAAATGAATCTAGCAATCTGAATGTTATGGCAACAATGTGAGAGAGTATGCAAAGTATGGGTGCCGTGTACGCTTTTGGCGCCAAAAAAAAATAATTCACAGATTTTAAATAGCTTTTTTCCTGTTTACCTTACGAGTTCTACCAGCATCTCTACAAACCATACAGAGCAGACTCCATCTAATCAGCAATCAAGTAGGGTTTTCAGTGCATCCATCGACCAAGAAAAGGATACGTAGGATAACTTTCTGTCCACCCTTTGCTGATAGATTAAGACTGCTGTGACCTGTTAGGTAGTAAATATGTGGAAAACTGGAGGAGCCCCCAATTGATAATGTTGATTTATCCTTAGGAATGAAAGCTATACCTTAAATACACTTTACCATGGAGCCGCTGCGGCCGCTATACTTAATACACACTCTACGTACTTTAGAGTGTGTATTAAGTATTAGCGTACAAAGTCCCGTGCTGTGTACGGACTTGGCGTACAAACGCCGCGCTGACGGTACAAAGTACTCACAGCGCGCACACACCCAGAGATACACTTTAAACCTTTTACAGCAATGCAATGATAGTACACTTTAAACCTTAGCAGGGCAATGAAGACACGACACCAGATTGTAATTAAACCGCTGGGTTCCGACACCACAGGGTATTATTGCTGAAAGGGGGTTACAATACAAATAATACAATACAATATAACCGAGTAAATGGCTACATTCAATGGTACATATGTGAGTGGATTCGCTTGCGCTACCCGGTCCGGTCCTCCGTCATCTGTTAGATAACGTTGTGAGTCTTGTGTCTGACCAGGCCTGCAGCAGGCTCTCTTTATACAATTCTTCCAAAAAGCAATACAATAGATACTGTAATCTCTTTGTCCATTGGACACAGGGATGCACATTTACAGTACAGGAGAGGTCATAGGTCGGTTTGAATAGGTAGGCGATGTCTTTCCCAACTGCTCTTGTGGGTGGTCTCCTCTGGATTCCTGCCACATACAAAATGTACAGTAAATACAGTTTATATCTATATTCTGCTCCTGCACATAACTATCCGCAGGAACATGCGATCTTTCTCAAACCAACACTGGAATGTTACCCTTAAAATACCCTTCAGCTGGATACCAAACACCACCTTATAACCTTGTTCTGTCCCCTCCTATTCTGTAAAGGTGAATCCCTTTGTTCTGAAACCAGTTGAACTGTTGTTACTTTCTGATGTGGTGCAGGGAGGCTATGTGTACTGATAATGCTGATTTTGATTACCTTATAACCTTCACAATAATGGGTAAGAGACACAGTACGCAATTGGCGTATGGGGTACCGTAAGGGTACGCACTTAGCGTAGCATACGCTCGGCCGTGATCGAGACGCACATGCGGCACGCTCGCTCACAGCTTAATGCGTGGTGTCAAGCACGCTATAGGCGAACGACTACCGTAATGCTACGCTACCAGCGTAGCGGACGCTCGGGACCACGAGGAGATCACGAGCGGCGCAGACGCTCACAAGATGATAATCAGTAAACCTTGAATGTAACACACAGAAAAGATACTCTTATACTGTAAACCTTGTACTGAAACACTGTAGCGATATAACGCTGCTTAACCTGATTAACACTAAAGCTGTTTGAGCGATCAAGACGCTCCTATTACCCTCTGCAATGTAATGAACACATGATACCGTGCTAAGGTTCCAACACCTTTACTAACAAGCTTTTAGTTATATCGAAAAGGGGAAACAGTTACAAGTCATACACTACAGACTAACATATAATTCTAACAGATTATCTAGACAGAAATATACAATAACGTTACAATCTTATACTAAACAGAGAGAGAGAGAATGTGGCCAATACAAACAAAGAGCGAGATGATTACAGAGAATTACTTACACACACTGGGAATGATCACTGCGCAGCCTGGTACCAGCTCCGAGTTAGTCAATATGAAAACCGTTTGTTGGAGTGAGAGCGAGCTGCCCAGGCTGGCTGATCTTATATACACTGAGTACAGTATACTACAAAGGGACCTATAATCTCATTGTTCATTGGACACAAGAATGTCTCCTCGTAACATAACAAAAGGTCATAGGATAGTTTGAACAGGTGGGCTGTGACTACTGTATATCAAACTGCTCAGGTGGGAGGGAATCTGAAGATTCCCGCCGCATGGGTAATGAATCGCAAATATATGAAATGTCCAGAATCTACTAATGGCCATAACTATACGCAGGAGCGATTAATCTTTACCTAACCAACACCGGATTGTTGCTATTAAAATGTTCTTTAGTTAGGTACCAGACACAGCTGTTCAAACCCTGTCTGACCCTTCGTACCATACAAAGAGGAATTCCTCTGTCCAGCGATCATTTTCATTAACCAAACTTACAGTCATTATTAAGGGGAACATTATCTATAAAGCATGCTATTTGGTTCTATTATTAAACGATTGAGTCGCCCGCTAGACGCACACAAACTCTACCGTAAATGCACATACCACGCGCTCGAGCGCATGGCCGAGGCGCCATCACGCGGCTGCGTTTATATCCGCACGCACGGGAGAGAATGTGCACGTGCAGCAGGCACGCGCATGAGGTGAATATATGGCAACGTGTAGCATGATATTTTTCTGACTTTGACAGTCCACCCTTTGACGGTCATCAATAACTGCCACTTCCTAAAACAGTTCAAAAAGAGAAAAATATATGTCATGTATAAATACATTTCTATGATTGGGTAAGGGAGAAGAGAGGGAGGTGGGAAAAAGGTATGACCTAGTGAGATAGTAGAAGCATGTGTGTATGAGTCCATGTTTGAGGGGTCATGTATCATCGTGCCGTACGTGTTTTAAATCAAGCTTCGAGGTATTGCGAAGTATACATTTGAATTCCTTCTTATCCCGTATTACGGGCCTGTGGATGGGCTGTCAAACTTTACCGAGCTCTTTTCGGCTTTTTGTTGTAACAAAATGGGGGAGCACATTTTAGTTGATACATGAATGGGGGGATATGTGAGTGCTGATATCTGTGCCTATGTTCCCTATCGACTATGTGTGTCATTACCTGAAGGTTGTAGAAATGAAGATAAGAAGCAATTATGGTAAATGCAGTCATAAACTATGTGAGTTTAATATACATTTGTTGATTGAGGTCTTGTCTTGCGTCTTGTCTCGATGTACATGTTGACTGTAGTCTCTTTGGGCTTTTGCTATAATGCGAGCAAAGCCGTTTCAATGTCCATAAAATTTTAAATCATTAAAGTTCTGGGCTAGCGTTTTCATTAAAGTCACTAGGGATATTGGGGGCCGGCAACATAGTCCATAAAAAAAATCTTTGTATAAATGTGGTCTTCAAATCCTTCTTCCAAGCGAGTCTTTGTACCTTGGAGAAAAACAAAGGAGAAACGGGTGAAAGAAACGGATCTTGGAATCACATTTTATCACAGCGTGGTCTCAATGGTTGGGTCGTAAATCAAATCAATTTTGTTATGCGATACAGTCATTACTTCAGGCGGTACCTTTCCAATATAACATAATCCCTCTGAGTTTGGGGCAAGCCACTCATACGCCTTTCTCCCGCATATGAAATATGCATCATCGGGGAGAACATATGGGACTGAATGTGACATAACCATATTACAAATTTTCCATATGAAATCTCCTAACCCTAATTCTTCCATCTGTTTAGTACACGTATCAGTTTGTACGATCTGTGCACAGTATCCTGGTGATACCTCTCCAACTCTCATTGTCCTACTTCCTAGGGTATACCTATATCGGAAATATTTTCCACTGTGGCGTATGAGCTCTGTATCTGTAGGCATTCTATCGGCTCTATGTGAGAATGTCATGGTTTGATTACTCCATGACACTTCCCAATTTCCCGGCTTTCGGGGATTGGAAATGTTAAAGCACACTAAGGACCTATCCACATGATATTGGTGGAGCTTCAAACTAGGAGGACTAGAGATATTAAACCTCTTGTCCACCGGCCTCCCACCACTTAACTCAAGTACCTCCCCTATCGTTAATGGGAATGGTACTAGTCCTGATTTGCTATGACCTTGAGGTACTTGAGAGCATACCCAACAGTCTGTCTGATTTAACACTTTACCCACTAAGGAGTGATAGTCACTCAATGGATGCCGGTCCATGTGGACATTAAAACTGGACTGACATTTCTTGATGCACCCGTGCTCAACTAAGTTATCACAATGCCTACAGATGCAATTTTCTTCAGCTAACAATCCTTCACAATGTCTACAAATAACATGGCTGCTAGATCGTTTTCTGGTACTCGCCTTTGCTTGGTGATTGTGTTGCTATTGGAAATTTACGCCTCCGTCTCAGTCATCAGAAACCCATTCTGGATTTTTTTCTCGACCTCACTGGTACTCTCACCGAAACAGACTGCTCTGGTCAACATCATGGTCAACAGGAAAATCCGGATCACAGTCTCTTGAGGCGAGTCCATCTTACAGGAGGAGAAAGAGAAATTTGTAATGGGGGTACAAAAAAATAGTTTGAGGGGGAGAGAAACTTGTTACGATAATTAGTTCTCTAGTCTTGTTGTTCTTCTTGTTCTATTGTCATCTCAAAGGTGCTGTCTCTCAGTCTTCCAAACGAACATTCTGGTGATACAATATTCCTTCCAAATCAGCGATCTCTCTGTAAGGAGCAAAAATCTTGCATTACCATTTGTCTAACTGATGTGTGACATACCATCTGTAAAGTATGAGAACATGAGAAAGAAGAAAAAAAAAACAAAAGAGAGAGAGAGAGAACAATTCATATATATATGTTACATAAACCAACAATAAACAACAACAGGAAAAAAAAAAATTTTCAGGGAAAAAAACATTGTCAGATCTTCCGTTCACCATCAGGCTGTCACATCTACATGTCCAATGGTATCTTTGCATAGTCTCTCCCACCAGTATTTCCATACTCCACCCTTTGTATCTGACCAGGATACATCGATGCTGGTAGGTCATACTGGGGTTTGGTAGACTTCTGAAAAGGTCAGGTAGTCAGGTGATGTTGGAGCTGTTGTGGTGAACGTGAGAGATGGGGAAAAAGAAACATTTTACAGATACATTACAATTCTTACCCGGTCATTCCTGTGTCTTCAAGGAATGACCTCCCAATTTGTTAACTGTTACCTCAGGCTTTATCAAGGTTAATGATCAACTTTCCTAATCATAGATTATATGTGTGGACAAAAATTTGACATGTGTGATACCTGATTATACTTCCGAGTGTCGTAACTCTGCTCGTGTTCTTGTCTAGGGGGCCTGACTTTATGTGGGCTGTTGCAGTTACTGGCATAATGCCCTTCTCTTTTACAAAGATAACAAATCCTTGGTTTCCTCCAAGTGCCAGTGACCTGAGGTCTTGGTTGATTTGATGCCTCCTCTAATGCTTGGATGCTCATCACCATCAACCGCTTTCCCTGTACTTCCCTGGTTCTTTGACTATTATGGTCATGTCGTTGTCTAGGGGGTGTATATATCTTGTGTGTGTTTTTTAGACCTACAATCTCGTGCAACATGACCTTCCCTTAAGCAGTTGTAACACCTTCTTACTTTTGACCTATTCACAGGGGTTTGTGGCTTGCTTTTAATGTTCCGGTCATGATTAATAACGGACTCTTTCAAATCGGCCACTGAGATATCTCTCCAGTTAGGTAGAGAGGCTTGTATACTCGTTCTTAATACTTCCTTTAAACCATTTATTAACACATAAACTGCTACTTTCCTGTAGTGTACATTTGATTTAATATCTTCTATACCAGTGTATCTAGCCATTTCCTGCAGTGCCCGATGAAAGTAATTAGGAGTGATTTCCCCCTCTCTTTGTCTTATGGAGAAGATTTCTTTCCACTCGACAACAGCTGGGAAATATACTCCTAACTGTCGGTTGAGCTGCTTAATACATTCCTGATTGTGTTCCTCCGTTTGAGGTATTTCGGTGTCTAATTCACAATCAGTAATAAATTTCGCAGAGTCAACATTGGAGGGCAGACATGCCCTCAGCACTGCCCGCCAACCTTTGTTGGTGGGTTCTGCGGAATTACCTAACTCTCTAATGTACTTCTGACATGCGGCTAGATTTCTCCTGGGATCAGGGAATTCAGACATAATTGTCATCAATTCCATCCTGGACCAGGGACATTGCATAGCAATGTCTCTGATGGGAGTGACCTTGTGACTATTAGTCCTTTCATTGGGGATTGTGTTCACCCTGACAGGATTTTGTTCCATTATGCTATTTTGTGTTAACTCTTTGGTGTAAGATGCATTTGTCTGTGAGTAACCTACAATACCGTACTTACCTGTTGACACGACCTCACCTGACCCCCCGTTAGGGGGTTTGATTATTGCCTTTACCGAATTGGTCGTGTCCACCTGGACGTCTTGTGTGATGGCTGCTAGAAAAGATGCCGACATCGTGCTAGGTTCACTTTCTTGCTGGTAATCCTGAGGGAAGTTTAACATGGGGTGCAACTTGCATGGGTTAATAGTTGTACATTTAACAGTATTACAATTATTCTTGTTACGTTTATTACAATTGTTCTTATCTATAATACAGTTGCTAAGTGCATGTTTATCAAACACCAGTGTGCCATTCTCTGTAACCACCTTCTCTCTCGCTGCCATATTTTTCTTACCACAGTGAGAGTCAGCTGTATGAGCTAATCCTCCTTGTATTTCACCTTCCTGTTGCCATAATTGTAAACAATCATAATATTTGATCCGTCTCTTTGCAGATTTAATTAGACATATCCTTCTCAGATTCTGTAACACCTCGGGACTAAAACTGCCTTCCAGTGGGAACTTTTCCCCATCATGCACAGTCATTCTTTCCCATTCATTGCACAAAACTTCTGTGTGTGAACCGTATTTCTCACACATTACATACCTTGCCGACCCGATTGGTCGGTTTACTGAATCAACCCGAACCGAGGTTGATCGCCCCCTACCTGAACAACTGGCCCCCATCTTTGCAGGTGTTGCTTTCACTACCTCTGAACTTCAAATCAGGGTCTTCAGCGAACCCTTACAAAAACCAAGATGTCCGGGGTAGGCCGGCGGTGGCAGTTTACCGAGTACTCCACTCACTCGCCCACGTCGACCAATACGCCCACACACTGCTCTAGCGCTGGCGTACTCGACCTAGGGCCCCTGCGACCTGAACCTCTATTTACTGGAACATGTGGGTGTGATCCGAAGAGCACTTAACCCTTTCCAGTAACTATTGGTTGTTGGATAGTTCCCAAGTGACTAGCGAACTTCCCTTAAAATAAAAAAATTACACAAATCACGTTAGAATGTACAAATAGCGTTTATGACCCCTCTAGCGTACGCAAATGGTACTGGGTCAAGTTACTAACTAATGCACACAATTACGTGCGGTACAATCGTTCTGCACATAAGCAACTAATCTTATGTGCGGAGCGACCAGTGGAATCGAAAATTGTGGCTGCGAATTCCTTCAGCCTGAGCTTAATGGCCTAGATGGGTACCGCACCAACCCTTTCTGGTGTTGTGCTCCTTTACTTTTTATCTATAGCGGACTTCTTAGTCAGCTGTACCTGGACCTCCTGGTCTGTTTGGACCTCCTGGTCTGTGCTACAGTAGACCTCCTGGTCTGCTATACTCTAATGCTCTTTTTTAAATGTTTAACAAGGGATGCCTCCCAAGCCACCATGCAGTCACTTACACGTGTGTACCTTCACGAGAACTCGATGATTTCCTTGGTTCAAACCCCAAAAATTAGAAACTTATATATATGTATACACACTCTTTCACCTCATGTACTCTTTACTTTCGTTTCTGCGCAGAAATCCCTTTCATTCAGTATCGCAGGCTAATCCCGAGGAGTTACAATTAGAGAAGGATCTATTAGCTTAAAATTTTGGACACTGAGATCGATTTGCGCTATTTTCGCGTTGCCTCCTTATCGCCTAATTAAAACAATACTATCGTGTGATTTGTATTATGTGGGCGTACCCAGATGCTCCGTTGCGTAGTATACGCTCCGTGCGTCGGCCCTTGCGTCGCGTACCCTAGTCCCGCCCTGTGCGTGTATTACAAATTACTCCTTAACATATTATTTTTACTCTTTAACTACCAATAGCAACAAATCTTTCTCAGCACGTTCTCAATTGTGAAATGGCAACCAGGAAAGTGATATGTGAAAATACACAAGTGAAAAGAAATACAGGTGTGTGCGTGCGTGTGTACGCAAAACAGAAATAAACAGTTTTAAAAGACACTAGCGTATTGTTCTTACCTCCGGTTCCGGATTCCACCAGCACTCCTTCAACATAGCGAAACAGACGCTTATCTAGCCAGCACTACTGTATCCCGATACGAAGGGATACTGCCTTCCCGCCCTTGCTGACAGATAACGTTTGTTTTCGCTAGTGCGGATATGTGGAGGACGGACGAGCCGCCAATTGATAATGCTGATTTTGATTACCTTATAACCTTCACAATAATGGGTAAGAGACACAGTACGCAATTGGCGTATGGGGTACCATAAGGGTACGCACTTAGCGTAGCATACGCTCGGCCGTGATCGAGACGCACATGCGGCACGCTCGCTCACAGCTTAATGCGTGGTGTCCAGCACGCTATAGGCGAGCGACTACCGTAATGCTACGCTACCAGCGTAGCGGACGCTCGGGACCACGAGGAGATCACGAGCGGCGCAGGCGCTCACAAGATGATAATCAGTAAACCTTGAATGTAACACACAGAAAAGATACTCTTATACTGTAAACCTTGTACTGAAACACTGTAGCGATATAACGCTGCTTAACCTGATTAACACTAAAGCTGTTTGAGCGATCGAGACGCTCCTATTACCCTCTGCAATGTAATGAACACATGATACCGTGCTAAGGTTCCAACACCTTTACTAACAAGCTTTGTTATATCGAAAAGGGGAAACAGTTACAAGTCATACACTACAGACTAACATATCATTCTAACAGATTATCTAGACAGAAATATACAATAACGTTACAATCTTATACTAAACAGAGAGAGAGAGAATGTGGCCAATACAAACAAAGAGCGAGATGATTACAGAGAATTACTTACACACACTGGGAATGATCGCTGCGCAGCCTGGTACCAGCTCCGAGTTAGTCAATATGAAAACCGTTTGTGGAGTGAGAGCGAGCTGCCCAGGCTGGCTGATCTTATATACACTATACTACAAAGGGACCTATAATCTCATTGTTCATTGGACACAGGAATGTCTCCTCGTATCATAACAAAAGGTCATAGGTTAGTTTGAACAGGTGGGCTGTGACTATATCAAACTGCTCAGGTGGGAGGGAATCTGAAGATTCCCGCCGCATGGGTAATGAATCGCAAATATATGAAATGTCCAGAATCTACTAATGGCCATAACTATACGCAGGAGCGATTAATCTTTACCTAACCAACACCGGATTGTTGCTATTAAAATGTTCTTTAGTTAGGTACCAGACACAGCTGTTCAAACCCTGTCTGACCCTTCGTACCATACAAAGAGGAATTCCTCTGTCCAGCGATCATTTACATTAACCAAACTTAGTCATTATTAAGGGGAACATTATCTATAAAGCATGCTATTTGGTTCTATTATTAAACGATTGAGTCGCCCGCTAGACGCACACAAACTCTACCGTAAATGCACATACCACGCGCTCGAGCGCATGGCCGAGGCGCCATCACGCGGCTGCGTATATCCGCACGCACGGGAGAGAATGTGCACGTGCGGCAGGCACGCGCATGAGGTGAATATATGGCAACGTGTAGCATGATATTTTTCTGACTTTGACAGTACATTGTGCACTATTTGGATTAAATATGTAATGCGTTTTGATAGCTTTCCATGCGTTCACAAACTCTACCGTAAATACCCATACCACGCGCTAATGCGCAGGACCGCGGTAGCGTTCATACGCAAACTGCGAATATGTGCACGCAGGACAGAACAAGTACACGCGCGGAGGCCATCTGTGTGTAGTTTGTACATGATGTGTGTACTGCAATATTTTTCGACTTTGACACAACCAACCTATTGTGGTGCCAGTGGCTACTGACTCCTCAATTGCCTCAAAGTCCTTGGATGTTGTAAGGGCTTTGAAAATATATGTGAAAAGAACTTCTCGTCACAGAAAGTCTGACTCTGTTTGTCCTCTATGATCCCAAGAAAATTGGTATCCTGCTTCTAAGCAGGCTATTTCTCGCTGGATAAGGTTTACTATCCAGCGTGCTTATTCTACGGCAGGCTTGCCGTGTCCAAAATCTGTTCAGGCCTTCTATACTCGTAAAGTGGGTTCTTCCTGGTCGGCTGCCCGGGGTATTTCGGCTTTACAGCTTTGCCGAGCAGCTACTTGGTCAGGGTCAAACACGTTTGCCAAGTTCTACAAGTTTGATAGTCTGGCCTCTGATGACCTAAAGTTTGGTCAATCTGTTCTGCAGGAACCTCGGCACTCCCTCCCGTACTGGGAGCTTTGGTACATCCCCATGGTACTAAATGGAACCCCAGCATCCTCTAGGACGTAAGAGAAAATAGGATTTTAATTACCTACCGGTAAATCCTTTTCTCGGAGTTCGCAGAGGATGCTGGGCGCCAGCCCAGTGCTTCATTTTTCTGCATTGTTACTTGGTTAAGTATTGTTGGTTAATTCGTTGCTGAATCGTTTCAGTTTGGTTAGCTTGGCTTTCCTTTTGTTATGTGTGAGCTGGTGTGAATCTCACCACTATCTGTGTATTTCCTTCTCTCAAAGTATGTCCGTCGTCTTGGGCACAGTTTCTAGACTGAGTCTGGTAGGAGGGGCATAGAGGGAGGAGCCAGCCCACACTATTAAACTCTTAAAGTGCCCATGGCTCCTAGTGGACAAGTCTATACCCCATGGTACTAAATGGAACCCCAGCATCCTCTACGGACTACGAGAAAAGGATTTACCGGTAGGTAATTAAAATCCTATTTATTTATTTTTTGTATTTTTTTTTTTTTTAATTCTATCTTACTACCCCTCCACCTAACTCTGAAGTTTTTTGCAATCTTCTCCCCTTGTGTCTACCCATATTCCCTATAGATTGTACGCTTGTATTAGCAGGACCCTTTACTCTTTGTCTTAGTTACATAATTAAGCTAACATCTCACTTATATATGTGTCTATGTCAGTGGTTCTCAAACTGTGTGCCGTGGCACCCTGGGGTGCCTTGAGACACTTGCAGGGGTGCCCTGGGTTGGTGTTCCATTACCAATTACAATTATTTATGGTTAATGCAATCGGCAAAACAAGTGCTAGTGGCTGTCAATCATAAAATATGTGGGCAAATAGAAGCAAATCTTGTCCCTCGCCACACAATTAAACCTAAGAATGACATCTAAACATCATTTACTTCATTTAATATTTCTTTCTAAATTTCTCAATAAGTAACTTTTGGCCTAGAGGTGCCGTGAAAAATGATTCTGATACTTTAGGGTGCTGTGATTATAAAAAGTTTGAGAACTACTGGTCTATGTGAAGTTTATATTATGTCTGTTTTATGTATCCTGGTCATTTTTATCCCCATGCTGGGCACTACGGAATCCTTGTGATCGTTTAGAAATCTAATAATTTCTATACTTGAAAGAAGCATGTATTTCATGCTGACATGATTGGGCTGTTTTAATGACTGGCTTACATAGAGAACTTTCAAGAGGCTGTAGTCTATTCTGTAAGCAATTCATATTCACACAGTGAAAAAATAGAAGAACAAGATGAGTATTAATACATTACAAACCAGAATGTACCAAATGATGAAATAAAGGAGAGGGTGAAAACTCTGCTGGAGGACATGGACTGGCATAGGGCCTAATTCAGACATAGGGATGTTTTGCAGTCCTGCGTTCGCATAGTCGCCCCCCCATAGGTGAGTTTATTTTCGCTTTGCAAGTGTGCGATCCCATTTGTAGCAGAGCTGTACAAACAGATCTTGTGCAGTCTGAGTAGCCCAGGACTTAGCCGCTGTGATCACTTCAGCCTGTTCAGGACCGGAATTGACGTCAGACACCCACCCTGCAAACGCTTGGACACGCCTGCGTTTTTCCAACCACTCCCAGAAAACGGTCAGTTGCCACCTACAAAAGCCTTCTTTCTGTCAATCTCCTTGCGAATGTCCGTGCCCATCGCTGAGCGGCGATCCGCTTTATACCAGTGTGACGCGCCTGCACATTGCGGTGCATGCGCAGTTTAGACCTGATCGCAAGCTGTACGAAAACGCAGCCTAGCGATCCGGTCTGAATTAGGCCCATAGTTCGCACATGAGATTTTATGGGTAGATCAGTGTTATGCTTATTACATCTGGGTTGACTAATGCAGCTAATTTACTATTGGTATACAAGTTAAAAATAATAAACCAGGCCAGGTGTGGACAAAATAAGTGGAATTGAGCAACCAGTCAAATTGAAGAACCATCAGGATGTCATTAGGAGCCAGGGAAGATGTGGATCCGTTGGCTATAGTACAAATAACCACCAAAAGTTAAATGTTTAAACAGATTGGTTAACTGGCTCCCGGGATATGCCAAGACCGGAATATGACACACTTGTGCATGTTGCTTACCCCATTGTTTCCTATCAGCCATGTTTGCATTGGGTTTGGTATGCTGACCGCCGGTCACAATACAGACAGTAGGATCCCGGCTGTAAGATTGCGGGGGCGGAGTTGTGAGCGCAGCGAAGCCCCCTGCGGGCTCGCTGCACTCCAGTGGGAATAGTCCCTGTTGGTCGGCATGCTGTCTGGATTGGGAGTGGGTATTATGGATCACTTATAACAGTGTGTTGCACAAATGTTTATAATATGTCAATAGAACAGCCAAGTTGTCAAATGAGTGTATTGTAGCAGCAGTTTCATTGTGGTAAATGTAACAAACATAGAAATCTGCATATGTTTAATTTTAACTGTGGCTCATTCTATTTCCAGTGATTTGCTATGGACAGCGCCATTACTCTTTGGCAGTTCCTGCTTCAGCTTCTGCAAGAACCTCACCACCAGCAGTTGATCTGCTGGACGTCCAATGATGGGGAGTTTAAACTGCTGAAGGCTGAAGAAGTGGCCAGACTGTGGGGGGTGCGCAAGAACAAGCCAAGCATGAACTATGACAAGCTGAGTAGAGCTCTCCGTTATTACTATGTAAAGGTAAAAATAAAAATCTGGTAACATGGTCTTGTGCTTCTATAAAATGTCATTGTTTAACAAGAACATTATTACTATTCCACATTCTTTACGGAGCTTTCTGCCCCATTAGCTGCAGTTATAGATTTGCCTTGAAATGCAGGGTTTTTTTTCCTGTTAAAACATAATTTATTTTTTCACCTACAAGACGATACCATAAGATCAGATTACTAAACATCAGCAGTAAATCATATACTAAGAAAAATGGAAACTTGCATACATCTGATGCAGCTTTTCGAATGCAGATTGCTTAGTATGGTTTAGTTACATAATATAGGAAACCAACAAAACCTGTATACTACCAATGAGCATAGTGAAATAGTATTTCTCTAACGTCCTAGTGGATGCTGGGAACTCCGAAAGGACCATGGGGAATAGCGGGCTCCGAAGGAGGCTGGGCACTCTAGAAAGATTTAGGACTACCTGGTGTGCACTGGCTCCTCCCACTATGACCCTCCTCCAAGCCTCAGTTAGATTTTGTGCCCGGCCGAGGTTGGATGCACACTAGGGGCTCTCCTGAGCTCTTAGAAGAAAGATAGTCTTAGGTTTATTATTTTCAGTGAGACCTGCTGGCAACAGGCTCACTGCAGCGAGGGACTAAGGGGAGAAGAAGCGAACTCGCCTGCTTGCAGCCGGATTGGGCTTCTTAGGCTACTAGACACCATTAGCTCCAGAGGGATCGACCGCAGGCCCAGCCTTGATGTTCGGTCCCGGAGCCGCGCCGCCGTCCCCCTTACAGAGCCAGAAGCAAGAAGATGGTCCGGAAAATCGGCGGCATGAAGACATCAGTCTTCACCAAGGTAGCGCACAGCACTGCAGCTGTGCGCCATTGCTCCTCTCACACTTCACACTCCGGTCACTGAGGGTGCAGGGCGCTGGGGGGGGGGGGCGCCCTGAGGCAGCAATAAAAACACCTTGGCTGGCAAAAATACCTCAATATATAGCCCCAGGGGCTATATATGAGGTAAATACCCCTGCCAGATTCCATAAAAAAGCGGGAGAATAGGCCGCGGAAAAGGGGCGGAGCTATCTCCCTCAGCACACTGGGCGCCATTTTTCCCTCACAGTTCCGCTGGAAGGAAGCTCCCTGGCTCTCCCCTGCAGACTACTCTACAGAAAAGGGTAAAAAAGAGAGAGGGGGGGCATTTAATTTGGCGCAGTATATAGTTTATATTAAAAAGCAGCTATAAGGGACATAACTCAGTTAGTCCCTGCCTTATATAGCGCTCTGGTGTGTGCTGGCTTACTCTCACTCTGTCCCCCCAAAGGTCTTTTGTGGGTCCTGTCCTCTACATTGAGCATTCCCTGTGTGTGTGGAGTGTGTCGGTACGGCTGTGTCGACATGTTTGATGAGGATAATGAGGTGGAGGCGGAGCAGATGCCTTTAGAAGGGATGTCACCCCCTGGGGGGCAGACACCTGAGTGGATGTGCTTATGGAAGGAAATGAGTGCACGTATAGACTCATTACATAAGAAATTTGATGACATGCCGACTGCGGGACAGCCGAGTTCTCAGCTCGTGCCTGTCCAGGTGTCTCAAAAGTCTTCAGGGGCTCTGAAACGCCCGCTATCTCAGATGGCACAAGTAGATGTCGACACGGATACTGACACCAGTGTCGACGACGAGGAGTCAAATTTAATGCCCATTATGGCTATTCACTGCATGATTGAGGCAATGAAAGAGGTGTTAAATATCTCTGATTTACATCCAGGTACCACAAAAAAGGGTATTATGTTTGGGGAGAAAAAACTACCTGTAGTTTTTCCCCCGTCAGATGAATTAAATGAAGTGTGTGAAGAAGCGTGGGCTTCCCCTGATAAGAAATTGGTAATTCCTAAGAAGGTACTAATGGCGTTCCCTTTCCCGCCAGAGGATAGGTTACGTTGGGAAACACCTCCTAGAGTGGATAAAGCGCTCACACGTTTGTCTAAAAAGGTGGCACTACCGTCTCAGGATACGGCCGCCCTTAAGGAACCTGCTGATAGAAAGCAGGAGGCGATCCTGAAGTCTGTATATACACACTCAGGCATTATACTTAGACCAGCTATTGCGTCAGCATGGATGTGCAGTGCTGCCGCTGCGTGGTCGGATAAACTGTCAGAAAATATTGACACACTAGACAGAGACACGATTCTGCTAACAATTGACCATATCAAAGACTCAGTCTTATATATGAGAGATGCACAGAGGGAAGTCTGCCGGCTGGCATCTAAAATAAGTGCATTGTCCATCTCTGCTAGGAGATGCTTATGGACTCGCCAGTGGACTGGAGATGCAGATTCCAAAAGGCATATGGAAGTTTTGCCTTATAAGGGGGAGGAATTATTTGGGGATGGTCTCTCCGACCTAGTTTCCACAGCAACGTCTGGGAAGTCAGCATTTTTACCCCATGTCCCCTCACAGCCTAAGAAGGCGCCATTTTATCAGGTTCAGTCCTTTCGGACCCAGAAAAACAAGCGGGGAAAAGGAGGGTCTTTTCTCTCTAGAGGCAGAGGTAGGGGAAAAAGGCTGCAACAAACAGCAGGTTCCCAGGAGCAAAAGTCCTCCCCCGCTTCCTCTTCCAAGTCCGCCGCATGACGGTGGGGCTCCACAGGCGGAGCCAGGTACGGTGGGGGCCCGCCTCATGAATTTCAGCGATCAGTGGGCTCGCTCACAGGTGGATCCCTGGATCCTTCAAATAGTATCTCAGGGGTACAAGCTAGAATTCGAGGCGGCTCCACCCCACCGGTTCCTAAAATCTGCCTTGCCGATTGCTCCCTCAGACAGGGAGGCGGTGCTAGCAGCGATTCACAAGCTGTATTCCCAGCAGGTGATAATCAAGGTACCCCTACTTCAACAAGGCCGGGGTTACTATTCCACACTATTTGTGGTGCCGAAACCGGACGGTTCGGTGAGACCCATTTTAAATTTGAAATCCTTGAACACATACATAAAAAAATTCAAGTTCAAGATGGAATCGCTCAGGGCGGTTATTGCAAGCCTGGAGGAGGGGGATTACATGGTATCCCTGGACATCAAGGATGCTTACCTGCATGTCCCCATTTACCATCCTCACCAGGAGTACCTCAGATTTGTGGTACAGGATTGCCATTACCAATTCCAGACGCTGCCGTTTGGACTCTCCACGGCACCGAGGGTATTTACCAAGGTTATGGCGGAAATGATGATACTCCTTCGAAAAAAGGGAGTTTTAATTATCCCATACTTGGACGATCTCCTAATAAAGGCACTATCCAAGGAACAGTTGTTAGTGGGAGTAGCACTATCTCAGGAAGTGCTGCGCCAGCACGGCTGGATTCTGAATATCCCAAAGTCACAGCTGGTCCCGACGACACGTCTAATGTTCCTGGGAATGATTCTGGACACAGTCCAGAAAAAAGTGTTTCTCCCGGAGGAGAAAGCCAGGGAGTTGTCTTCTCTAGTCAGAGACCTCCTAAAACCAAAACAGGTATCGGTGCATCACTGCACGCGGGTCCTGGGAAAGATGGTAGCTTCTTACGAAGCAATTCCATTCGGCAGGTTCCATGCCAGGATTTTTCAGTGGGACCTGTTGGACAAGTGGTCCGGATCGCATCTTCAGATGCATCGCCTGATAACCCTGTCCCCAAGAACCAGGGTGTCTCTTCTGTGGTGGCTGCAGAGTGCTCATCTTTTGGAGGGCCGCAGATTCGGCATACAGGACTTGGGTCCTGGTGACCACGGATGCCAGCCTACGAGGCTGGGGGGCAGTCACAAAGGGAAGAAACTTCCAATGACTATGGTCAAGTCAGGAGACTTCCCTTCACATAAATATTCTGGAACTAAGGGCCATTTACAATGCCCTAAGTCAAGCAAAATCCCTGCTCCTACACCAGCCGGTGCTGATCCAGTCAGACAACATCACGGCAGTCGCCCATGTGAATCGACAGGGCGGCACAAGAAGCAGGATGGCAATGGCAGAAGCCACAAGGGTTCTCCGATGGGCGGAAAATCATGTACTAGCACTGTCAGCACCACTAAGACCCTCCTCCAGACCTCAGTTAGATTCTTGTGCCCGGCTGAGCTGGATGCACACTAGGGGCTCTCCTGAGCTCCTAGAAAGAAAGTATATTTAGGTATTTTTATTTTACAGTGAGATCTGCTGGCAACAGACTCACTGCAGCGAGGGACTAAGGGGAGAAGAAGCGAACCTACCTAACTGGTGGTAGCTTGGGCTTCTTAGGCTACTGGACACCATTAGCTCCAGAGGGATCGACCGCAGGACACGACCTTGGTGTTCGTTCCCGGAGCCGCGCCGCCGTCCCCCTTACAGAGCCAGAAGCATGAAGAGTCCGGAAAATCGGCGGCAGAAGACTTCGGTCTTCACCAAGGTAGCGCACAGCACTGCAGCTGTGCGCCATTGCTCCTCATGTACACCTCACACTCCGGTCACTGATGGATGCAGGGCGCTGGGGGGGGCGCCCTGAGGGCAATATATGACACCTTGGCTGGCAAATCTACATCATATATAGTCCTAGAGGCTATATAGATGTAAAATTACCCCTGCCAGTATTCCAGAAAAAGCGGGAGAAAGTCCGCCGAAAAAGGGGCGGGGCTTCTCCCTCAGCACACTGGCGCCATTTTCTCTTCACAGTGCAGCTGGAAGACAGCTCTCCCCTGTAGTTTTCAGGCTCAAAGGGTTAAAAATAGAGGGGGGGGCACTAAATTTAGGCGCAATATATGTATACAAGCAGCTATTTGGGGAAAAATCACTCAGTTATAGTGTTAATCCCTGCATTATATAGCGCTCTGGTGTGTGCTGGCATACTCTCTTTCGGTCTCCCCAAAGGACTTTGTGGGGTCCTGTCCTCAGTCAGAGCATTCCCTGTGTGTGTGCGGTGTGTCGGTACGGCTGTCGACATGTTGGATGAGGAAGGTTACGTGGAGGCGGAGCAGAGGCCGATAAATGGGAT
The DNA here is from genome assembly GCF_028390025.1 of Pseudophryne corroboree. Taxonomy (NCBI): domain Eukaryota; kingdom Metazoa; phylum Chordata; class Amphibia; order Anura; family Myobatrachidae; genus Pseudophryne; species Pseudophryne corroboree. The sequence goes on along the minus strand of NC_086445.1, from coordinate 677,137,953 downwards.
GTCGCCCCCTGTGGGGCCGACACCAGAGTGGATGGATAGGTGGAAGGTATTAACCGACAGTGTCAACTCCTTACATAAAAGGCTGCATGACGTAACAGCTGTGGGACAGCCGGCTTCTCAGCCCGCGCCTGCCCAGGCGTCTCAAAGGCCATCAGGGGCTCAAACAACGCCCGTTACCTCAGATGGCAGACACAGATGTCGACACGGAGTCTGACTCCAGTGTTGACGAGGTTGAGACATATACACAATCCACTAGGAACATCCGTTACATGATCTCGGCAATGAAAAATGTGTTACGCATTTTCTGACATGAACCTAAGTACCACATAAAAGGGGTTTTATTTTTGGGGAGAAAAAGCAGCCAGTGTTTTGTTCCCCCATCAGATGAATGAATGAAGTGTTTAAAGAAGCGTGGTTTCCCCCGATAAGAAACTGGTAATTTCTAAAAAGTTACTGATGGCGTACCCTTTCCCGCCAGAGGATAGGTCACGTTGGGAGATATCCCTTAGGGTGGATAAGGCGCTCACACGTTTGTCAAAAGGTGGCACTGCCGTCTTAGGATACGGCCACCTTGAAGGAACCTGCTGATAAAAAGCAGGAGGCGATCCTGAAGTCTGTATTTACACACTCAGGTTATATACTGAAACCTGCAATTGCCTCAGCATAAATAGTGCTGCTGCAGCGTGGTCTGATACCCTGTCAGATAATATTAATACGCTAAGACAGGGATAATATTTTGCTAACATTGAGCGTATTTAAGACGTTGTCTTATATATAAAGGAGGCACAGAGGGATATTTGCCGGCTGGCATCCAGAATTAATGCAATGTCCATTCTGCCAGGAGGGTATTAGAAACCCGACAGTGGACAGGTGATGCTGCATTTAAAAGGCACATGGAGAATTTGCCTTATAAGGGTGAGGAATTGTTTGGGGATGGTCTCTGGGACCTCGTATCCACAGCAACAGCTGGGAAGAAAAATTTTTACCTCAGGTTTCCTCACAAAAGCCTAAGAAAGCACCGTATTTTCAGGTACAGTCCTTTCGGCTTCAGAAAAGCAAGCGGGTCAAAGGTGCTTCCTTTCTGCACAGAGACAAGGGAAGAAGGAAAAAGCTGCACCAGTCAGCCAGTTCCCAGGATCAAATATCTTCCCTCGCTTCCTCTGAGTCCACCGCATGACGCTGGGGCTCCACAGGTGGAGACAGGTGCGGTGGGGGCGCGTCTCGGGAACTGCAGGGACCAGTGGGCTTGCCCACAGGTGGATCCCTAGGTTCTGCAAGTAGTATCACAGGGATACAGGCTGGAGTTCGAGACGACTCCCCCTCGCCGTTGCCTCACATCAGCCTTGCCTGCTGCCCTCGGAGAAAGGTAGTACTGGCGGCAATTCACAAGCTGTACTTCCAGCAGGTGAAATCAAGGTACCCCTCCTTCAACAAGGCCGGGGTTACTATTCCAAAATGTTGTGGTACCGAAACCAGACGGTTCGGTGAGACCCATTCTAAAATTGAAATCCTTGAACACTTATATACGAAGGTTCAAGTTCAAAATGGAATCGCTCAGGGCGATTATTGCAAGCCTGGAAAATTTCAGGGTATCACTGGACATCAAGGATACTTACCTGCATGTCCCTATTTACTCTCTTCACCAGGTGTACCTCAAAATTGTGGTACAGGATTGTCATTACCAATTCCAGACGTTGCCGTTGGTCTGTCCCCGGCACCGAGGGTATTTACCAAGGTAATGGCCGAAGTACTTATCCCGTACTTGGACGATCTCCTTATAAAGGCGAGGTCCAGGGAGCAGTTGTTCGTCGGAGTAGCACTATCTCGGGAAGTGCTACAACAGCACGGTTGGATTCTGAATATTCCAAAGTCGCAGCTGGTTCCTACGACGCGTCTACTGTTCCTGGGTATGGTTCTGGACACAGAACAGGATAAAAAGGGTTTCTCCCGGAGGAGAAGTCCAAGGAGTTGGCGTCTCTAGACGGAGACCTCCTAATACAAATACAGGTATCGGTGCATCAATGCACGCGAGATTTGGGAAAGATGGTAGCTTCTTACGAAGAATTTCCATTCGCCAAGTCCCATGCAAGGATCTTCCAGTGGGATCTGTTGGACAAGTGGTCCGGGTCGCATCCTCAGATGCATCGGCGGATAACCCTGTCTCCAAGGGCCAGGGTGTCGCTGTGGTGGTGACTGCAGAGTGCTCATCTTCTAGGGGGCCGCAGATTCGGCATACAGGACTGGGTCCTGGTGACCACGGATGCCAGCCTTCAAGGCTGGGGGGCAGTCACACAGGGAAGAAACTTCCAAGGCCTATGGAAAAGTCAGGAGACTTCCCTACACATAAATGTTCTGGAACTATGGGCCAATTACAATTCCCTAAGTCAGGCTAGACCCCTGCTTCAACACCGGCCGGTGCTGATCCAGTCAGACAACATCACGGCGGTCGCTCATGTAAACCGACAGGTCGGCACAAGAAGCAGGATGGCGATGGCAGAAGCCACAAGGATTCTCCGATGGGCGGAAAATCATGTGTTAGCACTGTCAGCAGTGTTCATTCCCGGAGTGGACAACTGAGAAGCAGACTTTCTCAGCAGACACGACCTCCACCCGGGAGAGTGGGGACTTCATCCAGAAGTCTTCCAAATGATTGTACACCGTGGGGAAAGGCCACAGGTGGACAGGATGGCGTCCCGCCTCAACAAAAAGCTACAAAGATATTGCGCCAGGTCAAGGGACCCTCAGGCGATAGCTGTGGACGCTCTGGTAACACCGTGGGTGTACCAGTCGGTTTATGTGTTCCCTCCTCTGCCTCTCATACCCAGAGTAATGAGAATAATAAGAAGGAGAGGAGTAAGAACTATACTCATTGTTCCGGGTGGCCAAGAAGAGCTTGGTACCCAGAACTCCAAGAAATGATCTCAGAGGACCCATGGCCTCTGCCGCTCAGACAGGACCTGCTACAGCAGGGGGCCTGTCTGTTCCAAGACGTACCGCGGCTGCGTTTGACGGCATGGTGGTTGAACGCCGGATCCTGAAGGAAAAGGGCATTCCGGAGGAAGTTATCCCTACGTTATTTAAAGCTAGGAAAGAAGTGAACGCAAACCATTATCACCGCATATGGCGGAAATATGTTGCGTGCTGTGAGGCCAGTAAGGCCCCAAAGGAGGAATTTCAGCTAGGTCGATTTCTGCACTTCCTACAAGTCAGAGGTGACTATGGGCCTAAAAATGGGGTTCCATTAAGGTCCAGATTTCGGCTCTATCGATTTTCTTCCAAAATAGAACTGGCTTTACTGCCTGAAGTTCAGACTTTTGTTAGGGGAGTGCTGCATAGTCAGCCCCCGTTGTGTCTCCAGTGGCACCGTGGGATCTCAACGTAGTGTTGGATTTCCTGAAGTCGCATTGAGTTGAGCTACAATACCTCACGTGGAAAGTGGTCATGCTGTGGGCCTTGGCGTCGGCCAGGCGTGTATCAGAATTGGCGGCTTTGTCAAAAGCCCTTATCTGTATTTTATATGGATAAGGCGGAATTGAGGACTCGTTCCCAATTCCTTCCTAAGGTGGTAGCAGTTTTTCATGTGAACCAACCTATTGTGGTGCCTGCGGCTACTTGGGACTTGGAGGATTCCAAGTTTTCTGGACGTAGTCAGGGCCCTGAAAAGTATATGTTTCCAGGACGGCTGGAGTCTGGAAAACTGACTCGCTATTTATCCTGTATGCACCCAACAAGCTGGGTGCTCCTGCTTCTAAGCAGACTATTGCTCGCTGGATCTGTAGCACGATTCAACTTGCACATTCTGCGGCTAGACTGCCGCACCCTAAATCTGTGAAAGCCCATTCCACGAGGAAAGTGGGCTCTTCTTGGGCGGCTGCCCGAGGGGTCTCGGCTGTACAAATTTGCCGAGCTGTTACTTGGTCGGGTTCAAACACTCTTGCAAGAGTCTACAAGTTTGATACCCTGACTGAGGAGGACCTAGAGTTTGCTCATTCGGTGCTGCAGAGTCATCCGCACTCTCCCGCCCGTTTGGGAGCTTTGGTATAATCCTCATGGTCCTTACGGAGTCCCCAGCATCCACTTGGGACGTTAGAGAAAATAAGATTTTACTCACCGGTAAATCTATTTCTCGTAGTCCGTAGTGGATGCTGGGCGCCCATCCCAAGTGCGGATTGTCTGCAATACTTGTATATAGTTATTGCCTAACTAAAGGGTTATTGTTGAGCCATCTGTTGAGAGGCTCAGTTGTTATCATACTGTTAACTGGGTATAGTATCACGAGTTATACGGTGTGGCTGGTATGAGTCTTACCCAGGATTCAAAATCCTTCCTTATTGTGTCAGCTCTTCCGGGCACAGTATCCTAACTGAGGTCTGGAGGAGGGTCTTAGTGGGAGGAGCCAGTGCACACCAGGTAGTCCTAAAGCTTTCTTTAGTTGTGCCCAGTCTCCTGCGGAGCCGCTAATCCCCATGGTCCTTACGGAGTCCCCAGCATCCACTACGGACTACGAGAAATAGATTTACCGGTGAGTAAAATCTTATTTTTTTCCTGTCTCCTAGCTTGACAGGGGATTGTGGTTTTTTTTTTTTTTTTTTTGAGAACATTTACCTCTATTCCCAGTAATACGCCTCTGTGTAGCCGTACTGGAAGAGGGTGGCTCCCTGGAGAAGGCAGAGTGTGCTTTGGGCGGTTGTAAGTCCCCGCTGTTCAGCTTAAGGTGTCCGCCCGCTGGTATTTGCTGCTGGTCCCTCTCGCCGCTGTCTGAAGCCGTCTCCCCGGGTGCTTTGCTCCGCTAGCCGCAGCGCCTGTATCTCCGGTGGGACCGGAAGTGCGGGTGGCCGGAAGGGCAGCGGGGCGAAGGGAAAGTGCGGCTGGCGGGCGGAAGCGCTGTGAGAGACAGCGTGCGGCGGTTGGCGGGCGGAAGTGCTGGAGCGGCCGTCCTGTAGGCTGGGACGGTCTGCTCAGCGCCGCTCTCTATTATTAGAGTTTAAATAATGGCGCTGCACACTAGGAGTGAGAGTCTCCTATGAGCTGGGAAGGTGTATGCTTACCAGCAGGATGGATAGAGAGCCTTCTCCCCATAAGCCGATGAGTGCCCGGAAGAGGTAAGTCCTCATAGAGGACATGTTCTTTTCTCAGGTTTTGATTTTTCTGCGTAGTTAGGATTTTAATGTAGTGCTACTGCCTCTTTGTATGCTGATTATCACATTTCCTCTAGTTCTGGGTCAGAAGAGAAGGAGGAAGTTAGAGAGTTTAATTTGGATCTCGTTGACAGTCTCTTAAAGAATATATTTAAGACCATGAACTATAGGCAAAAGGATAAAGGAGATGAAGATAAGGATGTTTTGTTTGGAGATAAATCCAAAAGGAGCAGATATTTTCCGGTTCACAGAGCATTAAAGGATGTAGTGTCTAAGGAGTGGCAGAACATCGATAAGAGACTTGGAAGTATTAAACGTGTGGATCGGATGTTTCCGGTAGAAGATGAGCAATTTCTGTGCTGGTGCACAGTGCCTAAGATTGATGCGGCGGTGGCAGAAATGGTGTCTAAAACTACGATTCTGTTAGAGGACGGAGCTGTCCTTAAGGATGGCATGGATAAGCGTATGGAGAGTGCGCTGAAGAAATTACATATGTCCTCGGCGGTATCCTTAAGGTCTGGTGTGGCTGTTGCGTCTGTTTCCAGAGCTTTGAGAGTTTGGGGATCAGTGTTGTCCACAGATGTTGAAGAGAAAATCTCAAGGCAATATTTGCAGAGAAGCCTGGGTATTATGCTCAAGGGCATAGAGTATCTGTGCGAAGCTTCTTTGGATGTGTTAGATTTCGCAGCGAAATCCATGGCGGCAGGTGTTATGGCTAGAAGAGCTTTGTGGCTTAGATCATGGTCGGCGGATATGCATTCCAAGAACCGGTTGGTGTCATTACCATATGAGGGTTCCCTATTTGGAAATAAGCTTGAGGCTATTATACAAAAGATGTCAGGGGGTAAGTCAGCGAGGTTGCCTCAGGACAAGAGGAATAAATTTCCGTTTCCTTCTTCTAAGCAACAATTTAAGAAAGCGAGACGTTATAGGCCAGGGCGAGCTTATATGGGAAGATATTCCTCGGGGACGAATAGGCAGTCCTTTCGCCAGGCTTATAGGAGAGGTGGACGAAGACAATGACTGTCACGGAGTTCCGGTATCCTTTCCGGTGGGAGCCAGGCTCCAGAAGTTTGCCAGTCTCTGGCAGTATTCAATTCAGGACACTTGGGTACTGGATGTGATATCTCAGGGATACCGGATAGAGTTCTCCGAAGTTCCAAAGAGGGACAAATTTGTGAGTTCAAGAAGCCCAGCTGCGAGTCTGGAACTAAAGGCTCTGGAAGACAGTTTGGAAAAGTTGATCCAGGTGAATGCGGTAGAGCCTGTTCCGCCTTCAGAAAGAAAGAGGGGATTTTATTCCAGAATTTTTCTGATAAGAAAGGCGTCGGGAGATTTCAGAACGATACTAGATCTCAGACAGCTCAACAATTATGTAAAGACGATAAAATTTCGTATGGAGACAATGAAATCTATTCTGTCAAGGGTAAGGAAAGAGGATTTCCTAGCGTCCATAGACCTAAAGGATGCTTACTTTCATGTGCCGGTACACACACGGCACAGAAGATACCTGAGGTTTTTTGTCATGGGCAAGCAGTTTCAATTTACATGCCTCCCTTTCGGTCTGAAGTCGTCTCCAAGGATATTTACCAAGGTGCTGTCGGCACTGGTAACCGTAATAAGAGGACAAAGAATTGCAATTTGGGCATATCTAGACGATCTACTGGTGTGCGGAGAGTCAAAACAGGAAGTAAAGATGGCGTTAGAAGTGATGCTGCAGATCCTACAAGGACATGGCTGGTTAATAAATTGGGAGAAAAGTCAACTAGAACCAAGGCAAGAAATTCAGTTTCTCGGAGTACAGGTGGATACTGCCAATTATACAATAGGTCTTTCAGAAGAAAGATGCTCAAAGATTCGGAGTCTGGCTTCTTTGCTAAGGGAATGCAACAGTGTGACTCTGCGTCAGGGGATGAGTCTTTTAGGTATGATGGCCTCCTCCATAGACGTGGTCCCGTGGACGAGATGGCGGATGAGGGACCTTCAGCTAGAGATCCTAGGCTATTGTCGGAGACGTTATTCCCTGAATCATCGCATAAGGTTAGGCCAAGGGGCAAAACGTTCCCTAGACTGGTGGATGGAAACAGAACTGGTCGACAGGAAGACGACTTTGTCGGATCGTCACTTCCTCATTCTAACAGATGCAAGTGCAGTTGGTTGGGGGGCGCACCTGTTGCAACAGAACTGCCAAGGAAGGTGGAACCACCAGGAGAGAAGATTATCCTCAAACCACAGGGAAATGAGAGCTGTGTGGAAGGCGATGAAGTATTTCCAGAAGCATTTACAGGGAAAACATCTCAGGATATTTTCAGACAATGTAGCAGTGGTAGCCTATCTCAATCGGCAAGGAGGCACCAAAAGTCATGTATTAATGGAAGAGGTATCAAACATACTGCATTGGGCGGAAGGTCATCTCAAATCTCTATCAGCGCTACATGTTCCCGGAGTAGACAATTATGTGGCAGATTTCCTCAGCAGACAAGAAGTGTTACCAGGAGAGTGGGAATTGAACGACGCAGTGTTCAATCAGATTGTACAGAGGTTCGGCCAGCCACAGGTGGATCTGATGGCCACACACATCAATACGAAGGTTCCTCTGTTCTTCTCCCGATATCATCTCCCAGGATCAAGCGGGGTGGATGTCTTCTCTCTCCCATGGGGATTCAGACTAGCATATGTTTTTCCTCCGTTTCCAATGATTGCACGTATTCTAAGGAAGATCAGAGAAGAGAGGGCGCAGGTCATAATAGTTCTTCCATATTGGCCGAAGAGAGCGTGGTTTCCTTCAGTACTGAGGATGGCAGCAGGGGAACCTTTGACGTTGCCGCTGATAACGGACCTGTTACATCAGGGTCCATTGCTGCACCCGAATTTGCGACAACTTCATTTGACGGCATGGAAATTGAACGGCAATTATTGAGAGATAAAGGGTTGTCTGAGCGAGTTGTTAATTTGCTGATTCAGTCGAGAAAGAAGGTATCCTCTAAGATCTACTATAGAGTCTGGAAAACTTTCATTTCCTGGTCCGGCTCAAGATTTAACCCACAGAAAGCAGAGACATCGCAGGTCCTTCAATTCTTGTTTTTTTTATTTTTTATAAAATTTCTTTATTAGACAGCCATATAGTCATAACATAAGTTTCCAGGAGACAGTTTACAAGATTATTCAGCAATGACCGATATTCTAATCTAATAGTGAATAACATGCAGAAAATTGAAGGCTGTACATCTTTTCTATTTTTTGATGAGAAAGGAAAGGAAGGAAAAGAAAAGAAGATAGCAACGGATCACATAGGGTAATATAAGTCCAGCTGTCCAGCAGTGAGCGCAGAGGAAACGATCCACCTAGGTGTCCCACTCCCCCCTACCGCCCACCACATACACAGGGCATAAACTAAATATCACATCTGCTAGAGAGAAGGAAAGACAGAAAAGAAATAGGATAGAGATAGAAAGTAGAGAAAAGAAAATAATACAGAATTACTATAGTTGGGTGATGTATATTGCCGGGGGGGGGGGGGGGGGGGGGGGAGGCGATCAAATATACCTTCTGGGTGAGGGAAGTAAATCTCGATTTTGTGTTAACCGTTTCAATGTGGAGAGCCATCCTTTCGGAGGGTCGGTATTATAGGTGGGATTTACCCATTAACCCTGCCTTTTAAATTACCGATAATCACGGAATAATTCCCGCTATCCGACCAGTCCAGTACCACGTTGTGTCTCGGAATACCCTCCAAATACCTTCGCGTCTAGCAGGGGTTAAACTCTCAATATACAGTCCCCATTTCTCTATCGTCCTAAGTGGATGCTGGGGTTCCTGAAAGGACCATGGGGAATAGCGGCTCCGCAGGAGACAGGGCACAAAAAAGTAAAGCTTTACTAGGTCAGGTGGTGTGCACTGGCTCCTCCCCCTATGACCCTCCTCCAGACTCCAGTTAGATTTTGTGCCCGAACGAGAAGGGTGCAATCTAGGTGGCTCTCCTAAAGAGCTGCTTAGAGAAAGTTTAGTTTAGGTTTTTTTCTTTACAGTGAGTCCTGCTGGCAACAGGATCACTGCAACGTGGGACTTAGGGGGAAAGTAGTAAACTCACCTGCATGCAGAGTGGATTTGCTGCTTGGCTACTGGACACCATTAGCTCCAGAGGGATCGAACACAGGCCCAGCCGTGGAGTCCGGTCCCGGAGCCGCGCCGCCGACCCCCTTGCAGATGCTGAAGCGTGAAGAGGTCCGGAAACCGGCGGCTGAAGACTCCTCAGTCTTCATAAGGTAGCGCACAGCACTGCAGCTGTGCGCCATTTTCCTCTCAGCACACTTCACTGGGCAGTCACTGAGGGTGCAGAGCGCTGGGGGGGGGCGCTCTGAGAGGCAAATATAAACCTTATACAAGGCTAAAAATACCTCACATATAGCCCATAGGGGCTATATGGAGATATTTAACCCCTGCCTGACTGGAAAAATAGCGGGAGAAGAACCCGCCGAAAAAGGGGCGGGGCCTATCTCCTCAGCACACGGCGCCATTTTCTGTCACAGCTCCGCTGGTCAGAACGGCTCCCAGGTCTCTCCCCTGCACTGCACTACAGAAACAGGGTAAAACAGAGAGGGGGGGCACATTAATGGCTATATATATATATATTAAAGCAGCTATAAGGGAGCACTTAATATAAGGATATCCCTTGTATATATAGCGCTTTGTGGTGTGTGCTGGCAGACTCTCCCTCTGTCTCCCCAAAAGGGCTAGTGGGTCCTGTCTTCATTAGAGCATTCCCTGTGCGTTTGCGGTGTGTGTCGGTACGTGGTGTCGACATGTATGAGGACGATATTGGTGTGGAGGCGGAGCAATTGCCAAATATGCAGATGTCACCCCCCAGGGGGTCGACACCAGAATGGATGCCTTTATTTGTGGAATTACGTGATGGTTTATCTTCCCTTAAACAGTCAGTTGAGGACATGAGGCGGCCGGACAATCAATTAATGCCTGTCCAGGCGCCTCAAACACCGTCAGGGGCTGTAAAACGCCCTTTGCCTCAGTCGGTCGACACAGACCCAGACACGGGCACTGATTCCAGTGACGACGGTAGAAATTCAAACGTATTTTCCAGTAGGGCCACACGTTATATGATTTTGGCAATGAAGGAGACGTTACATTTAGCTGATACTACAGATACCGTAAAACAGGGTATTATGTATGGTGTGAAAAAACTACAAACAGTTTTTCCTGAATCAGAAGAATTAAATGACGTGTGTGATGAAGCGTGGGTTGCTCCTGATAAAAAGTTGATAATTTCAAAAAAGTTATTGGCATTATACCCTTTCCCGCCAGAGGTTAGGGCGCGCTGGGAAACACCCCCTAAGGTGGACAAGGCGCTCACACGCTTATCCAAACAAGTGGCGTTACCCTCTCCTGAGACGGCCGCACTTAAGGATCCATCAGATAGAAAGATGGAAGTTATTCAAAAGAATATATACACACATGCAGGTGTTATACTACGACCAGCTATAGCAACTGCCTGGATGTGCAGTGCTGGAGTAGTTTGGTCAGAATCCCTGATTGAAAATATTGATACCCTAGATAGGGACAATGTTTTACTGTCGTTAGAACAAATAAAGGATGCATTTATCTATATGCGTGATGCACAGAGGGATATCTGCACACTGGCATCTCGGGTGAGTGCTATGTCCATTTCAGCCAGAAGAGCCTTATGGACACGACAGTGGACAGGCGATGCGGATTCAAAACGTCACATGGAGGTTTTGCCGTATAAAGGGGAGGAGTTATTTGGAGTTGGTCTATCAGACTTGGTGGCCACGGCTACTGCCGGGAAATCCACTTTTTTACCTCAAGTCACTCCCCAACAGAGAAAGGCACCGACCTTTCAACCGCAGCCTTTTCGCTCCTACAAAAATAAGAGAGCAAAGGGCTTGTCGTACCTGCCACGAGGCAGAGGAAGAGGGAAGAGACACCAACAGGCAGCTCCTTCCCAGGAACAGAAGCCCTCCCCGGCTCCTGCAAAAACCTCAGCATGACGCTGGGGCCTCTCAAGCGGACTCGGGGACAGTGGGGGGCCGTCTCAAAAATTACAGCGCGCAGTGGGCTCACTCGCAGGTAGACCCCTGGATCCTGCAGATAATATCTCAGGGGTACAGGTTGGAATTAGAGACGGATCCTCCTCATCGTTTCCTGAAGTCTGCCTTACCAACCGTCTCTTCCGAAAGGGAGAGGGTGTTGGAAGCCATTCACAAGCTGTACGCTCAGCAGGTGATAGTCAAAGTACCCCTATTACAACAAGGAAAGGGGTATTATTCCACTCTATTTGTGGTACCGAAGCCGGATGGCTCGGTAAGGCCTATTCTAAATCTGAAGTCCTTGAACCTCTACATAAAAAAGTTCAAGTTCAAGATGGAGTCACTCAGAGCAGTGATAGCGAACCTGGAAGAAGGGGACTTTATGGTATCCTTGGACATCAAGGATGCGTATCTACACGTTCCGATTTACCCCGCACACCAGGGGTACCTCAGGTTCATTGTTCAAAACTGTCACTATCAGTTTCAGACGCTGCCGTTCGGATTGTCCACGGCGCCTCGGGTCTTTACCAAGGTAATGGCCGAGATGATGATTCTTCTTCGAAGAAAAGGCGTATTAGTTATCCCATACTTGGACGATCTCCTAATAAGGGCAAGGTCCAGAGAACAGCTGGAGACAGCTCTAGCACTATCTCAAGAGGTGCTAAGACAACACGGGTGGATTCTGAATATTCCAAAATCCCATTTAATCCCGACAACTCGTCTGCTGTTCCTAGGAATGATTCTGGACACGGTTCAGAAAAAGGTTTTCTTTCCAGAGGAAAAAGCCAAGGAGTTATCCGATCTGGTCAGGAACCTCCTAAAACCAGGAAAAGTGTCAGTACATCAATGCACAAGAGTCCTGGGAAAAATGGTGGCTTCTTACGAAGCAATTCCATTCGGCAGATTCCATGCAAGAATATTCCAAAGGGATCTGTTGGACAAATGGTCAGGGTCGCATCTGCAGATGCACCTGCAAATAACCCTGTCACCAAAGACAAGGGTGTCACTTCTGTGGTGGTTGCAGAAGGCTCACCTATTAGAAGGCCGCAGATTCGGCATTCAGGATTGGATCCTGGTGACCACGGACGCCAGCCTGAGAGGCTGGGGAGCAGTCACACAAGGAAGAAACTTCCAGGGAGTATGGACGAGTCTGGAAAAGTCTCTTCACATAAACATTCTGGAACTAAGAGCAATCTACAATGCTCTAAGCCAGGCGGAACTTCTCCTGCAAGGAAAGCCGGTGTTGATTCAGTCGGACAACATCACGGCGGTCGCCCATGTAAACAGGCAGGGCGGCACAAGAAGCAGGAGTGCAATGGCAGAAGCTGCCAAGATTCTTCGCTGGGCGGAGAATCACGTGATAGCACTGTCAGCAGTGTTCATCCCGGGCGTGGACAACTGGGAAGCAGACTTCCTCAGCAGACACGATCTTCATCCGGGAGAGTGGGGTCTACATCCAGAAGTCTTCAACATGTTAATAGACCGTTGGGAAAGACCAATTGTAGACATGATGGCGTCTCGCCTCAACAAGAAACTGGACAAATATTGCGCCAGGTCAAGAGATCCACAGGCAATAGCTGTGGACGCACTGGTAACTCCTTGGGTGTACCAGTCAGTGTATGTGTTTCCTCCTCTGCCGCTCATACCAAAGGTATTGAAGATCATACGGCAAAGAAGAGTAAGAACAATACTAGTGGTTCCGGATTGGCCGAGAAGGACTTGGTATCCGGAACTTCAAGAGATGCTCACGGACGAACCGTGGCCTCTACCTCTGAGAAGGGACCTGCTACAGCAGGGTCCCTGTCTTTTTCAAGACTTACCGCGGCTGCGTTTGACGGCATGGCGGTTGAACGCCAGATCCTAAAAGGGAAAGGCATTCCAGAAGAAGTCATTCCTACCTTGATTAAGGCACGGAAGGAAGTCACCGTGAAACATTATCACCGCATTTGGCGAAAATATGTAGCGTGGTGCGAGGATCGGAGGGTTCCGACGGAGGAATTCCAACTGGGTCGTTTCCTACATTTCCTGCAATCAGGATTATCTATGGGTCTCAAATTGGGATCCATTAAGGTTCAAATTTCGGCCCTGTCAATATTCTTCCAAAAAGAATTGGCCTCTGTCCCTGAGGTCCAGACTTTTGTCAAGGGAGTACTGCATATACAGCCTCCTGTGGTGCCTCCGGTGGCACCGTGGGATCTAAATGTAGTTTTAGATTTCCTCAAATCCCATTGGTTTGAACCATTGAAAAAGGTGGATTTGAAATATCTCACATTGAAAGTGACTATGTTACTAGCCCTGGCCTCTGCCAGGAGAGTATCTGAATTGGCGGCTTTATCTTATAAAAGTCCTTATCTAATCTTCCATTCGGATAGGGCAGAACTGCGGACTCGTCCGCATTTTCTCCCTAAAGTGGTATCAGCATTTCATCTGAACCAACCTATTGTGGTGCCTGCGGCCACTAGCGACTTGGAGGACTCCAAGTTGTTGGACGTTGTCAGAGCCTTAAAAATATACATTGCAAGGACGGCTGGAGTCAGAAAATCTGACTCGCTGTTTATATTGTATGCACCCAACAAGTTGGGCGCACCTGCTTCTAAGCAGTCGATTGCTCGTTGGATTTGTAACACAATTCAACTTGCACATTCTGTGGCAGGCCTGCCACAGCCTAAAACTGTAAAAGCCCACTCCACAAGGAAGGTGGGCTCATCTTGGGCGGCTGCCCGAGGGGTCTCGGCATTACAACTCTGCCGAGCAGCTACGTGGTCGGGGGAGAACACGTTTGTAAAATTTTACAAATTTGATACCCTGGCAAAGGAGGACCTGGAGTTCTCTCATTCGGTGCTGCAGAGTCATCCGCACTCTCCCGCCCGTTTGGGAGCTTTGGTATAATCCCCATGGTCCTTTCAGGAACCCCAGCATCCACTTAGGACGATAGAGAAAATAAGAATTTACTTACCGATAATTCTATTTCTCGGAGTCCGTAGTGGATGCTGGGCGCCCATCCCAAGTGCGGATTATCTGCAATACTTGTACATAGTTATTGTTAACTAATTCGGGTTATTGTTAAGGAGCCATCTTTAAGAGGCCCTTTCTGTTGTCATACTGTTAACTGGGTTTAGATCACAAGTTGTACGGTGTGATTGGTGTGGCTGGTATGAGTCTTACCCGGGATTCAAAATGCCTCCCTTATTGTGTATGCTCGTCCGGGCACAGTACCTAACTGGAGTCTGGAGGAGGGTCATAGGGGGAGGAGCCAGTGCACACCACCTGACCTAGTAAAGCTTTACTTTTTTGTGCCCTGTCTCCTGCGGAGCCGCTATTCCCCATGGTCCTTTCAGGAACCCCAGCATCCACTACGGACTCCGAGAAATAGAATTATCGGTAAGTAAATTCTTATTTTTTTATGGAAGAGTACAACTCCGTTCTCAATTTGGAAAGTGGCCATTCGTCTCTCACAAAACAGCACATCTAATAAAGCGGTTTCCCATTCTCCTACTGATGGGGCAGTTTTATATATCCAATGTCTCATTATCACCTGTTTTGCCACCGTGATCATCACAGTCAGCAGAGGGACAGCAGGGGCAAGGTCAAATCGCGCCAGCCAGGGTGAGAAGTCAGCAAACAACAGCGGGCCCACTAGTCCAGGAAGATTTAACTTGAATAGTCGGGATAAATACTGGAGAATCTTACACCAGAAGCGTCTAACCTTCCCACATGACCATAGGTTGTGTGTAAGGGTTGCTCCATTTACTCCACATTTAGGGCATTTGCCCGACTCACCCTGGCGGAAGTGTTGTCTTTGGGAGGGGGCTATATACATCCTGTTTACAATCCTTAGATGTATTTCTTGTAATTTAGCTGATTTTAGAGCTTTTAGGACCACATCAGTGTTTTTTGAAACCCCGCCCATCTCAGGAGTCTCTGGAAGTTCTCGCTTCCAAGAATCAGTGAGAGGGGACCAAGAGGGGGCTAACGCTTCAATCAGGTCATTGTAGAGATAACGAATTTTGAATGGATTATGTTTGCAGAATAGGAGTGTCAAGAATCGTTCGAGTGGAGGTCACTTTGCCCAAGGGGTCCTTAAGGGAATTAATATAATGGCGTGCTTGGAGAAACATGAAGAAGTTGGAGTGGGGTAAAGAAAATTTGTCACGTAGTTGCAGAAAGGAGAACATCTGTCCCCCAGGATCAAAGACATCCCTAATAGTGTATATCCCTTTACATTTCCATGTGTAAAAATGACGATTATCTAAAGAAGAGGGGAAATTGGGGTTACCCCATAAGGGTAAGTATGGTGACTCAAAGGGGTCAGTACGAAATAGTTTATGTATGGAGGTCCAGGCCCTATAAGTGTCCCAAAATAAAATATTAGTCTTAACCCCCTGGGGTAGTTTAGACCTTGGTGTGTGGAGCAATGCTGCAGGGGAATACGGGGAAAACAATGCTTCTTCCAGTTCAACGTTCGTGAATATATCTGATCGAAGGAGCCAGTCTGATGCAAATTTAAATAGTGCCGATCTGGCAAACATCGTCACATTGGGCATACTCAAGCCACCTTTTCGTTTACTAACATAAGTTCGGGTCTTGGGCATGCGGGGTTTTGAGTTTTTCCAGATGAATTTTGAAAACATTTGCGAGCAGAATAAGGAGTCTTGTTTAGTGATCGTGATGGGGAGCATTTGAAGCAAGTAAGCCAGCTTCGGGAAAATGACAGCTTTTATCACCACTATCCTACCCAATAGGGAAAGTTTGAGATCTTTCCAGGATTCTAATATTGTTTTGATTTGCTGGATAGTGGGTATATAGTTAAATTGATATAATCGGGAAAGTTCTGAGGGAACATAAATACCTAAGTATTTTAGTTTGGTAGGAGTCAGCGTGAATTGGGAAGAGAAGTCGGCATAGACGAGGGTTCTGCATGTTGGTCAGAGGGAGTAGTTCCGATTTATGGGTGTTTATGCGATAACCCGCAAAGGTACTAAAACATTGTATAGTGTCAAAGATGGCAGGTATTGAGATACGGGGGTTAGAGACAAATAAGATCATATCATCCGCAAATAGTCCGAGCTTAACTTCTTTTTTTCCCACCGATATCCCCGAGAAGGTCGGTAATTGTCTTAGTGCTATAGCCAGGGGTTCTAAAGCTGCTGCAAAAAGCAAAGGGGATAAGGGGCAGCCCTGTCTGGTCCCCCTATGAATCGTTAAAGGTTGAGACATATATCGGTTAGTGAAAACTTGTGTAGATGCATTATGGTATATGGTATGTAAAATGGCCACAAATTTGTCAGAAAATCCGAAGCGTCGGAGTGTCTCAAACAGGTGGTCCCACGTCACCAAATCAAACGCTTTCTCAGCATCCAATGACAATAAAAAAGTGGGACCACCCGTTTCCACCCCCCTCAGGGATTGGAGAACCGTTAGAACTTTGCGGATATTGGTCACAGAGTGTCTGCCCGAAATAAAACCGGTTTGATCACTGTGGATTATTTCAGGCAGAATAAATTTTAATCGATTCGCTAACAGTTTAGTGAACAGTTTGTAGTCTACATTAAGTAGGGAGATAGGGCGATAGGAAGACGGGAGGAGCGGATCTTTGCCAGATTTAGGTATAACTCGGATCAGGGCCGAGTTAAAATGGTGTGGGAGAGTGAGGTTGGAGAATATATTATTAAAGAAGGCCACTAGTGAATCCACAATCTTAGGGGAGAGTAGTTTAAAGAATTCTCCTGATAAGCCATCTGGGCCTGGGGTCTTCAGTGGCTTAAGGGCTTTAATTGCCTCCGTCACTTCGGTGGCAGTAATAGGGGTCGTAAGGGAATCTGACTGATCCTGGGAAATCTGAGGTAATTGTACAGTTTCCCAGAAGGAGGTTTTGGTATATTGGTCAACAGTGTTGTGGGAGTAGAGATCAGTAAAAAAGGAGTGGAAGATGTCAGCTATTGCCTTCCCTTCGGATTGTACAGCTGAGGTCGAATCCCTCAAAGCTGTCACATGATGGGATCCCTTGTCAGATTTAAGTAAATTAGAAAGCATTCGACTCGGCTTATCTCCATATTGGAAGAAATTATATTTGCCTGCAATGAGGAATCTATTATCCATATGCGTTTAGAGTATGATCAAATTGGGTTTTGGCGTCTCTATATTTCTGTTTGTTAGCCAACGTAGGTGTGGTTTTAAAATTTTGAAATGAGGAAGTGAGTACAGCTTGTGCTGCTCTATATGCCGCGTCTTGATCTCGTCCATATTTCGCCATGAATGCAATTATATCGCCTCGCAAAACAGCTTTAGCGGTCTGCCAAAATAAGGCAGGGTCAGACGTATGGTCAGCATTGTTAAGAGCATAAGAGTCCCAGGAAGTCAGCAACATGGTTTTAAATTCTGGAGAAGCCGCCATCTTGGCAGGGAATCTCCAGTGGGAATTGGTACCCAAAGTGAGTCTACCTTGGAGGACAAGTGATATAGGGGCATGGTCTGAAATAGTTATAGGGTTGATAGCTGTCTCAGTGATCCTGGGGGACAGATCAGTGGAAACAAGAAAGTAATCTATACGTGAGAAAGAATTATGGGCTGAAGAATAATAAGTATATTCCAACTCTACCGGGTTACGGAGTCGCCACACATCGACCAGTCCCAATTGTGCAGACATGTACTCCAGGTTGATCCTGGGCAGTCGGGCCCCCTGAGACGAGGGACCCTTCCTGTCCAAAACCAAAGAGGACACCATATTCATATCCCCGCCAACAATGAGAGAGGTATGCGAATATGGACGGAGAATATTAGTTATTTCTAGATAGAATGTTTTTTCATAGACAGCCGGGGCATAAATATTGCACAAGGTTAATCTGGTGCCCTCTAAGGTGATATCTAACACAATATATCTGCCTAGAGGGTCGATAATCTGATGATGTATGTCAAACTTCACCCCCTTACGGATAAGGATAGCAACTCCCCTTGCCTTTGAAGAAAATGAAGAAAACACCACGACCTCTTGTCTAAGCATGGTAAGTTTGGCATGTTCAGGGGGGGTCAGGTGTGTCTCTTGGAGCATAGAGACATCAGCTTTTATCTTATTTAAGTAGGTAAGGATACGTCTCCGTTTAATTGGAGAATTAATACCCCTAACATTCCACGAAATTATATTAAGTTGTGACATTTATACCAACAACGGGGGAATAGAAAAAGGCAGCAGTCAGTCTCCTGAAATAAGACAGCTTCCCGTCATTAATCCAGAGTATCATAAGCATAAATATTCCCCACCACAGCCAGGCAAACATCTGTAGGTAAAAAGTAGCAGAGAGGAGAGTAAAAGAAGTCAGAGAGAAGAGAGAAAGGTAAAGACAAATGTTAAGACAAGTATAACATATGAGTGCGTCCACACCAGCATGCATCAGTATGGACTTTCAGCGTGAACCCGCTGCGATGTAGAACAATAAAAATAACAAAATAACCAACAGGCAATATTATGATAAGCAACTCAAGAGATCTCCCTAATGATCCTAATACAGGGAAAAGAAAATGTTTTCGAAATGGTCTTGATAAGGGCTAAACGTAATCCACCTCGTATAAGAGAATTATTAACTATAACAACCAGTAGAAGAACATGGATAAAGTCCCGGCGTCAGGTTTCAGTCGGTAACAGCAGCTCCATTTGGGGAGGATGGATGTGAGGCCAAGGATAATCTCGCAGATTCTCCAAGTTCCATTACATAGTCCTTGGCCGAGTCTGCTGAGGTGAAATCTTTTGGGCCTTGTGGGGTAAAGATGCGTAGCCTCGCAGGGTAGAGAAGGGCAAACCGAACACCATTTTTCACCAGCTGAGAGCAGATTGGAGACATTTCCCTTCTAGCCCTAGAGACTTCCGCAGAGTAGTCCTGAAAAAGGAACAGTCTCTGACCCTCCCATTGAAGTGGGCCTTTGTTTCGAGCCGCAGACCATATCAATTCTTTGTGTCTGAAATTTAAGCATTTAAAAATGACCGGTCGGGGTCTAGATTGGTTAGATTCACGCGGGGGACCCAATCTATGAGCTCGTTCGATTTCCATCGAGGAGAGTTCTTCGGGAATACCTAGGAGGTCTGGTAAGTCGGAGACGAGGAATTTCAGCAGGTCCGGGCCTTTCAGTGATTCTTTAAGGCCCACAATCCTCAGGTTATTGCGTCTCGAACGATTTTCCAAATCATCCATCTTCATCATCCTATGTTGACGCGAGGCCGCTAAAGATACGACTTGTTCTTTAAGATCCTCTATTTCCTTAAAGTTAACTCCAATTCTATTCTCGTTCACCGAGATTCTGCGGGTCATCGACCCGAGTTCTGATTTCAAGTCTGATACTGCGGTCATAAATTTATCAGCCTGGGCTTGTAGTAAAGGTTCCACGGTTTCTTTAATCGCTTTCACGATTTCCGAATAGGAAGGTGGAGCGGGGGGAGCTTTTGGGGCCATGTTAGGTGATGTTTCAACCGCGATGTCTAGGCAGACAGGGTGGGGGATTAGTGGTGGAGCGGTGGTGCTTGGTTCTCCGCGTTTACTACCACTTCTATATCGTTGGGGTTTTGGTGTAGAGGAACTTAAGAATTTGTCCATAATAATAAATACGAGCTCATGAGGGCCGGACAGATGACAGAACTTGCCGTTGGTTAGAAAGGTGGAGACAGGTCTACATCACAGTTGCGGGTGACGCGACTTCACATATCGCCGTGATATGTATCTAATTATGGGAAGCTGAGAGTGGGTGTAGTTCTTCAAGTCATCAGAGGGATGGAATTGTGTTTACCAGGCATAAAATTGCTATCACCACTATATGGGAGAGTAGACAGTGAGACTTAGAGAGCGTGGAAATAGTATTTGTGATTTCAATTACAACGGCAATCCGGCCCGCGGCATCACCGTATAAACACGCCAACTGAGGACTGATTAGTAGGTATGAAGATGGTCTCACTCACCTCCCACACACGTGGCGACGAGGAGGGGGAGTAAATAGGAGTTGTAATTCACTTTGTGGCAGCAGACTGGAGAAATAGACAGTTTCAGCAATCATCTATGGTGTCAATGAGTATAGTCAGCTTCACTATGGTAGGGTCCAGGGAACAGCTAACCAGATGACAAATTGTGAACAGTAAAGGGTATGGGGAGGGGTAGGTGATGCCCCTATAATTGTAATGTTAGATAGATTTTCCCCAGCATGAGTATGGCAGCTGCAGTCTTCTTCACCCTCACAGCTCCCCTCCTGTCTCTCCTGTCTCTCCCTATTACACTAGGAGTTATTTCCAGGGGGAGAGGGGTGCAGGGAAGGTACCTTGATGCCTGTTGTTCTCCACTGCAGGCTGAGGGAGCGTTGCGCCGCCGCAGCACCGGAAGTGCGGGTCCGCGGCTTTCCTCCGTCCACGAGCGCCGGGTCTCAAGCCCGTTGTACGGAGCACTGGTGTCGGCGTAGGGGGGGGTCCAAGCACTCCCCAAGTGGTTGCAGGGTCAGCCTGTGTAGTCCGGCGTCCGCGGTCAGTTTCGGCGCCGCGCGTCCCCTGGAGCTTCTCGGCGGGTCAGCTCCGGAAATTTAGTCCGCGGCTCCGGCGCCCAGTGCAGGCCACAACCTGCAGAGACCGTGAAAACGATCTCCCGGCTCTGCGACTCGGCACTTAGACACCCCGAGCCACAAGGTGGGTTATGAGGGCAATATGGGGGTAGTTAGTGCAAAAGTAGGTGGTTTGTTTTAGAAATGAGCAGGAGCTCTGAATTTCTGCTGCCAGTCTCCTCTCCAGTCAGGCCACGCCCCTTCAATTCTTGTTTGATGGGTTTGAGAAGGGGCTGGCGGTATCTACTATCAAGGTCCAGATAGCAGCACAAGAGTGTCCTATTGGAGAGAAGATTATCTGATGAGAGCTTAGTGAGGAAGTTCTGTCAGGCAATTAAAAGGATAAGACCTCGCTTCAGGTCGGTTGTCGCTCTGTGGGATCTGAATTTAGTTTTAAATTCATTAATGTTGTCTCCGTTTTAGCCATTGCAGGACGTCTCGGTTAAATTTCTAACTTGGAAAGTAGTGTTCCTGGTAGCCATTACATCAGCCAGAAGAGTTGGAGAGCTACAGGCCCTGTGGTCGGAGGAGCCCTACCTTAATTTCCTCCCGGGTAGACTTGTGTTAAGGACTAATCCAGATTTTTTGCCCAAGGTGGTGTCCGATTTCCATTTGAATCAGGACATCGTGTTACCATCATTCTACCCACATCCGCAGAATGAGGAGGAGAAGAGAATGCATAGTTTGGATTTAATCAGAGCAATTTCAGTGTATCTGGACAGAGTGAAAGAGTTCCGTAAGACGAAACACCTGTTTGTGTTATATTCAGGTGCAATTAAGGGTGAGAAACCTACGAAACAGACCATCTCCAGATGGATCACAGAACTCCTGGCGTTTATTTACAAACAGAATGGTCAGGAGGTTCCGGAGCAGCTAAAGGCACACTCTACCAGGGCCATGGCAGCTTCCTGGGCGAAGAAGGCAAGGCTTTCGGCGAAGGATATATGTGCAGCAGCCACATGGTCTTCTATGCATACATTCTCCAGTCATTATGCGGTGGATGTTATTGATGCACACTTTGGAAAACGTGTCTTTGATGCAGCATTGAATTAAACAAATAATAATTTTCAGCATTGACAAGATGTCTGTGGTATTTTTTATTGCCCTCCCTATATTGAGTGTTGGTATATCCCAAGAGTAAGGGCTACCATGAAGTAGTGTAGGAAAAAAAAGCAAATTATACTTACCGATAATTTCATTTCTCCGAGATACTTCATGGCAGCCTACAATATACCCTCCCTTAGTAAAGTATAAATATAGCCTGGTCACAGGAGACACTCAAAAGACTAATGGAGGAAGGGGAGGAGCAGGGCTATATACCCAAGGTGGGTGGTCCTAAAGTGTTGAGAGGATTCCCTGTTTAAGTTTAGGAATAGGATACAATTCCCAAGAGTAAGGGCTGCCATGAAGTATCTCGGAGAAATAAAATTATCGGTAAGTATAATTTGCTTTTTTTTTTTTGCCTTGAGGCGCATGCACAAATGCCCTACTGCACTACAGCACCGCATTCTGCCTTTTTGCTACCGAGAACACAAAGATTACTTTTCATGGAGGGCATCCAGGCATTCGTATATTCTAAGGAGGAGTGACAACCATCTTCCTTTATATAACATGTTATGTTGGACAGTGTGGTTAATTAGAATGATTTTTTTGTTTTTTTCATTGTCACATTTCTGTCTTAAAGTGCTCCAAAGGATGCTATGTGGAACTGATTATTCTTTATTTTCTTTTTAAAGAACATCATCAAAAAAGTGAATGGACAGAAGTTTGTTTATAAGTTTGTCTCTTACCCTGACATCCTGACCATGGATCCACTGGCTTTAGGGAAAGGAGAAGGAGAAATAGATGGGAACTCTGCTGACTCTGTCAGCAACTGCACTGTGCGAGACAAGGAAAACTGTAGTAAGGAGAGATTATTATGTCCCACTGCCAAATCCTCAGGACGCAATGATTACATTCATTCTGGTCTGTACACATCATTCACTCTCAATTCCCTGAATACAGCTGGTGTAAAGCTCTTCAGACCTGTTGCTGTGGAACATCAAGTTGATAAGAAAATTGTCACAGAAACATCTCCCTCAGTGATTAAGTTTGTGAAAACACCAGCCAGAAACTCAGAGCATATACAATATGTCCCGTCAGCCACGTCTCAGCCTACAGAAGCCCATGAAAAATCTCCAGAACCTCCCAGAGAAACGAAAACAAACTATCCTTTTTCTCTACATAACCCTTCCATCTCACCCCTTCCAGAACCCTCTGAAGCCTTATCGCCTGCTCTGACTTCCAGTCAGGATATGGCAGTCGATACAGATTTGGAGTCTGTAACTTCACAGCCTCTTGATTTTCCCAGTGATGTGACCATTGAGGTAGATGAACTTGAACCCGAGCATGAAGCTGAACCTGAGCCCTACCTACTGGATATGAAGAGCACAAAGTCTAAAAAGCCCAAAGAGCTTGAGTTGACACCAACATTAGTAATCACCACCAGCGATTCCAACCATTTGGGTATCCTCAGTCCATCCTTGCAGACAGCATCTCTGACACCAGCATTTTTCTCCCAGGTAATGCCACTATTTTTATCCCATTTTATGCTATAGTTTTCAAGTTTTGTGAGGTCCCCTCAGAAATAAAGAAAACCCCACCACACCCAGATGTAACTTTGTTACATGATTCTCATACATGGTTCTACAGCAATGGATCCTGCACCAATATTCAGCAGCTTGATTGAAGTGTTCGTTCCAACTCATTGAATTGCTTTGCATGGCTCTGCTAATTGCAAGGTATTTCTTAGGAAAAAGAGTTGGTGCTCACTAGTATGAAGTTTTTACTAAACACTAAAAAATTCTTCATTTATGCTAATCCCAAAACAGTAAAAAAATGCAAATGAAAAAATATCGCAGTTAAGTCTGGTTTAGCCATAATTGTTGTAGTATCAGTATAGCATGACATT
The DNA here is from genome assembly GCF_028390025.1 of Pseudophryne corroboree. Classification (NCBI taxonomy): domain Eukaryota; kingdom Metazoa; phylum Chordata; class Amphibia; order Anura; family Myobatrachidae; genus Pseudophryne; species Pseudophryne corroboree. The sequence goes on along the minus strand of NC_086445.1, from coordinate 677,114,236 downwards.
TGTCACTGTGTTGTGGAATACTGTTGGGGGCAGGTAGCAACTCTTTGATCTGCAATCCTGGCTTTTAAGCAATATGTCAAGATAAAAGTGACATATGCAATTGTGGAACCTCAGTCCGTTTCCCAATGACCACTGTTCACCAGTATGGTGAGCTAGAACACAGAGCTTGAATGCCATGAGGGAAATGTAGACCCTCAAAAAATGTGTTGCTCCCAGGGACACATTACTTTAAAAGAGTATTGTCCTTCTCCAATGTTTCTGGATCACATATTATGGGTGTAGAAGCAAGGAGAAGTTGGGGTAGAGCTGGAGGTAGAGGCAGGGAGAAGTTGGGGTAGAGGCAGAGAGAAGTCTGTTAGAGCTGGAGGTAGAGGCCAAGAGAAGTCTGTTAGAGCTGGAGGTAGAGGCAGAGAGAAGTTTGGGTAGAGCTGGAGGTAGAGGCAGAGAGAAGTCTGTTAGAGCTGGAGGTAAAGGCAGAGAGAAGTCTGTTAGAGCTGGAGGCAGGGAGAAGTTGGGGTAGAGTTGGAGGTAGAGGCAGGGAGAAGTTGGAGGTAGAGGCAGGGAGAAGTTGGAGGTAGAGGCAGGGAGAAGTTGGGGTAGAGCTGGAGGTAGAGGCAGTGCTTGGTGTATGGAAGGGGGAAAGTGCAGACAGCGGTTGGGATAGTGCTGAGGGGCAAAGAAGGAGCTAGATGCAGGCAGTGCTGGGGGTAGCGAGGGGCTAAGGGTAAATAGCAGCTGGGGTAGCAAGGAGGGTATTAGGGTCACCGCACGTCCCTGGTACTAGGGTTAAGGAGGGGGCAACAGTGGACTGCAGCTAGAGCAGTAATCTTTAAAAGATGTTTAAGCAATGTTCAGTGTCCTTGTTCTGACATCTTCAGACACCTATGCATGTATGTATTTATATGTTTAGTGGCACTTTATGTATGCACACAAAAGAATAAAAAGATTTAAAATGGCAGATCCATAAATACGCTCAGCAAATAGAAAACATGGGTATTGAGAGTACACCAATGGCTCCAAATGCAATAAGTAAATTAACATTTCCAGTGGTGCCCAATGTCTAAAGAGTAACCATAAACCAGATGCGTTAAAGATACATTAGTGTGTGTGTGTGTGTGTGTGTGTGTGTGTGTGTGTAATATAGATGTTCCCATATATAGCTAATTAAAAATTAGGTGCAGGTTGAGTATCCCTTATCCAAAATGCTTGGGAACAGCAGTATTTTGGATTTCTGATTTTTCCGTATTTTGGGATAATTGCATACCATAATGGGATATCATTGCGATGAGATCCAAGTCGAAGTACAGAATATATTTGTTTTCATATACACCTTATACACACAGCCTGAAGGTCATTTTAGTCAATATTTTTAATAACTTTGTTTTCTGATGGCTCAATGTACAAACTTTGTTTAATACACAAAGGTTTCACTATCTCAGTCCTACTAAAAAAAAATAATCCGTATTTCGGAATATTTGGATATGGGATACTCAACCTGTATTATGAAGGGGATCAGTATACCGACAGCGGGATCCCGGCCACCAGTATGCCGGCAGCGGGGAGATCGCTAGAAAACCCTTTGCTGGCTTGCTGCGCTTGCCACGTTAGATTCTCCCGCTCTGGGTGTCTTGGACAACCATAGAGGGAGAAGAGCATGTGGCGCCGAGATTCCGGTGGCGGTGTTTCACAACTAGTCGGGATTCCGGCGTCTGCATTGTGATGTCTAGGATCCCGACTAGCAGTATTGTAACCGCATCCCATATGAACACCGCTGCCCCATGCATATGGGATAATTTATAGATACGTATTGGGACACATGTGAAATGACACCCTGGAATAATGCCAGCTGCTGAGCATAATACAGTGTGCCCGCAACAACTGGATCAGACTAGGGCAGAGGTTCTCAAACTCGGTCCTCGGGGGCCCACACAGTGCATGTTTTGCAGGTCTCCTCACAGAATCGCAAGTGAAATAATTAGCTCCACCTGTGGACCTTTTAAAATGTGTCAGTGAGTAATTAATACACCTGTGCACCTGCTGGGTTACCTGCAAAACATGCACTGTGTGGGCTCCCGAGGACCGAGTTTGAGAACCTCTGGACTAGGGTGTCAGTACATAAGTAGAGCATAAAGCAAATTGCACCATCATCACTATATAGTATATACAGGAGACGGGCCAGATACATGCAGATCCTGGGGTACAGCAGCCGCGCTCATTACTCTGCATACAGTGTGATAACACCGGGGATGAGACCAGCACAGTGCCAGGGGCTGGACACCACAGCCCCCACTGCCTCCCTTCATCTACTCAACACACAGCCCAGGTCCTGGCTCTCACCCATGAGTCCCCGGTCCTCAATATCGGGTAAAATATGCGCTAAAGCGTGTTTTTGTGAACACTGGTATGGTGATTATGCTTGTGAATCTTCACCGTATTAATGGCAAAACTGCAATTAGAAATTAATGTCTCATAGGAAGACTGGCTGCAGTAGTTTTAACCATATTGATGCATTCGGTGTATATGCCACACTTCCATCACGGTTTTTGCTGCTCTGGTATTTAATGGACGCCTGTAAGTTATTTACAATATGTATTCAAATCACCCAATTTTCTCTTACGTCCTAGAGGATGCAGGGGTCCACATTAGTACCATGGGGTATAGACGGGTCCACTAGGAGCCATTGGCACTTTAAGAGATTGAGACTGTGGGCTGGCTCCTCCCTCTATGCCCCTCCTACCAGACTCAGTTTAGAAAATGTCCCTGGAGGATCCGATCACAGCTAGGGGAGCTCTTTTTTTTTATTTAGAGTTTATTATTTTATTATTTTACAGGGAGGCTGCTGGCAACAGCCTCCCTGCTTCGTGGGACTAAGGGGGGGGGAGGAGTAGTGTCCGCCCTGTGGGGTCTGAGCCACTATAACCGCTGACAGGACACTGAGCTCCTGAGGGGATTGAGTGATTGATCACCACCACAGGGGATCGCTCTCCCCGGCATCATGCCGCCACCCCCTTACAGACCCAGAAGACTTGTGGCGAGTTAGTCACCGGCCCCGCGGGGAGCCTGTGTGAAGATGGCGGCAACAGGGTATGGAGCGCAGTACTAACTGCGCTCCGGGGCTCAGTGGTACATAGTGCGGCGCCCTGAGCCAGCGCCTACACCTACACCCTACACTGGTCAGCAAGACTGTCAGGGACCCCGGATCACTGCCAGCATATACCTCAGGCCAGTATAATTCAAACAGAGAGTGGGAAGCAGTGCCATGATAGGGGGCGGAGCTTCTCAGAGCAGACCCAGCAGCATTCAGCGCCATTTTCCCTGCCTGCAGAGACGCTGAAAGGGAGAGCTGTCCTTCCTCATCAACTCCAGCTATCTTGTACGGTACCAGGGGGTTGTAGAAGACTGTGTAACCTATTAAGGTACACAGTCAGCGCTGGGTAGTGGCTGTTCTCTATCCAAGAAGCGCTGTGTGTGGGTTGGCTCCAATCTCTGTCTCTCTCTTGGCATTCTTGCGGGGAATCTCTGCCTTTCCCTGTGTGTGTGTTTGGGGTCTTCATTAAGCTATGTCCAGGGACTCTGTGTCATATGTCCTCTCAGGATGATCCCATTCCATGTAATCAGGATTGCACTGTGTTAGCGCAGGTCCCAGCAAGAGAGCCTGAGTGGTTAGCCTCTCTTAAAAGCATGATTTCTCAGATTTCTACTAGAGTTGCACAAAATGAGTCTGCAACTCAGGTTTTACAGAACTCTATGGCTGTTTTGTCCGGTTCTGTTACCTCAGGTCCCCTTGATGTGTACGCTCCCAAAAAACGTGCTCTTGCCCTAATTATGCAGGATGACACGGATACCGATTCTGACACGGCAGACTGTGATGGGGATGTACTGCGGGGGGCGGCATCTCTTGCAAAAGGGGTGCAGTTGATGAAAAGGCCATTAGAGATGTGTTGAATATTGCTGATGCAACACCTGAGCAGGTTGAGGAGGCTTACTTCACAGACAATAAGAAAGCCTTGCTAACCTTCCCTGCGTCTAAAGAATTAAATGCTATTTTTGAGGGAGCCTAGGAACACCCAGAGAAAAAATTTCAGATCCCTAGAAGGGTTCTTGTTGCTTTCCCTGAGGAGGATAGGAAAAAATGGGAAAATCCACCCATAGTTGACGCGTCTGTATCCAGACTCTCAAAAAAGGTGGTTTTACCTGTCTCAGGATCTAACGCGTTAAGAGAACCGGCTGATCGCAAAATTGACGCTACGCTCAAATCCATATACACGACTTCAGGGGCGATACTACGTCCTACTATTGCCTGTGCATGGATTTCCAAGGCTATAGTAAAGTGGTCAGGCACGTTACTTGATGATTTGGTTACAATGGATAAAAATGATGTTGAATTGTTTTTACGTAACATTCAGGATTCTGCAGGATTTATAGTGGAATCCATGAAAGACCTGGGTTCGATGGCTGCAGGGATATCTTCCATGTCTGTCTCAGCTCGCAGAGGACTTTGGCTGCGCCAGTGGTCTGCCGACGCGGAATCTAGTAGAGGTGTGGAGACCCTACTCTGCACAGGTCAGGCTCTCTTCGGGGGAAGCGTTGGATGCGTGGATTTCCACAGCTACCGGCGGTAAGTAGCCTTTTCTTCCCTCAGCTGCACCGGCTACGAAGAAACCTTTTTACTTCTCCTGCATCACAGTCCCTTCGGGCTACTAAAGCAAGAAAGGCCAAGCCGTCTAACACCTTCTTTAGGGGAGGTCGACCAAAATCCAAGAAACCTGCTGCCGCAGGTTCCCAGGAACAGAAGCCTGCTTCAGGTACGCCTAAGTCCTCAGCATGACGGTGGACCGCGCGGCCTGGAGGTAGGGCCGGTGGGGGCGAGACTCGGGCATTTCAGCCACGTCTGGGTATCGTCCGGCCTGCATGCCTGGGTACAGGATATTGTGTCCCAGGGGTACAGGCTGGAGTTTCAAGATCTCCCACCTTACCGGTTCTTCAAATCAGGCTTGCCAGCTCTGCTGGCAGACAGGGCTGTCTTACAGGAAGCCATCCAAAAGTTGGTGGAGTCACTGGTCAGTGTACCAGTTCCACCCCATTTGCAAAACAAGGGTTACTATTTTTGAACCTTTACGTGGTACTGAAACCGGATGGTTTGGTCAGGCCCATTTTGAACTTGAACTCCCTCAGACAGGGGTTTAGCGATTTTAAGTTCAAAATGGAGTCTCTGAGGGCGGTGATATCAGGTCTGGAGGAGGGGGAATTCCTGGTATCCCTGGATATCAAGGATGCGTACCTCCACATTCCGATTTGGCCGCCGCATCAAGCTTTTCTCCGATTCGCACTGTTAGCCAGTCATTTTAAGTTCCAGGCCTTGCCATTCGGCCTTTCCACAGCACTGAGGGTGTTCACCAAGGTGATGGCGGAGATGATGATTCTCCTCCGCAGATAACGGGTGAATATAATCCCGTATCTGGACGATCTGCTGATAAAGGCATCGTCCAAGTAGAAGCTGTTACAGAGCGTTGCTCTCAACTAATCTACTCCAGGATTATGGATGGATCCTGAATCTTCCAAAGTCGCACTTGAAGCCGACTAGGAGGCTGTCCTTCCTGGGGATGATCCTCGACACAGAAGTATAGAGGGTGTTTCTGCCGGCGTAGAAAGCGTTGGTGATACAAACAATGGTCCGGGATGTCCTGAAGCTAGCCCGGGTATCTGTTTATCAGTGCATTCGTCTTCTGGGAAAGATGGTTGCCTCCTACGAGGCTCTACAGTACGGAAGATTTCATGCACTGTCTTTTCAACTGGATCTCCTGGACAGATGGTCGGGATTTCCTCTTCACATGCACCAGAGGATACGTCTGTCGCCGAAAGCCAGAATCTCGCTCCTCTGGTGGCTGCAAACTTCTCACCTACTAGAGGGCCGCAGGTTCGGGATTCAGAATTGGATCCTCCTAACCACGGATGGGAGTCTCAGAGGTTGGGGTGCAGTCACACAAGGAGAAAACTTCCAAGGAAGGTGGTCAAGTCTGGAATCCATCCTTCCGATAAACATTCTGGAAATAAGGTCCGTGTACAATGGTCTTCTACAAGCGGCACATCTTCTTAGAGATCAGGCCATTCAGGTTCAGTCGGACAATGTAATGATCATGGCCTACATAAACCGACAGGGCAGAACGAAGAGCAGAGCTGCAATGTCAGAGGTAACAAGAATCATCCTCTGGGCGGAAAAGCACACAGTGGTGCTGTCGGCAATCTTCATTACAGGAGTGGACAACTGGGAAGCGGACTTCCTCAGCAGACTTCCTCACCATCCAGTAAAGTGGGGACTCCACCCGGAGGTGTTTGCGGGGGTGACAAGTCTTTGTGGCGTCCCTCAAATAGACATGATGGCCTCTCGCCTCAACAAGAAGCTTCGGAGGTACTGTTCCAGGTAGAGAGACCCACAGGCAGTGGCGGTGGACGCCCTGGTAATTCCGTGGGTGTTCAAGTCATTATATGTGTTCCCTCCACTTCCACTCATCCCACGGATTCTCAAATGAATAAAAAAATAAAGAGTTCAGGCGATCCTCATTTCTCCGGACTGGCAAAGAAGGGCTTGGTACGCGGATCTTTTGGAGTTACTGCTGGAAGATCCGAGGCCTTTGAGAGGAACTTCTGCAACAGGGGCCGTTCGCTTATCAAGACTTACCACGGCTACATTTGACGGCATGGAGGTTGAACGCAAGATCTTAGCTCAGAAGGGCATTCCGAACAAAGTTATTCCTACAGGCTAGGAATGGAGTAACGTCTAAACACTACCATCGAATTTGGAAAAAGAACGTGTCTTGGTGTGAATCCAAGAAGTTTCCTACGGTGGAGTTTCAACTAGGGCGGTTTCTCCTCTTTCTACAAGTAGGTGTGGATGTGAGCCTGTGTTTGGGCTCCAATATCCAGATTTTGGCCTTGTCCATTTTCTTCCAGAAGCAATTGGCTGTCCTCCCTGAGGTTCAGACTTTCTTGAAAGGGGTTCTGCCCATCCAGCCTCCCTTTGTGCCTCCTACGGCACCTTGGGATCTTAATGTGGTGCTGCAGTTCCTGCAGTCAGATTGGTTTGTACCTTTACAGGAGGTTGATATCAAGTTTCTTACTTTGAAGGCGGTCACACTATTGGCATCGGCTAGACGTATGTCGGAATTGGGGGCATTGTCCTGCAAGAGCCCCTACTTGATTTTCCATGAAGATAGAGCTGAGCTCAGGACGCGTCAGCAATTTCTTCCAAAGGTTGTGACGGCTTTAAATATCAACCAACCTATTTTGTTGCCAGTGGCTACTGACTCCTCAATTACTTCAAAGTCCTTGGATGTTGTAAGGGCTTTGAAGATTTATGTGGAGAGAACTTCTCGTCGCAGAAAGTCGGACGCTCTGTTTGTCCTTTTATGATCCCAACAAGGTTGGGTGTCCTGCTTCTAAGCAGACGATTTCTCGCTGGATCAGGTTTACTATCCAGCATGCTTATTCTACGGCAGGCTTGCAGTGTCCAAAATCTGTTAAGGTCCACTCTACTCATAAAGTGTGTTCTTCCTGGGCGGCGGCCTGGGGTGTCTCGGCTTTACAACTTTGCCGAGCGGCTACTTGGTCAGGATCAAACTTGTTTGCGAAGTTCTACAAGTTCGATACTTTGGCCTCTGAGGACCTAAAGTTTGGTCAATCGGTTCTGCAAGAGCCTCCGCGCTCTCCCTCCCGTACTGGGAGCTTTGGTACATCCCCATGGTACTAATGTGGACCCCAGCATCCTCTAGGACGTAAGAGAAAATAGGATTTTAATTACCTACCGGTAAATCCTTTTCTCGTAGTCCGTAGAGGATGCCGTCCAGCGCTTCGTTTTACTGCAGTTGTTACTTGGTTCAGTACTGCCTTGTTACTTGGTTCAGTACTGTTGGTTAGCCGTTGCTGAATTGTTTCAAGCTGGTTAGCTTAGATTTCTGTTATGTGTGAGCTGGTGTGAATCTCACCACTATCTGTGTATTTCCTTCTCGAAGTATGTCCGTCTCCTCGGGCACAGTTTCTAGACTGAGTTTGGTAGGAGGGGCATAGAGGGTGGAGCCAGCCCACACTATTAAACTCTTAAAGTACCCCTGGCTACCAAGGGACCCATCTATACCCCATGGTACTAATGTGGACTCCAGCATCCTCTACAGACTACAAGAAAAGGATTTCCCAGTAAGTAATTAAAATCCTATTTCTGCTGCGGGGTACACTGGGCTCCACAAGGATAGACATTGGGGTGTAGAGTAGGATCTTGATCCAAAGCACCGACAGGTTCAAAAGCTTTGACCTTCTTCCCAAGATGCATAGCGCCGCCTCCTATATCACCCCGCTTCCGTGCACAGGAGCTCAGTTTGTAGTTTGTGCTTGCAGTGCAAGCATGTAACAGGAAGAGCTGCTCACAGCAGCTCTATAAAAGCTTTTTCTGAGGAAAAAAGAAGACTACAAGGGCTGCAGCAGAGGCACAGATTGTGCTGGATGTCAGTAGACATTGCCTGCTGCAGCTCCATCTCTCCCCAGCGGCGCTGTACACTCCCGAGCCCTGGTTGCCGGGTACCTACAGCGGAGGCTCCGGTTTTCTTCACGTTAGACACACACGGCTGGGGCTCTCCAGGATCGCGTGGCCGCGCTTTGGGAGGTGGTAAGTGGGTCCCGCTTGCGGGACCCGGTCTTTATCGCGATCCGGCGCGGTCAGTGGGAGGCGGGCCGCGTGCGCTGTGGTGGACACTGTGGCAGTACAGGCGATCCCACTAGATCAGCAGGGCATGGGCGCAGGTCAGGTTTTCTCTCTAAACCGGTTTTTATGTTGCCCACAGTACCTGGTGGTTTTGCCAGCAGAGGGGATAAGGCTTAGACCTGAAGCCCCTCCCCCAGCCCCAGGGCGCCATTTCCAGCAAGTGTTCCCGCCCTGGAGCTGCATTTCTGTCTTTTCCTCACTCCCTGTCAGTGGCGCCATTATTCCTCAGTTCACTGTTCCTGGGCAAATCCTCCTATGTAAAGCCGCCTGGTTGTCAGCGCTGTGCCTTTACAAGACACTTAAGTATTCTACCTGCCTTTTTTAGTCCGTGTTGGTTAAGAAAGAGTGCACTTAGTCAGGGTTTCCTAGTACAATTACCCTGTCATATACATCCAGTTCTTACTGTTACTGTTATATCTATTATATAGCTGTGTAAGCTAGTCCAGTGCAGTATTATTGTTAGTAATAACCTCTGCATTGTACAGACTGTGACTATTTGTGTGTGCATTTGATAGCTGAGTGGTGTCCATTTCGTGTCTTTCACTCAACTTGCTATCCTTATATTCCATAACCTGAGGGGGCTTGGTGCGTCAGGTTTTTTTTGTATAATCTGTTTTTATTTAGAAAAGTATAAAGATTACATCCAAATAAACAAAAGAACTTCCAGACACATAATTAACGTCAATTGCAGATTAGACATAAGAAGCAGGATAGCTTGCCGCCCTGTCCAACTGGTATTAGAGTAAAAACAGAGCGTAATAGGGTGTTCAATGAAATCATAACAATGCCTACTAGTTTTTTGTCAAAACAATTAATGTAATCACGGTAACAAAAGAAACGAACTAGAAGAACTATAGGAAAGAGCAAGATATGAAAAGAAAGAGAGAGTAAAGGAAAAATATAGTGTGACCAAGCCCGGGGAACAGCATGTAGAAGGAAAGAGGATTGCATCCTCTCTAATCGATCAACTGCTAAACTCAGATCCTTTAGAAGCGTATATGTAGTCTTTGTACTCTTTTGAGGATGTATATTCTATCCAAGGAAACCAAGTGGTCGTGACTTCGGAAAGTTTACCCCTGGATACTAGGAGAATGTGCTCCATGTTCATATAATAATCGATTCTAGTGAACCAATTTTTCCTTGTGGGCAGGGACGGTGATCTCCATAGTGTAGGAATAACCGCTCGTGCTGCATTAGACAAATAGCGGAGTAGAGATGTTTTATATTGAACCAACGACATGGAGGAATGGGATAACAACCAGAAGGCCGGGTCAGAAGGGACGGGGGTGTGGAGTATATCTTGGGAAATAGAGATTACATCATCCCAATATGGCCGAAGTAGGGAGCAATTCCACCAGATGTGTAACAAGGAACCAGTGGTATTAAGACATCTCCAGCACTTATCAGTCACTCCGGGGTACATGGAGTGGAGAAGGGAGGGGTGTCTGTACCATCTCATTAAAAGTTTATATTAAGTTTCTCTCACTTGTATGCAGACAGAGCTGTTATGAGATTTAAGAAATATCATCTCCCAATCTCTTTCTGAAAATTGAAACCCGAGGTCTCTCTCCCAAGCTAATTGGAAAGGTGGAGATGTCTGGGCACTGGGACTCTGTAGTAATTTGTAAAGTGTGGAAATTGTATGTTGGGGATCACACGTAGAGACGCACAATCTCTCAAATGATGTTAGTTCCCTAGAGGCTAGAAGGTATCTGTGTTTAGAGTACAAAAAATGTCTAAGCTGTAAATATTTCCAAAAGTCGTGCTGTGGAATATCCCATTTAGATCGTATTTCCGAGAACTGCCTAACTCCCGAGGAGATCGCCAGCTGGCCCACCCTGAAGAGCCCCCTCAACGCCCAGCTACGAAAATGAGAAAGCGTTAAGCCGGGCAGAAAGTCGGGATTGGCTAGAAAAGAGGTCAACGGGCCGAAGTCAGAAGTGAGGAAGGACCAGTGGCGCGCTTTCTTCCTAAAGGAAAGGGTCGTAGTGATAGTTGGGTGGGGAGAAGGAGGCTTCGGAAGGGATGGAAGCCAAGGGAAGATCTCTGGGTATTGTTGCATATAAAACCCCTCAAGGACCACCCACTGCTTAGTCTCCCGACTCCTCGTCCAGTCCAGAACCCTAGTAAGCAAAATTGTCCAATAGCAGCTTTTAATATCAGGTAGTTGAAAACCACCGCATGTAGTGGAGCGAATCATAGTGGACCGGCTAATTCTAGGCCGTTTCCGGGACCAAACAAATTGTTGTATCGAGCCGAATGGACCTGAACCAGGAGTCTGGAATCTGTATGGGAAGAGCCTGAAGTTTATAGAGTAATTTAGGGAGAGTATTCATCTTCACAACATTCACCCTTCCCAGCCAGGAAAGTGGTTTGAGATACCATCTACTGTAATCGTCCCTAAGAGTTCTAAAATGGGGCATAAAATTCAATGAAACTAGATGGGAGAGATCGCTCGGTAGTTGTATTCCTAGGTAAGAAATATGGGAATTGGAATTTGGTTTTATTGTCATTAAATATTCAACGCATGAACAATCAAATATTCAACGCATGAACAATCAATCTTTCCCCTGTACTTTTATTCCAAGTAAAGGGGAAAGATTGTTTGAGCCTGGCCACTATTTCGGGAGGGGTGGAAATGTTCAAGGCACATGATTTGGACATGTTGATCTTAAAATTAGCAAGTGAACTGAAAGTGGACAGCTCCTTCATAAGATGGGGAAGGGAGGAAACCGGGTGCGTTATTGTAGCCAATAAATCGTCTGCAAACAGGGCCAGTTTGTGCTCTGTATCAGCAACTCTCAGACCAGTTATAAAATCATTGACCCTAGCAAGAGCTTCGATACAGAGGACAAAGAGTAAGGGAGACAGTGGGCAACCCTGTCGTGTCCCATTACCAATGGAGAAGGGATCGGATAAGGAACCATTAACTCGAACCCGGGCTGTAGGCGATCTATAAAGTCCCATAATCCTATCAAGTGCTCGGGGACCCAGTCCGATGTGCCCCAGTACAGACCTCATAAAACCCCAGCTGACTCTATCAAAAGCCTTTTCGGCACCAGTGGATAGCAACACAGTGGGGGAGTTACCACGAGAAGCTATGTGGATTAAGTTCAGGACCTTGGTGGTATTATCTTTAGCTTCACGGTTTGGAATAAAGCCCACCTGGTCGCTGTGAATAAGAGAAGGCAGGAATGTATTCGGTCTATTCGCCATCAATTTTGCAAAAAGATTGACATCAACATTAAGAAGAGATATGGGCCTATAGCTGGAGCACACCGAGGGGTCCTTACCGGGCTTGGGGAGAACAGTAATGTGGGCTTCTAAGGATTGACCTGAAAAATGAGTATCAGCGGAAATGGAGTTAAAGGCCTGGAGGAGATAAGGGGATAGGAAACTTTTAAATTGTTTATAGTAGGAGGACGAGAAACCATCCGGTCCCGGACTCTTACCGGAGGGTGTCGAAATCAAAGCGAGTTCCAACTCTTGCTGGGTAAAAGGCAATTCCAAAGCTTCCCTGTCTGATGAAGGAAGAACGGGATAAGACACCTTTTCTAAATACGCCTTAGCCTTTAGAATATCAAAAAGAGGAGTGGCACCATCAGGATGGTTCTCCAAGTTATATAAAAGAGAATAATACTGTTTGAAGCAGGCTGCTATTTCAGGAGTTTTGAAACGTAGGGCACCCTTGTGGTCCTTCACGTTATTAATGAACAATGAAGTGCGCTGGGCCCTAAGTGCCTGAGCTAGGAGGCGTCCCGGTTTATTACCCCACTGATGGTACTTAGAGTTACTTTTACGGATTGAAAGCTGAATACTATCATTCAGGGTCTTCTTTAGTTGTGCCCGGGTGTCAAGTAAATCTAAGTAATCGGCCTCCGACAGGGACGTTTTATGAGAGGACTCCAGAAAGTGGAGTCGTTGCAGTAATTTGGTTATAAGAGCTGACCTCTGTTTTCTCTAACGTCCTAGTGGATGCTGGGAACTCCGTAAGGACCATGGGGAATAGCGGGCTCCGAAGGAGGCTGGGCACTCTAGAAAGATCTTAGACTACCTGGTGTGCACTGGCTCCTCCCACTATGACCCTCCTCCAAGCCTCAGTTAGATTTCGTGCCCGGCCGAGGTTGGATGCACACTAGGGGCTCTCCTGAGCTCTTAGAAAGTTATAGTCTTAGAATTTGTTCTTTTCAGTGAGACCTGCTGGCAACAGGCTCACTGCAGCGAGGGACTAAGGGGAGAAGAAGCGAACTCGCCTGCTTGCAGCCGGATTGGGCTTCTTAGGCTACTGGACACCATTAGCTCCAGAGGGATCGACCGCAGGCCCAGCCTTGATGTTCGGTCCCGGAGCCGCGCCGCCGTCCCCCTTACAGAGCCAGAAGCAAGAAGATGGTCCGGAAAATCGGCGGCATGAAGACTCAGTCTTCACCAAGGTAGCGCACAGCACTGCAGCTGTGCGCCATTGCTCCTCTCACACACTTCATACTCCGGTCACTGAGGGTGCAGGGCGCTGGGGGGGGGGCGCCCAGAGGCAGCAATAAAAACACCTTGGCTGGCAAAAATACCTCAATATATAGCCCCAGGGGCTATATATGAGGTAAATACCCCTGCCAGAAGTCCATAAAAAACGGGAGAATAGGCCGCGAAAAAGGGGCGGAGCCTATCTCCTCAGCACACTGGCGCCATTTTCCCTCACAGCTCCGTTGGAGGGAAGCTCCCTGGCTCTCCCCTGCAGTCTACAAGGGTTAAAAAAAGAGAGAGGGGGCACTAAATTTAGGCGCAGTATACATTATATATATAGATATAAAGCTATAGGGGACATAACTCAGTCCCTGCAGTATATAGCGCTCTGGTGTGTGCTGGCATACTCTCACTCTGTCCCCCCAAAGGGCTTTTGTGGGTCCTGTCCTCGTTTAGAGCATTCCCTGTGTGTCTGCGGTGTGTCGGTACGGCTGTGTCGACATGTTGAATGAGGAGGCTTATATGGTGACGGAACAGAGGCCGATATATGTGATGTCGCCCCCTGTGGGGCCGACACCAGAGTGGATAGAGAGGTAAAAGGTATTAACCGACAGTGTCAACTCCTTACATAAAAGGGTGGATGACGTAACAGCTGTGGGACAGCCGGCTTCGCAGCCCGCGCCTGCCCAGGCGTCTCAAAGGCCATCAGGGGCTCAAACGCCCGCTCTCTCAGATGGCAGACACAGATGTCGACACGGAGTCTGACTCCAGTGTCGACAAGGTGGAGACATATACACAATCCAATCCGTGACTTGATCCCGGCAATAAAAAATGTGTTATACATTTCTGACTTTAACCTCTATAAATGGGTTTTAGGTTTGGGGAGAAAAAACAGGCAGTGTTTTGTTCCCCCATCAGATGAATAAATGAAGTGTGTGAAAAGCGTGGGTTCCCCCGTTAAGACACTGGTAATTTATAAAAAGTTACTGATGGCGTACCCTTTCCCGCCAGGAGGATAAGTTACGCTGGGAGATATCCCCTAGGGTGGATAAGGCGCTCACACGTTTGTCAAAAAAGGTGGCACTGCCGTCTTAGGATACGGCCACTTTGAAGGTACCTGTTGATAAAAAGCAGGAGGCTATCCTGAAGTCTGTATTTACACACTCAGGTACTAGACTGAGACCTGCAGATAGTGCTGCTGCAGCGTGGTTGGTGACCCTGTCAAACAGGGATAATAGTTGGCAAACATAAAAACATATTAAAGACGTTGTCTTATATATGGGGGATGCACAGAGGGATATTTTGCCGGCTGGCATCCAAAATAAATGTAATGTCCATTCTGTCAGGAGGGTATTAGAGACCTGTCACTGGACAGGTGATGCTGACTTAAAAAGCGCATAGAGAGCCTTATAAGAGTGAGGAATTATTTGGGGATGGTCTCTGGGACCTCGTATCCACAGCAACTGCTGGGAAGAAATAATTTTACCTCAGGTTTCCTCACAGAAAAAGGTACAGTCCTTTCGGCTTCAGAAAAGCAAGCGGGTCAAATGGCGCTTCCTTTCTGTACAGAGACAAGGGTAGAGGGAAAAAGCTGCACCAGTCAGCCTGTTCCCAGAATCAAGATTCTTCCCCCGCCTCCTGTGAGGCCACACCATGACGCGGGTGCTCCACAGGTGTAGCCAGGTACGGTGGGGGGCCGCCTCAAAAATTTCAGCAATTAGTGGGCTCGCTCACAGGTGGATCCCTGTTTCTTCCAAGTAGTATTTCAGGGGTACAAGCTGGAATTAGAGATGTCTCCCCCCAGCCGTTTCCTAAAATATGCCTTGCTGACAACTCCCTCAAGCAGGGAGGCTGTGCTAGAGGCAATTAATAAGCGGTATTCCCAGCAGGTAATACTCAAGGTGCCCCTACTTCAACAAGGACGGGGTTACTATTCCACACGGGTTGGGGTACCGAAACCGCATGGTTCGGTGTGACCCATTTTATATTTAAAATCCTTGAACATAAAAAAATTCAAGTTCAAGATGGAATCGCTCAGGGCGGTTATTGCAAGCCTGGACGAGGGGGATTACATGGTATCCCGGGACATCAAGGATGCTTACCTGCATGTCCCCATTTACCATCCTCGCCAGGAGTACCTCAGATTTGTGGTACAGGATTACCATTACCAAGTCCAGACACTGTCGTTTGGACTGTACATGGCACCGAGGGTGTTTTATCAAGGTAATGGCCGAAATGATGATACTCCTTCAAAAAAAGGGAGTTGTAATTATCCCGTAATTGGACAATCTCGTTATAAGGGCGAGGTCCAAGGAGCAGTTGGTAGTCGGGGTAGCACTATTTTGGAAAGTGCTACAACAGCATAGGTGGATTCTAAACAGTCCAAAGTCACAGCTGGTTCCTATGACACGTCTACTGTTCCTGGGGATGGTTCTGGACATAAACCAGAAATAGTGTTTCTCCCGGAGGAGAAAGCCAAGGAGTTGTCATCTCTAGTCAGAGACCTCCTGAAACCAAAATAGGTAGCGGTGCATCATTGCACGCGAGTCCTGGAAAAAATGGTAGCTTCTTACGAAGCAATCCCATTAGGCAGGTTCCATACAAGAACTTTTCAGAGGGACCTGTTGGACAAGTGGTCCGGATCGCATCTTCCGATGCATAGGCTGATAACCCTGTCTCCAAGGACCAGGGTATCTCTACTGTGGTGGCTGCAGAGTGCCCATCTTCAAGAGGGCCGCAGGTTCGGCATACAGGACTAGGTCCTAGTGACCATGGATTCCAGCCTTTGAGGCTGGGGGGCAGTCACATAGGGAAGAAACTTCCAGGGACTTTGGTCAAGTCAGGTTATTTCCCTACACATAAATATTCTGGATCTGAGGGCCATTTACAATGCCCTGAGGCCAGCAAGGCCTCTGCTTCAAAACCAGCCGGTACTGATCCAATCAGACAACATCACGGCAGTCGCCCATGTAATCAACAGGGCGGCACAAAAAGCAGGATGGCGATGGCAGAAGCCACAAGGATTCTCCGATAGGCGGAAAATCATGTGTTAGCACTGTCAGCAGTGTTCATTCCCGGAGTGGACAACTGGGAAGCAGATCTTCTCAACAGACACGACCTCCACCCGGGAGAATGGGGACTTCCTCCAGAAGTCTTCCAATAGGATTGTACACCATTGGGAAAGGCCACAGGTGGACATGATGGCGTCCCGCCTTAACAAAAAGCTATAAAAGATATTGCTCCAGGTCAAGGGACCCTCAGGCGATAGCTATGGACGCTCTGGTAACACCGTGGGTGTACCAGTCGGTTTAGGTGTTCTCCCCTCTGCCTCTCATACCAAAGGTACTGAGAATAATAAGAAGGCGAGGAGTAAGAACGATACTCGTGGATGGCCAAGAAGAGCTTGGTACCCAGAACTTCAAGAATTTATATCAGAGGACCAATGGCCTCTGCCACTCAGTCAGGACCTGCGGCAGCAGGGGCCCTGTCTGTTCCAAGACTTACCGCGGCTGCGTTTGACGGCATGGCGGTTGAACGCCGGATCCTGAAGGAAAAGGGTATTCCGGAGGAAGTAATTCCTACGCTTACTAAAGCCAGGAAAGAGGTTACAGCAACTCATTATCACCGCATATGGCGAAAATATGTTGCATGGTGTGAGGCCGAAAGGGCCCCAACAGAGGAATTTCAACTAGGTCGATTTCTGCATTTCCTGCAAGCAGGAGTGACTATGGGCCTTAAATTGGGTTCCATTAAGGTACAGATCTCGGCTCTGTCGATTTTTTTTCAAAAAAGAACTAGCTTCAGTACCTGAAGTTCAGACATTTATAAAAGGAGTGCTGCATAGTCAGCCCCCGTTTGTGCCTCCTGTGGCACCTTGGGATCTCAACGTGGTGTTGTTTTCTTAAAATCACTTTGGTTTGAACCACTAAAAACCGTGGATCTGAAATATCTCACATGGAAGGTGGTTATGTTATTTGCCTTGGCTTCTGCCAGGCGAGTATCAGAATTGGCGGCTTTGTCTTGTAAAAGCCCTTATTTGATTTTCCATATGGATAGGGCAGAATTGAGGACTCGTCCCCAGTTTCTCCCTAAGGTGGTGTCAGCGTTTCACCTGAACCAGCCTATTGTGGTGCCTGCGGCTACTAAGGATTTGGAGGACTCCAAGTTGCTAGACGTTGTCAGGGCCCTGAAAATATATGTTTCCAGGACGGCTGGAGTCAGAAAATCTGACTCGCTGTTTATCCTATATGCACCCAACAAGCTGGGTGCTCCTGCTTCTAAGCAGACTATTGCTCGTTGGATTTGTAGTACAATTCAGCTTGCACATACTGTGGCAGGCCTGCCACAGCCAAAATCTGTCAATGCCCATTCCACAAGGAAGGTGGGCTCATCTTGGGCGGCTGCCCGAGGGGTCTCGGCTTTACAACTTTGCCGAGCAGCTACTTGGTCAGGGGCAAACACGTTTGCAAAATTCTACAAATTTGATACCCTGGCTGAGGAGGACCTGGAGTTCTCTCATTCGGTGCTGCAGAGTCATCCGCACTCTCCCGCCCGTTTGGGAGCTTTGGTATAATCCCCATGGTCCTTACGGAGTTCCCAGCATCCACTAGGACGTTAGAGAAAATAAGAATTTACTCACCGGTAATTCTATTTCTCGTAGTCCGTAGTGGATGCTGGGCGCCCATCCCAAGTGCGGTTTATCTGCATTACTTGTACATAGTTATTGTTAACTAAATCGGGTTATTGTTGAGCCATCTGTTGAGAGGCTCTATTGTTTCATACTGTTAACTGTGTTTCATATCACGAGTTGTACGGTGTGATTGGTGTGGCTGGTATGAGTCTTACCCGGGATTCAATATCCTTCCTTATTGTGTACGCTCGTCCGGGCACAGTACCTAACTGAGGCTTGGAGGAGGGTCATAGTGGGAGGAGCCAGTGCACACCAGGTAGTCTAAGATCTTTCTAGAGTGCCCAGCCTCCTTCGGAGCCCGCTATTCCCCATGGTCCTTACGGAGTTCCCAGCATCCACTACGGACTACGAGAAATAGAATTACCGGTGAGTAAATTCTTATTTTTTCATAAATGTACCCAACTGTATAAGTTTACACCGTATGGTGCATTTATGCGCTTCCCACAGGATAACCTTAGAGACCTCGTCGGTATCATTTATGGAGAAAAATTCAGTCAAGGCCTTCTCAATTTCTCCCTTGCAATATTGATCCTGTAATAGGGATTCATTAAGACGCCAAGTCCATTGGCCCGGGGTAGTTTGAGGGATTGAGAGAGTTATGGACACCGGAGCATGGTCAGACCAGGTCACCAAGCCAATAGAAGAGTCTATCAGTAAGGGGAGATGTCTATGACTGAGGAATAGATAATCAAGACGAGAGTAAGCCTTATGAGGTGTAGAATAGAAGGAGTAATCCCGGTCAGAAGGGTGAAGAACCCTCCAGGAGTCAGCCAGCTGGAGATCATGGAACAATATTCTAACTTGGCGGTATTTACGTTGGGAGGCTCGGGGAGCACTTAAAGAAGAATCTTAGGATGGATCCGTTAGCCAATTCAAATCACCCCCCAAAACAACACCTGATAGAAGAGATTCTATTTGGGAGAGTGCGGACCGAAAAATGAAACCTGATCCTTATTAGGGGCATAAAGTGCAACAAATGTGTAAGGGCACATACATATTTTACCAGGAATTAGCTTATACACTGATATATCAGACAGCTGAAGGGTCCTAGAGAACAGTATCGCTACACCTTTTGATTTAGAATCTGGGTTGTTACTATAAAAGGCCTGGGGAAAACGGTGGTTAGTCAGAGAGGGGCAACGGGCTGAGATTCTAAAATGCGTTTCTTGAACCAAAGCAACATCTACTCTATCGGCCCAGAGAGACCGTAGAAGAGAGAGGCCCTTTTCTCCGGTACATTAAGGCCCTTCGCATTAATCAATGATATTTTGAGCCTACCAGGTGATGTCTTGGGAGGCATATTTTATGAGAGAGTGCGGTGGGCCCGGAATGGTCAAGAAGAGGAAAGAAAGAAAAACGAGGAGGTAAAAGAAAGAAGAGAATCGAGTAGAAAAAACAACAATAACAGTCAAAAAACCCGCAGTGGGGCAGCTGATCCATCTGAGAATCAGAAACCCAAGAGGCATAGCAGCCGGGTGCTGGTAAGGGGCGAATGGGGGATCCACCGCCAAAGGCATATTGAATAATGGGAAAAAGTATTAGAACAAACAATACACATAAGTAGTTAAAATTAACCGTAAACCTCGCTGACACGGAGAAATCTTCAAATGGTAGGAAAAAAGAAATCTCACAATCAGAAAACAGGAGCCGGCAATGAACGGCCTAATACATATTAGATTAAATCTCACCAGTAGTTAGAAAAAATGACACGCCTAAACCTAGAGAGATAGTTTGAGAAAAACCTAAACAAACAGATGGTAACAAGTCATCAATCAGGTAGCAGTAGAGTCGTGGTCAGAGGGGGAATCATCAGCTCTTTTCCTCCCGGTGTTCTGCACCTCCTGCCAAGGGATGCCAGTACTCGGGGATCGGAGAGGTGGTAATGCAGGAATAGGGAAGTCCCAATCGCGTAAATCAAGTTTCGGTAATCCAAGACCATTACAGAACATCGGAAGATCAGAGTGGGAGCTAAGAGTGTGAGTTTTCCCAGAGAAAGAAACTTGGAGATTGAAGGGGAAGCCCCAACGGTATTTCAATTGGCGTTTTCGGAGCTCATCTGTTAGGGGTTTGAGAGCTTTCCGCTGTTGAAGGGTATGCCAGGACAAGTCTTGGTAGATATGTATCATGGAACCATTAAAATCGACCCCATCGAGCTGGCGTACTTTGCGCATGATGTCATCCTTTTGAGAAAAATAGTGCAATCTGCAGATGACATCACGTGGTCTGTCAGCGGAGAGACCTCTTGGCTTCAGAGCACGATGGGCCCTATCGAAGGTGATAGTGTCGTTAGGATCATTACCCAATATCTCGTTTAAAGATTTTTGTAAGAGCATCAATCAAACCTGTTTGAGGGACATCTTCCGGCAAGCCCCGCACTCGGATGTTATTTCTCCTCCCTCTGTTATCCAAATCCGTTAACCGTGTTTGGAGAGAGCGGATCTCGGTCGACTGAGCTTCAATAACATTCATCAATGACTGCAGGAACGTATCAGAAGAGGCATGATGGTCCTCCAGATTTGACGTCCGATCGGAGAGGTGGGAAATGTCCTGACTCATAGTAGCCAATTCACGCCTCACAGTATCTTGTAGATCTTGTTTAGTGGGAAGATTTTTCATGTAGGCCAAGATGTCTCGTAAGTCCCTGTCTCCTGGAGGGCAGCTATGTGGCGCATCAGCACCTGGAGAGGATGAGTGAGAGGCAGACGGGGAGAGTGAGGGGTTTGAAGCAGAAGAATTTTCTGTAAGTGCAGGCGGGGTAGGTTGTAGGAATGGCTCATATCGGACTGCGACATGGTTCCCCGTGCAGGAGGCGTACCGGTCTTTTGAGAAGATTTTCTATTTCTAGGCATCACTCATTCAGCATCAAGAAGCATAAATTCACTGAGGGCAGAGTGTCTAGGGTAGACTGTAATTACATAAATCACGGAAGGATGACTTTAGCAGAGTGGCTCCCAGTGGGATGGCGTCAGCAAATCATCACGGAATCAATGGCAGCGGCAGCCCAGTAAAGCTCATATCCACAGCATAAAGCCACTTAGACACCATGGCACAATAGAAAAGCATTCAACAGGAGACAGCGAAGTGGCACCAGACGTCTGACAAAAATGGAAAACAGCTTCAATATACAGCTCAAGTGAATTTCCCCAGGATAACCCCCAGAGGGGGTTTTCTGTAAAAGCTGCAGCACAGAGTTTGATTGTTTCTGTCCTGTGTAGTGTGTGTATGTTGTTAACAGGCTGTAACACACTGTGGCATTATAAAAGTGCCAGAGCAGGGTTTAGGCTGCAGCAGCTCCACTCCCCTGAAGCTTCCTTTAATCTAGCAGTTAGAAGGGAGTCGGCAGCTTAGAGGGGGTGAAGCAAGATGGCCGCCGCAATGAGGAGCTGGAGCACCCGGAGAGGATGCAATGAGTACCTGTTTGTCCCGGCGTGTACAGGGGCTCCCCGGGGCGCTGTCCGGCCACACTGCCGTCTGCAGGGTCTAAGGGGTCCGTCCGCTGAGTAGAGCGCCAGCGGCACAGTCCGATGCGGCGTAGGCGCTACGGAGCCCGCCGTCCGGCCGCAGCTGAAACTCGAGGCCCCGGCTTCCGGAGGTCGTCTAGGCCGTAGTCCGCGGTGAGAGGCGGCCGCCTCCACCGGCTCAGCGGCAACTCTGGGCACCCGGCCAGGGCAGAGGGGCAGTCACAGGAGCCTACTGGGACAGGGGGGAGCCGCGGTAGACACAATAATGAAGGTATATAATACCGGTCCACAGAGGAGCACTTTCAGAGCACGTCCTCTATTCAGCTCGCCAGGCCGGTGCGTCAGGTTTTATCTAATATAGGATTTTCACAAAGATATACTGTATTTACGTATTTTTCTCTGTGATTTAGTCACCATATCTCTCCTTTATCTCTGCTAGTGCTGACTACACTGCGCAGGGGTTTGGGTTTAGGGATATAGTGCTGCTGATAATTGTACTGTGTTACCTCATACTGCAAGTTATATCATGTCTGCTTCTGAGGGTAACGGTTCTGGGGCGGAACACACTGCTGGTGTTGCTGAAACCACAGGCACATATGAGGAGAATATAGCAGCTGTGGGTTCTGGTTCTGGGGGCTCCTTACCCCCCAGTGGGACTGTGGCAACAGAGGCACATACTGACCCACCGTGGGCCACTTTTTCCACGCTTCTGCATACGCTAGTTCATAAACTAACACCCCCTATGGGACCCCCAATGCCAGTACAACCGTATGTGGTCCCTGCAGCTAACCCGCCGTGGGCGGACGATTTATCTTCTCAATTAAAGAAGTTGAACCAGTCCTTGATTACTAAAAATTCTGACCAACTCTCGCCTAAGTCCCAGAGGTCCTCTAAGCGAGCGCTTTTTTCCTCACAATCCACTGCTGTCACTGACACCTCGTCTGAT
This sequence comes from Pseudophryne corroboree, assembly GCF_028390025.1. Lineage (NCBI taxonomy): Eukaryota > Metazoa > Chordata > Amphibia > Anura > Myobatrachidae > Pseudophryne > Pseudophryne corroboree. The sequence goes on along the minus strand of NC_086445.1, from coordinate 677,091,929 downwards.
GAAGACGGCACTTACACTGACCCCACAGGTTCTGACTCAGATACGGCTGATGGGGAGGGTAGTTCACATGTGGATGTTCCTGATCTTTTGGAGGCTATTAAGTTAATTCTGCAGATTACGGATGATCCCGAGCCATCCGTCCCTCCTAAGAAACCAGATAGGTTCAAGCATCAGAAGTGGTTAAACAAGTTTTACCTCACTCTGATCACCTAGTGGATATACGTCAGGAACCCTGGGAAAACCTGGGTACGAAGTTTGTGCCTCAAAAGAAGATGCTGGCTCGCTATCCCCTCACGCCAGAGCTGTCTAAGAATTGGGAAACGCCTCCTCCAGTGGACTCGCATGTGGCTAGGATGGTGGTTTCCTCAGCTCTACCTGTCACTACCGTCACGTCTCTAAAGAGCCTACGGATAAACGTGTGGACGGTTGTCTGAAAGCGATTTACACCCTCACGGGTGCTGCACAAAGGCCCACTATTGCAGCTACATGGGCTGCAGAGGCTATTGAAGCATGTGCATTGGAGTTAGAACCTGAAATCTCCTCTGACCATGCTAGACAATGCTTATCATATATTCTCGCAGCTTCTCGATATATTAGAGGCGGCTTCTGATGCCGGTATCCTAGCAACCAAGGCCTCTACTACGTCAGTCCTGGCTCGCCGGATATTGTGGCTAAGATCCTGGTCTGTGGATCTGGACTCTAGAAAAACCCTGGAGGTACTCCCTTTCAAGGGAGATATTCTGTTTGGGGAGGACTTAAATAAGATAGTGGCTGACTTGGCTACTGCCAAAACTGCCTGTCTGCCTAATACCGCTCCTTCTGTGTCGAAGGCTAAAGGTACGTCCTTTCGCCACTTTCGTCCTCCAGGTAAAGCAAAAGGTCAGGTGTACCATAAGCAGGCCCGCACTTCCAAACCTGGTAAGCCGAAGCCCAAAAGAGCCTGGGCTGCCCGTCAGCCAGCTGCCAAGACCGATAAGCCTGCCGCATGATGGGGCGGGCCTCCCCCTGGGGGATCCCAGGGTGGGGGGGCGGCTTCTAGGGTATACCCAGGAATGGTTGAAGACCACTTCAGATGCCTGGGTACGGGAAGTCGTCACTCGAGGTTACGCCATAGCCTTCAAAAACCGACCCCCTCATCGATTTTGCCAGACAGACGTCCCTTTGGACCAGACAAAGGCAAAAACTCTACACTCTGTGGTACAGACCCTCCTGGATACAGAAGTCGTAGTACAGGTGCCTCTTGCTCAGAGGGGCCGGGGGTACTATTCTCCGCTGTTTCTAGTCCCGAAACCGAATGGGTCCTCCCGGACCATTCTCAACCTCAAGGCATTGAACAGGTTTGTGAAGATTTCCAAGTTCCATATGGTAACCCTTCGCTCTATAGTTCTGGCCTTGGAACCTGGGGACTACATGGTCTCCCTGGACATACAGGATGCTTACCTGCATATTCCTATAGCAGTGTCACATCAACAATACCTGAGGTTTGCTATTGGCAACATCCATTACCAGTTTGGGGCATTACCTTTTGGTTTAACAACGGCTCCGCGAGTCTTCACCAAAGTTATGGCGGTGATGACGGTGGTACTCCGCCGTCAAGGGGTTAGGATACTGCCGTATCTGGACGACTTGTTAATCCTGGTAAATTCCCCAGATCTTCTCCTACGTCATCTGGATAGGACGGTCCGGTTTCTACAAGCCCACGGGTGGCTCATCAACTGGAAGAAATCCTCCCTGGTCCCTGCTCAGAGCATGGTGCACCTGGTAGCACTGTTGGACACTCACAACCAGAGGTAGTTCTTGTCTCAGGAGAAAGTCCTGAAGCTTCAGGACAGGATTCGTTGCTTCCTTTCTCGTCCGCAAGTGTCTATACATTCGGCGATGCAGGTGCTGGGCCTCATGGTCTCAGCATTCGACATAGTGGAGTATGCTCAATTTCATTCTCGCCCCCTCCAGAGGCTAATTCTAGCCAAATGGGACGGCCTGCCTCACCGGTTCAGGTCTCACATGATCTCATTGACTCCGGAGGTTCTTCTGTCGCTGCTCTGGTGGCTCCAGGACCAACAATTGTGCAGGGGCCGTCCCTTCTGGATATCCAACTGGGTCCTGTTGACGACAGATGCCAGTCTGAGGTTGGGGTGCGGTGCTGGAGCAGCACTCCCTTCATGGTCGGTGGACCAAGGAGGAATCTCTCCTCTCGATCAACATTCTGGAATTGCGGGCGGTCTTCAATGCGTTGAACCTGGCCCAGCATTTAATTCAGAATCGTCCTGTTCAAGTACAGTTGGACAACGCAACCACAGTGGCTTACATAAATCATCAAGGCGGCACTCGAAGCCGTTTGGCAATGAATGAAGTCTCACGGATTCTACGTTGGGCGGAACTCCATCTACCGGCAATATTCATTCCGGGAGTCCTGAATTGGGAAGCGGACTTTCTCTGTCGTCAGGACGTGCATGCCGGCGAGTGGGGCCTCCTTCTAGAAGTGTTTCAACTCCTCGTGGAAAAGTGGGGTCTTCCATATGTGGATCTGATGGCGTCTCGACACAATCACAAGGTTCCGGTCTTCGGAGTAAGGACAAGGGATCCTCGAGCAGCATTCGTGGATGCGCTAGCGGTGCCGTGGAGGTTTCGGCTGCCGTAAGTGTTCCCTCCGGTGTCACTCCTGCCCAGGGTAATTCGGAAGTTCAAGCAAGAAAAAGGAAATCTGCTTCTCATAGCTCCGGCGTGGCCCAGACGGCACTGGTTCTCAGACCTGCAGGGCCTATCGTCAGAGCGTCCAATTCTACTTCCACAATGCCCAGACCTCCTCGTACAGGGCCCCTGTGTCTACCAGGACCTAGCCCGGCTGTCTTTGACGGCGTGGCTCTTGAAGCCTCCGTCTTGAGGGCTAAGGCTTTTTCTGAAGAGGTCATTAAAACTATGTTGCGGGCCCGGAAACCGGCTTCTGCTCGGATTTACCATAGGGTCTGGCATTCCTACTTTGTGTGGTGCGCATCTAACAATTATGATGCTTCCAAGTTTAGTACAGCCAAGCTTTTGGCTTTTCTGCAGCAAGGTCTAGAGTTAGGCCTGCATCTGGCTTCCCTCAAGGTTCATATTTCTGCCTTGTCGGTGTGGTTTCAGAGAAAAATTGCGACTTTGCCTGATGTTCATACTTTAACTCAGGGTGTGTTTCTTATCCAACCTCCCTATGTCCCGCCTGTGGCACCTTGGGACTTGTCGGTGGTTTTGGAGGCGTTGCAAGAGCCTCCATTTGAACTCCTTGGTTCAGCTGACCTTAAGTGGCTTTCCTTTAAGGTGGTGTTCTTGCTGGCTATTGCCTCTGCTAGAAGAGTGTCTGATCTGGGTGCCTTGTCTTGTAGTTCCCCATATCTGATTTTTCACCGTGACCGGGCGGTTCTTAGGACTCGTCCCGGATATTTACCTAAGGTGGTTTCTTCGTTCTACCTTAATCAGGAGATTGTGGTTCCGGCCTTTGTCTCTCCTGATTTGTCTTCCAAAGAGCGGTCTTTGGATGTGGTACGGTCTCTCCGTATCTATGTGAAGAGAACTGCTTCTGTTAGGAAATCTGATTCTCTCTTTATTCTGTTTGGATTTCACAAACGGGGCTGGCCTTCTCACAAGCAGACTTTGGCCAGATGGATTAGAATGGTGATTGCACATGCTTATGTGAGGGCTGGTCTGTCAGCTCCTGCTCACATTATGGTCGATTCTACTCGGTCTCTTGGACCTTCCTGGGCGGCCTGCTGTGGTGCGACCCTTGAACAATTGTGCATGGCGGCTACGTGGTCCTCAGTGAACACGTTCATTAGGTTCTATGCCTTCGATACCGCCGCTTCCCAGGAAGCTTCCTTTGGACGCCGGGTTCTTGTGCCCGCTACTGTGCTTCCCCTCCCATAAGGAACTGCTTTAGGACATCCCCAATGTCTATCCTTGTGGAGCCCAGTGTACCCCGCAGCAGAAAACGAGTTTTATGGTAAGAACTTTACCTTTGTTAAAACTTTCTGCGAGGTACACTGGGCTCCACAATGCGCACCTAGCGTCTTTGGGTTGGTATGGCATTAGCCGCTGACACTTCTCCTGTCGGGAGAGTGTGGTGTTTGTGGCAACTGGCAGCTGTCATCTCTTTTACTTGCTACTGCATTGGGCTGGTTAACAAAACTGAGCTCCTGTGCACGGAGGCGGGGTGATATAGGAGGCGGCGCTATGCATCTTGGGAAGAAGGTCAAAGCTTTTGAGCCTGTTGGTGCTTCGGATCAAGATCCTACTCTACACCCCAATGTCTATCCTTGTGGAGCCCAGTGTACCTCGCAGAAAGAGTTTCAACAAAGGTAAGTTCTTACCATAAAACTTGTTTTTTCATAGAATTTTTTGTAGCTGCATTACCATCTAGGGATCCGATCTTTCTGAGGAGGCCCCTAACCCAAACTGTAGCCCCAGGGCTAATAAATGCAACCATTACTCATGAGGTTCCCCTTTTACTCTGTAATCATTGGAAGGGGTGGGGGGGGGGGGGGGGGGGGCCTTTTGTTTTGTTTGTGTCTCCAGCTCGGCAAATGGCAACCTGATATACTTTGGGATGGAATACATATGATTTCCTGGCTGACGGGATGCTGGCTGTCACTATAGTTGTAATAACGTAAGAAAGCATTGTAACCGATCTTTACAATCTCTAATAAATATGATGGTAGCCCATCACTGCTCTCAGCCTGGAGTGTGCCCATGCTGCCATGTCACTGCTTCATTTGAAGTGCTGTAATTCATATACATCATGCACAAAAGTTCATATGACATGACAGAACACATTTATTAAGCTTTAATCCTGCCCTCTGGAAATATCCGTTGCAGTGATATGAAAGATTGCCGCAGGCTCCTAAAATGAAAATCCCAAGGCTGATATTTGCTTGGTAGAATATTTTGGGCACTATTTACAGTAATATCCAGGGTAGAAATTGCTGCTAATGTAATTGTGAGCTTTACAGCGACCCATTTAATTAGGATGTCAGATGTGTATCATATAGAGAATACTGCAGCTTTCTCTGTCCTGATGTGCCAGTTCACATGACCGTTGTATCTAATTATCTCTCCACCCTAGATCAGTTATTGCACGTGGTCTTTGTGACCTCTGTAATGCACGTTGTCCAGGAAGATTATGTATAGTTCTACATGGAAATATATTATTTTTATTATATACAAGGACAATTGGCATCGTTGCTGTTATTTGCTTTAACAACTATATATAAACTATACCAGTGGGTTCCAAACTGGGTGCCTCTGGGCACTTGAAGTGGTGCCTTAGATTGGTGGTCCAGGACCATTTCAGGTTATGGTCAATGTAATAAGCAGAAGTAGGGGCTTCCAATCATAAATATGTGGACAAACAGAAGCAAATTCTGTCCCTCACCACGCAACTGAACCTAAAGGTGCCCACACGCTAGAACCACTAATCGGATGATGTATTGTTGGATACATTGTATGTGATAAAGCACAAACGATTTGTCCAAAATTGCTTGTTCTGTTCCTTACCTTCCCTGTGCAGTTAAAATCTGAAGTTCCGACAAATGACCCGCAGGACCGCACATCTGATAGTAATCGTTCAGGAACACTGAATGATTTGCACTTTTCAAAATGATTTATCTTTAAGATGCGTCTAAATGGTTCCATCTTCCCTAAAATCGTTGTAGGGTGTGGGTACCTTAAGGATTGCATATAAAAACAATTTACTTTAATTTTAATAATTTTCTGAATTTCTTAATAAAAAAACATTTCACCTAAGGGTGCAGCGAAAAGATTTTTGATACTCCAGGGCAGCGTGAGTCAAAAAAGTTTGGGAACCACTGGTCTATACTATATTATTGAGTTATGGTTTATGCTTTCATATTAAAAAAAAAAAAAAAGTTTATTAAGTTAGAGGTAAAAGGTTTACTGTTTACTGTACCCTCTTCCATCACTAAACATTTGGGTGCAGCTAATTGGAATGGGTGTGAGTTGGTTCCCGCAATCTCATACTTTACTTGTTCCAGATAGAAAAATTTGATTTCTCCTCCCTCACAAATTCGCACTCCCAGGCATTGCTGCTCTCCTTGCCTGTTCAGTCTTGTCTTGAAATACACAGAGCAATTTGTAGAGCAACACATTAACCATTTTACTACTGCATCAGCGAGTAGCTTTTCAGCGAGTATGGTAAACTACATGTGGTTTTCATATTGCATTAACATCTAGGTAGAGGACTGCAACAAAGCAATCTGCCTCCCCTCTACAAGGACTCGCTAATATATTAAAAATTGAGTTTCAGTGCATTCATACTAGAATGATTTACCCTGCATACCCATAATTGCTGACTTTAGATTTTTTTTTTTTAAATTAAGTTTCTAAGAACCCCTAGATGTTAATTTCATCAACCAATAATCATTTAATACACATCAACAAACCTAGTAAACTCTGATACAGGGGCTTCTAATATTGTAAGCGAATGGACCAGTGCACTCACGTTTTCACACAAGCATTCACTTTAAGGGGGATATTTAATTAGTGCTGAGTTTTCCGACAGTTGGAAAATCTGCACTTAATCGACTGTTTGGTATTCAGGCATTTTTGACAGTTCCACCCTGCATTGTGAATGTTTACATGGTGTGTTCAATAAAAACATGAGAACATATAATTGTTTGTGTGATATTAGTTTCAGCAGACTGTGTTTGTCTATTGTTGTGACTTGAAGATCAGAACACATTTTATGACCAATTTATGCACAAATCCAGGAAATTCCAAAGGGTTCACATACTTTTTCTTGCAACTGTATAAAGGTGTTCTATGTGAAACCTATCTAAGCATTTTGTAAAACTTTGTGTAACTTTGAGATGAGTTTATAAACATATCGGAGCTAGTTTCACAATTACCTGCTCTTCAGCAAACCTTATTTCTCATACGTCCTAGAAGATGCTGGGGTCGACATTGGTACCATGGGATATAGATGGGTCCACCAGGAGCCATTGGCACTTTAAGAGTTTGATAGTGTGGGCTGGCTCCTCCCTCTATGCCCCTCCTACCAGACTCCGTTTAGAAAATGTCCCCGGAGGAGCCGGTCACAGCTAGGGGAGCTCTCCTGAGTTTTCCTAGAAAAGTTATTCTTTAGAGTTTATTATTTTACAGGGAGGCTGCTGGCAACAGCCTCCCTGCAGTGTGGGAGTGAGGGGGGAGCAGTGTCCGCCCTGCGGGGTCTGAGCCACTGTCTCCGCTGACTGGACACTGAGCTCCAGAGGGGTCTGATCGTTCTCCGCCACAGGGGACCGCTCGCCCCAGCAGCATGCCGCCACCCCCTTGCAGAGCTGAAGAATCGGTGGTGAGTGAGACACCGACCCCCCTAGCAAGCGGGGGATCGGTGTGAAGATGGCGTCACAGGTTAGGAGCGCAGTATTAACTGCGCTCCGGGGATGGCTCAGCGGTACATGGTGTGGCGCTGTGAGGAGCACCCTGAGCCAGCGCAGACACCCTACACTGGTCCAGAAGCCTGTCGGGGTCCCCAGATCTCAGCCAGCACTAATTCTTCAGGCCAGTATAATCCATGAAGAGCGGGAAGACAGCGCCATTAAGGAGACGGAGCTTCTCGTCAGAGCAGACCCAGCAGCGTTTCAGCGCCATTTTCCTGAGTGCACATCGCTGAGAAGGAGAATCAGGTCCCTCCACAGCAACTCCAGCTATCTGTAAACGGTACCAGGGGGTTGTAGAAGGGGAGACTGTAATACGACTGTGTGTCCTATTAAGGTGCACAGTCAGCGCTGACAAGGGGTCTACCTTTGGTAAAAGCGCTGTGTGTGGGTTGGCTCCAATCTGTGTCTCTTTTGCCATTTTTTGGGGGGGGAAACTCTGTCTGCCCTCACGTGTGTGTGTGTGTGTGTGTGTGTGTGTGTGTGTGTGTGTGTGTGTGTATAGAGTGTTTGGTGGTCTCCTTTAGCTATGTCCAGGGACACTGTGTCATATGCTGCAGAGGATTTGTCCTCCCAGGATGATCCCATTCCATGAAATCAGGATAGCACTGGTTTAGCACAGATACCAGCAAGGGAGCCTGAGTGGTTTTCCTCTATCAAATCTTGGATTTTTCCGATATCTGACAGGGTTGCAAGTAATCAATCTGCAACCCAAGTATTACAGAGCTCTATGGCAGTATGGCCGGTTTCTGGTACCTCAGGACGCTCTGCTATATACCCCCATAAGCGTGCGCTTGTGCATGTCACACAAGACGACACGGATACAGATTCTGACACCACAGACGGCGATAGGAAGGTGTTGCAGGGGTCCGCATCTCTTGCAAAGGGGGTGCAGTTGATAAGAGGCTATCAGGGATGTGTTGAATGTTAATGATACCACACCTGAGCAGGTTGAGGAGGCCTTTTTCACTGAAAAAAAAAAAAAAAAAACCTCGCTAACTTTCCCTGCGTCAAAGGAATTGAATGCTATATTTGAGAAAGCATGGGAAAACCCTGAGAGAAAATTCCAGGTCCCTAAAAGGGTCCATGTGGCGTTTCCTTTTCCTGAGGAGGACAGGAAAAAATGGTAAAACCCGCCGATTGTTGAAGCATCTGTGTCCAGACTCTCGAGAAGGTGGTTTTACCTGTTCCAGGATCTACCGCCTTAAAGGAGCCGGCTGATAGAAAAATTGCTAATACACTTAAATCAATGTACACTGCTTCAGGGGCCATATTACGTCCCACTAGTGCTACTGCATGGATTGCAAAGGCAATTGTAAAGTGGTCGGCTACCTTACTTGAGGATACAATGGACAGGGATGATGTTGCATTATATTTACGCAACATACATGTTTCAGCAGGTTTTATGGTAGAATCCATGAAAGACCTGGGTTCCATGGCTGCGGGAATATCTTCCATGTCGGTTTGAGCTCGTCGGGGACTGTGGCTGCGCCAGTGGTCGGCCGACGCGGAATCCAGATGAAGTGTGGAGTCCCTACCCTATACAGGTCAGGCTCTCTTTGGGGAAGCTCTAGACGCATGGATATCCACGTCTACAGCGGGTAATTCTCAGTTTCTTCCCTCAGCAGCACCTGCTCTGAAGAAATCCTTCTCTTCGTCTGCAACGCAGTCCTTTCGGCCTAACAAGCCTAGAAAGGCCAGACCGTTCAATACCTTCTTTAGGGGAGGTCGAGTTAAGTCCAAGAAACCTGCCGCTGAAGGTTCCCAGGAACAAAAGCCTGCTTCAGGTACGCCAAAGCCTCCGCATGACTGTGGACCGCGCGGCCTGGAGTTGGAGCGAGACTCAGACACTTCAGTCACGTCTGGGTATCGTCCGGCCTGGATCCCTGGGTGATAGATATTATATTCCAGGGATACAGGCTGGAATTTCATAGTCTCCCTCCTCATCGTTTCTTACAAATCGGGCTTACCAACTCTGTTAGCAGACAGCACTGTACTACAAGTAGCTGTCCAAAAGCTGGTGGAGGCACAGGTCATTGTGCCAGTTCCGCCTCCTGCGCAGGCCACAGGTTACTATTCGAACCTTTTCGTTGTACCGAAACCGGATGGTTCGGTCAGGCCCATTCTGAACCTGAAATCATTTAACCCCTTTCTAAAGGAGTTCAAGTTCAAGATGGAGTCTCTCAGGGCGGTGATATCAGGTCTGGAAGAGGGGGAATTCCTGGTATCCCTGGATATCAAGGATGCGTACCTCCACATTCTGATATGGCTGCCGCATCAGGCTTCTCTCCATTTCGCATTGCTGGACTGTCCTTTCCGGTTACAGGCCCTGCCATTTGTCCTCTCCACAGCACCAAGGGTGTTTACCAAGGTGATGGCAGAAATTATGGTTCTCCGCAAACAAGGGGTGAACATCATTCCATATCTGGATGATCTGCTGATAAAGGCATCGTCCAAGGAGAAGCTGCTGCAGTCCATTGTTCTCACAACACGACTCCTCAAGAGTCATGGTTGGATTCTGAACCTTCCAAAGTCACATTTGGAACCAACCCAGAGGTTGTCCTTTTATTGGAATGATCCTGGACACAGAAGTGCAGAAGGTGTTTCTTCCGCAGGAAAAGACGTTGGTGATGCAAACTATAGTCCGGGATGTCCTGAAGCCAGCCCGGGTGTCTGTTCATCAATGCATTCACCTGTTGGGAAAGATGGTGGCCTCTTACGAGGCTCTTCATTACGGGAGGTTCCACGCTCTGACCTTCCAACTGGATCTCCTGGACAAGTGGTCGGGATCTCATCTCCACATGCACCAGAGAATGTCTGTTGCCGAGGGACAGGATTTCTCTCCTCTGGTGGTTGCAATTACCTCACCTTCTGTAGGGCTGCAGGTTCGGGATTCAGGAATGGGTCCTTCCTAACCACAGATGTGACCCTTCGGGGCTGGGGAGCAGTCACTCTAGGAGTAACCTTCCAAGGACGGTGGTCAAGCCTGGAAGCCGGCCTGCCCATCAACATCCTGGAACGATGAGCCGTCTACAACGGTCTTCTTCAGGCGGCCCCTCTTCTAAGAAATTGGGCCATTCAAGGGCAGTTGGACAACGTAACAGTGGCTTACATAAACCGACAGGGCGGAACAAAGAGCAGAGCGGCAATGTCAGAGGTGACCAGAATACTCCTCTGGACAGAAAAACACGCGTTGGCGCTGTCGGCCATCTTCATTCCGGGAATAGACAACTGAGAAGCAGACTTCCTCAGCAGACACTATCTCCATCCAGGGGAGTGGGGTCTCCATCCAGAGGTGTTCATGGAAATAACAGACTTTTGGGCATTACCCCAAATAGACATGATGGCCTCTCGCCTCAACAAGAAGCTTTGGCGTTATTGTTCCAGGTCGAGGGACCCACAGGCAGTGGCAGTGGACGCCCTGGTGTCTCCGTGGGTGTTCCAGTCAGTGTACGTGTTTCCACCACTCCCACTCATCCCAAGAATCCTAAAGCTCATAAGCAGAACAAGGGTTCAAGCGATCCTCATTGCCCCGGACTGGCCAAGAAGGGCTTGGTACGCGGACCTTCTGAATCTACTGCAAGAAGAACCGAGGCCTCTTCCTCTTCGGGAGGACCTGCTGCAGCAGGGGTTTTGGTTGCCTATCAAGACTTACCGTGGCTACGTTTGACGACATGGAAGTTGAGCGCCTGATACTTGCTCGGAAGGGCATTCCGAAGAAGGTCATTCCTACCCTCATACAGGCTAGGAAAGGGATAACGTCTATACATTACCATCGTATTTGGAAGACATGTCTCTTGGTGTGAATCCAAGAAGTTTCCTACGGTGGAGTTTCAACTCGGACGTTTTCTCCTCTTCCTGCAAGCAGGTGTGGATATGGGCCTGAGGTTAGGATCTGTGAAGGTCCAGATTTCGGCCCTATCCATTTTCTTTCAGAAACAATTGGCTGCCCTCCTGAGGTTCAGACTTTTTTGAAGGGAGTTCTGCACATCCAACTTCCCTTTGTACCACCTACGGCGCCTTGGGACCTTAACATGGTGTTGCGGTTCCTCCAGTCGGATTGGTTGGAGCCTCTACAGGAGGTTGAGGTCAAATTTCTTACATGGTAGGCGGTCACGTTGTTGGCCTTAGCTTCTGCTAGAGGCGTGTCCGAGTTGGGGGCTTTATCCTGTAAAAGTACTTACTTGATCTTCCACGAAGATAGAGCTGAGCTCCGGACACGTCAGCAGTTTCTTCCGAAGGTTGTGTCGGCATTTCATATCAACCAACCTATTGTGGTGCCAGTGGCTACTGACTCAATTACATCAAAGTCATTGGATGTTGTAAGGGCTCTGAAGATCTATGTGAAGAGAACTTCTCGTCACAGAAAGTCTGACTCTGTTTGTCCTCTATGATCCCAAGAAAATTGGGTGTCCTGCTTCTAAGCAGGCTATTTCTCGCTGGATTCGATTCACTATCCAGCACGCTTATTCTACGGCAGGATTGCCGTGTCCAAAATCTGTTAAGGCCCACTCTACTCGTAAGGTGGGGTCTTCCTGGGCGGCTGCCCAGGAGTGTTTCGGCAGTGCAACTTGGTCTGGGTCGAACACGTTTGCAAAGTTTTGCAAGTTCGATACTTTGACTGAACTGCAGATCATCAGAGGCCAATCAGTTCTGCAGGAGCCTCCGCACTCTCCCTCCCGTTCTGGGAGCTTTGGTACATCCCCATGGTACTAATGTGGACCCCAGCATCCTCTAGGACGTAAGAGAAAATAGGATTTTGGTTACCTTCCGGTAAATCCTTTTTCTCGTAGTCCGTAGAGGATGCTGGGCTCTCGCCCAGCGCTTCGTTTTCCTGCAAATGTTGTTTGGTTCAGTACAACTTAGTTTTAGTGGAGTACTGCATTGTTACTTGGTAAGTAATGTTTCAGCGGTTGCTGAGTGTTCAAGCTAAGTTAGCTTGACGTGCCTTGTATGTTTGAGCTGGTATGAATCTCGCCACTATCTGTGTATAATCCTTCTCTCGAAGATGTCCGTCTCCTTGGGCACCGTTTCTAAACTGGGTCTGGTAGGAGGGGCATAGAGGGAGGAGCCAGCCCACACACTCAAACTCTTAAAGTGCCAAGGGCTCCTGGTGGACCTGTCTATACCCCATGGTACGAATGTGGACCCCAGCATTCTCAACGGACTACGAGAAAAGGATTTACCGGTAGGTAACCAAAATCCTATTTTTTCAGACTGTTACCAAATTCTACAAGCGTTTTTGCAAAAATATTACAGGTTGAGTATCCCTTATCCAAAATGCTTGGGACCAGAAGTATTTTGGATATCGGATATTTCCGTATTTTGGAATAATTGCATCCCATAATGAGAGATCATGGCGATGGTACCCAAGTCTAAGCACAAAATGCATTTATGTTTCATATACCCCTTATACACACAGCCTGAAGGTGATTTTAGCCAATATTTTTTATAACTTTGTGCATTAAACGAAGTGGTTGTACATTCACACAATTAATTTATGTTTCATTTACACCTTATACACACAGCCTGAAGATCATTTAATACAATATTTTTAATGACTTTGTCTATTAAACCAAGTTTGTGTACATTGAGCCATCAAAAAACAAAGATTTCACTATCTCACTCCAAAAATTCTGTATTTCGGAATATTCCGTATTTTGGAATATTTGGATATGGGATACTCAACCTGTAATACTTTTAATTTAAAAATAGCTGTTACTCTTAAAGTAGACTTGGCAGTTTTCAGATAAAAAATAATATCCCTTTCACACAGCACTAATAACCTGGTATATTGCTGGCTCGATGTGCGGTGTGATAGGGGTAAGTCCCGAATTCCCAGGTCACATGACCCGGTATTTCAACCTGGGAATAAAGCAGGATTATTACCGGGTCAGGTGCAGTGTTTAACGGGTTGCTAGGTCGATGGGACCCGTTCACAGTATAGGGAGAGGCGGCGTTAGAGGGATAGGCGTAGCTTGTAGATGATCTGATCGCCAAGCGCTACCTCTACACACCTCACCACTGACGTCACCAACCCGGCAATTTGCTGGGTTGGTGCCGCCAATCTGCAAGGGGTCTCAATCAGGTCGCACCCGCCACAGACCCGTGTACAGGTACCGGGTTCAACCCGGTTTTGCAATGTGAAAGCAGTATAAGTGACACCAATACTTTAATGTGAAACTGTCATAGATTTATTGCAGTTTTAGTGCATTAAGATAACACCTTCATTTTCGAAAAAGGGAGCTCTGAGTAAACCCTTGAACCCGTTCCAGAGCGGTCAGTGCTTTCTATGCATATGATAAGCGGTATGTGACCAGGGACTCTAATACTGGTCCCCAAATAGTGTGCAATATAAATATTAAGGTGGCATAAGTATATGGTAATATTTTTGTAGATATTTAGAGGGGAAATCAATTGTCTGTGAAATCCCGTTTTCACAATATAAATAGTTTTCTCTAATGTCCTAGTGGATGCTGGGGACTCCGTAAGGACCATGGGGAATAGACTGGCTCCGCAGGAGACATGGGCACTCTAAAAGAATTTAGACTCTGGTGTGCTCTGGCTCCTCCCTCTATGTCCCTCCTCCAGACCTCAGTTTGAATCTGTGCCCGGACGAGCTGGGTTATGTTCAGTGAGCTCTCCTGAGCTTGCTGTAAGAAAGTATTTTGTTAGGTTTTTTATTTTCTGGGAGCTCTGCTGGCAACAGACTCCCTGCATCGTGGGACAGAGGGGAGAGAAGCAGTCCTACTCTCTGAAGCTAGGTCCTGCTTCTTAGGCTACTGGACACCATTAGCTCCAGAGGGATCGTAGATAGGATCTCACCCTCGTCGTCCGATCCCAGAGCCGCGCCGCCGTCCCCCTCGCAGAGTCGGAAGACAGAAGCCGGGTGAGTATGAGAAGCAAGAAGACTTCGAAATCGGCGGCAGAAGACTCCGTTCTTCACATGAGGTAACGCACAGCACTGCAGCTGTGCGCCATTGCTCCAAACACACCTCACATACTCCGGTCGCTGTAAGGGCGCAGGGGGGGGGGCGCCCTGGGCAGCATTTGGACCTCTGTTGGCAAAAGTACTCGTATTTACAATTGGGCACTGTATATATGTATGAGCCCCTGCCAAAAAGATATGTATTTTAGCGGGACAGAAGCCCGCCGTCGAGGGGGCGGGGCTTCTCCCTCAGCACTCACCAGCGGCATTTTTTTCTCCACAGCTCCGCTGAGAAGAAGCTCCCCAGGCTCTCCCCTGCAGATCACGGTAGAAAAGGGTGAACGGAGAGGGGGGGCACATAATTAGGCGCTAAAAACACAATATGCAGCAGCTACTGGGTTAACATTAAGTTACTGTGTTATTCCTAGGTTATATAGCGCTGGGGTGTGTGCTGGCATACTCTCTCTCTGTCTCACCAAAGGGCCTTGTGGGGGAGCTGTCTTCACAAAGGGCATTCCCTGTGTGTGTGGTGTCGGTACGCTTGTGTCGACATGTCTGATGAGGAAGGCTATGTGGAAGCAGAGCGGGAGCAAATTAATGTGGTGTCTCTGCCGACGGCACCGACACCTGATTGGATGGATATGTGGAAGGTTTTAAATGATGTTAATTCCTTGCATAAAAGGTTAGACAAAGCCGAAACCTCAGGACAGTCAGGGTCCCAACCCATGCCTGATCCTATGTCGCAGAGACCGACAGGGTCTCAGAAGCGCCCACTATCCCAAATTATTGACACGGATACCGACATGGATTCTGACTCCAGTGTCGATTACGATGATGCAAAGTTACAGCCAAAATTGGCTAAATCCATCCGTTATATGATTATAGCTATTAAGGATGTGTTGCACATCACAGAGGAAACCCCAGTCCCTGACAGGAGGGTTCATATGTATGGGGAAAAGAAGCCGCAGGTAACTTTTCCCCCCTCACACGAGCTCAATGAGTTATGTGAAAAGGCTTGGGAATCTCCAGATAAAAAACTGCAGATTTCCAAAAAGATTGTTATGGCGTATCCTTTCCCGCCAACGGACAGGTTACGCTGGGAATCCTCCCCTAGGGTGGACAAAGCTTTGACACGCTTATCCAAGAAGGTAGCCCTGCCGTCACAGGATACGGCTACCCTCAAAGATGCTGCGGATAGAAAACAGGGGGTTACCCTGAAGTCCATTTATACACATTCAGGTACCTTACTGAGGCCGGCAATCGCGTCGGCTTGGGTGTGTAGTGCTGTAGCAGCATGGACGGATACCTTATCTGGGGAACTTGATACCTTAGACAAGGATACTATATTAATGACCCTGGGGCATATTAAAGATGCTGTCCTTTATATGAGAGATGCTCAGAGAGACATTAGCCTACTAGGTTCTAGAATAAATGCTATGTCGATTTCTGCCAGAAGGGTCCTGTGGACTCTGCAATGGACAGGTGATGCCGACTCAAAAAGGCACATGGAGGTTTTACATTACAAGGGTGAGGAATTGTTTGGGGAAGGTCTCTCGGACCTGGTCTCCACAGCTACGGCTGGGAAGTGAAATTTTTTGCCATATGTTTCCTCACAACCTAAGAAAGCACCGTATTACCAAATGCAGTCCTTTTGATCACAGAAAAACAAGGAAGTCCGAGGTGCGTCCTTTCTTGCCAGAGGCAGGGGCAGAGGAAAGAAGCTGCACAACACAGCTAGTTCCCAGGAACAGAAGTCTTCCCCGGCTTCCACTAAATCCACCGCATGACGCTGGGGCTCCACAGGCGGAGCTAGGCCCGGTGGGGGCGCGTCTCCGAAATTTCAGCCACAAGTGGGTTCACTCCCAGTGGGATCCCTGGGCAATAGATATTGTGTCTCAGGGATACAAGCTGGAATTCGAAGAGATGCCCCCTCACCGATACCTCAAGTCGGCCCTGCCAGCTTCCCCCTTAGAGAGGGAAATAGTGTTAACTGCAATTCACAAATTGTATCTTCAACAGGTGGTGGTCAAGGTTCCCCTCCTTCAACAAGGAAAGGGTTATTATTCGACCATGTTTGTGGTACCAAAACCGGACGGTTCGGTTAGACCCATATTGAATTTAAAATCCCTGAACATGTACCTAAAAAGGTTCCGGTTCAAGATGGAATCACTGAGAGCAGTCATTGCAAGCCTGGAAGGGGAGGATTTTATGGTGTCTCTGGACATAAAGGATGCATACCTTCATGTCCCCATTTATCCACCTCATCAGGCGTACCTCAGATTTGTGGTACAGGATTGTCATTACCAATTTCAGACGTTGTCGTTTGGTCTTTCCACGGCTCCGAGAATATTTACCAAGGTAATGGCGGAAATGATGGTACTCCTGCGGAAGCAAGGGGTCACAATTATCCCATACTTGGACGATCTCCTCATAAAAGCGAGGTCAAGAGAGCAGTTGCTGATCAGCGTAGAACGTTCTCTGGAAGTGTTAAGGCAACACGGCTGGATTCTGAATATTCCAAAGTCGCAGTTGGTTCCTACGACTCGTCTGCCTTTCCTGGGCATGATTCTGGACACAGGCCAGAAAAGGGTTTATCTCCCGACAGAGAAGGTTCAGGAACTCATGACACTGGTCAGGGACCTATTAAAACCAAAACAGGTGTTAGTGCATCACTGCACTCGAGTCCTGGGAAAGATGGTGGCATCATTCGAGGCCATTCCCTTCGGCAGGTTCCATGCGAGGACCTTTCAATGGGACTTACTGGACAAATGGTCCGGATCACATCTTCAGATGCATCGGTTAATCACCCTATCCCCCAGGGCCAGGGTGTCTCTCCTGTGGTGGCTGCAGAGTGCTCACCTTCTCGAGGGCCGCAGATTCGGCATTCAGGACTGGGTCCTGGTGACCACGGATGCAAGCCTCCGAGGGTGGGGAGCAGTCACACAGGGAAGAAATTTCCAAGGTCTGTGGTCATGTCAGGAGACTTGCCTTCACATCAACATCCTGGAACTAAGGGCCATTTACAACGCCCTACGTCAAGCAGAGACCCTGCTTCGCGGTCAACCAGTTCTGATTCAGTCGGACAACATCACCACTGTGGCTCATGTAAACCGACAAGGCGGCACAAGGAGCAGGGTGGCGATGGCGGAAGCCACCAGAATTCTTCGCTGGGCGGAGAATCATGTAAGCGCACTGTCAGCAGTATTCATCCCGGGGGTAGACAACTGGGAAGCAGACTTCCTCAGCAGGCACGACCTCCACCCGGGGGAGTGGGGACTTCATCAAGAAGTCTTTGCACAGGTTGCAAGTTGGTGGGAACTGCCACAGGTGGACATGATGGCATCCCGCCTCAACAAGAAACTACAGAGGTATTGCGCCAGGTCAAGACACCCTCAGGCGATAGCTGTAGACGCCCTGGTGACACCGTGGGTGTTCCAATCGGTCTATGTATTTCCTCCTCTTCCTCTCATACCCAAGGTGTTGAGAATCATAAGAAAAAGAGGAGTGAAAACAATACTCATTGTTCCGGATTGGCCAAGAAGGACTTGGTATCCAGATCTGCAAGAAATGCTCACAGAGGACCCGTGGCCTCTTCCTCTAAGACAGGACTTGTTGCAACAAGGGCCCTGTCTTCCAAGACTTACCGCGGCTGCGTTTGACGGCATGGCGGTTGAACGCCGGATCCTAGCGGAAAAAGGCATTCCAGATGAGGTCATTCCTACGCTGATAAAGGCTAGGAAGGACGTGACCGCTCAACATTATCACCGTATATGGCGAATATATGTTGCTTGGTGTGAGGCCAGGAATGCCCCTACGGAGGAATTCCAGCTGGGCCGTTTCCTTCACTTCCTAGAGTCAGGAGTGACTTTGGGCCTAAAATTGGGTTCCATTAAGGTCCAGATTTCGGCCCTATCCATTTTCTTTCAAAAAGAGCTGGCTTCTCTACCTGAAGTTCAGACGTTTGTGAAGGGAGTGCTGTGTATTCAGCCCCCTTTTGTGCCCCCGTGGCACCTTGGGATCTTAACGTGGTGTTGAGTTTCCTGAAATCCCACTGGTTTGAACCACTCAAAACGGTGGAATTTAAATATCTCACGTGGAAGGTGGTCATGCTACTAGCATTGGCTTCGGCTAGGCGTGTGTCAGAATTAGCGGCTTTGTCACATAAAAGCCCCTATCTGGTTTTCCATGCGGATAGAGCAGAGTTGCGGACCCGTCCACAATTTCTGCCAAAAGTGGTTTCATCCTTTCATATAAACCAACCTATTGTGGTGCCTGTGGCTACTACTGACTTGGAGGATTCCGAATTACTTGATGTGGTCAGGGCTTTGAAGATTTATGTAGCCAGAATGGCTAGGGTCAGGAAAACAGAATCTTTGTTTATCCTGTATGCTTCCAACAAGCTTGGTGCTCCTGCTTCAAAGCAAGCTATTGCTCGCTGGATCTGTAACACGATTCAGCAGGCTCATTCTGCGGCTGGATTGCCGCTGCCAAAATCAGTTAAGGCCCATTCCACTAGGAAGGTGGGCTCTTCTTGGGCGGCTGCCCGAGGGGTCTCGGCATTACAGCTGTGCCGAGCGGCTACTTGGTCAGGTTCAAACACTTTTGCAAAGCTCTACAAGTTTGATACCCTGGCTGAGGAGGACCTTGTGTTGGCTCATTTGGTGCAGCAGAGTCATCTGCACTCTACCGCCCGTTTGGGAGCTTTGGTATAATCCCCATGGTCCTTACGGAGTCCCCAGCATCCACTAGGACGTTAGAGAAAATAAGATTTTACTTACCGGTAAATCTATTTCTCGTAGTCCATGGTGGTTGCTGGGCGCCCGTCCCAAGTGCGGACTTCTTCTGCAATACTTGTATATAGTTATTGCTGCAATAAGGGCTATGTTATGGTTGCATCAGGGTTGAATTGATGCTCTGTTGTTGTTCATACTGTTGACTGGGTAAGTTTATCACAAGTTATACGGTGTGATTGGTGTGGCTGGTATGAGTCTTGCCCTGGATTTCCAAAATCCTTTCCTTGTACTGTCAGCTCTTCCGGGCACAGTTTCTCTAACTGAGGTCTGGAGGAGGGACATAGAGGGAGGAGCCAGAGCACACCAGAGTCTAAATTCTTTCTTAAAGTGCCCATGTCTCCTGCAGAGCCCGTCTATTCCCCATGGTCCTTACGGAGTCCCCAGCATCCACTACGGACTACGAGAAATAGATTTACCGGTAAGTAAAATCTTATTTTAGCACGTAAAGCCACTATTCAGTTGTCCAGAAAACATTGCTGGTGATAATTCTCTATAGGTTTAACGCAAATTTCTTTCACCACCTCCTGAGCAGGTGAAAAGTTGTGGAAAATCCCTATTTTAAGGTAAAAATGTTGGGATTGGGTCCAGAACATCTAGGACACCCCCTTAATGACTAATTAGGCACATGAAAGTGTTTAATTATTTCTCTATCGTCCTAGTGGATGCTGGGGTTCCTGAAAGGACCATGGGGAATAGCGGCTCCGCAGGAGACAGGGCACAAAAAGTAAAGCTTTAGGATCAGGTGGTGTGCACTGGCTCCTCCCCCTATGACCCTCCTCCAAGCCTCAGTTAGATTTTTGTGCCCGGCCGAGAAGGGTGCAATCTAGGTGGCTCTCCTAAAGAGCTGCTTAGAAAAGTTTAGCTTAGGTTTTTTATTTTACAGTGAGTCCTGCTGGCAACAGGATCACTGCAACGAGGGACTTGGGGGAGAAGAAGTGAACTCACCTGCGTGCAGGATGGATTGGCTTCTTTGGCTACTGGACATTAGCTCCAGAGGGACGATCACAGGTACAGCCTGGATGGTCACCGGAGCCTCGCCGCCGGCCCCCTTGCAGATGCTGAAACAAGAAGAAGGTCCAGAATCGGCGGCATGAAGACTCCTCAGTCTTCTTAAGGTAGCGCACAGCACTGCAGCTGTGCGCCATTTCCTCTCAGCACACTTCACACGGCAGTCACTGAGGGTGCAGGGCGCTGGAAGGGGGGCGCCCTGGGAGGCAATGAAAACCTATTTTTGGCTAAAAATACCTCGCATATAGCCTCCGGGGGCTATATGGAGATATTTAACCCCTGCCAGAATCCGTTAAGAGCGGGAGACGAGGCCGCCGAAAAAGGGGCGGGGCCTATCTCCTCAGCACACAGCGCCATTTTCCCTCACAGAAAGGCTGGAGGGAAGGCTCCCAGGCTCTCCCCTGCACTGCACTACAGAAACAGGGTTAAAACAGAGAGGGGGGGCACTAATTTGGCGTTAGAAATATATAAAAAAGATGCTATAAGGGAAAACACTTATATAAGGTTGTCCCTATATAATTATAGCGTTTTTGGTGTGTGCTGGCAAACTCTCCCTCTGTCTCTCCAAAGGGCTAGTAGGTCCTGTCCTCTATCAGAGCATTCCCTGTGTGTGTGCTGTGTGTCGGTACGTGTGTGTCGACATGTATGAGGACGATGTTGGTGAGGAGGCGGAGCAATTGCCTGTAATGGTGATGTCACTCTCTAGGGAGTCGACACCGGAATGGATGGCTTATTTAGGGAATTACGTGATAATGTCAACACGCGGCAAGGTCGGTTGACGACATGAGACGGCCGACAAACAATTAGTACCGGTCCAGACGTCTCAAAAACACCGTCAGGGGTTTTAAAACGCCCGTTTACTTTAGTCGGTCGACACAGACACAGACAGGGACACTGAATCCAGTGTCGACGGTGAATAAACAAACGTATTCCTTATTAGGGCCACACGTTAAGGGCAATGAAGGAGGTGTTACATATTTCTGATACTACAAGTACCACAAAAGAGGGTATTATGTGGGATGTGAAAAAACTACCGTAGTTTTTCCTGAATCAGATAAATTAAATGAAGTGTGTGATGATGCGTGGGTTCCCCCCGATAGAAAATATGGGCGGTATACCCTTTCCCGCCAGAAGTTAGGGCGCGTTGGGAAACACCCCTTAGGGTGGATAAGGCGCTCACACGCTTATCAGAACAAGTGGCGGTACCGTCTATAGATAGGGCCGTCCTCAAGGAGCCAGCTGACAGGAGGCTGGAAAATATAAAAAGTATATACACACATACTGGTGTTATACTGCGACCAGCGATCGCCTCAGCCTGGATGTGCAGAGCTGGGGTGGCTTGGTCGGATTCCCTGACTAAAAATATTGATACCCTTGACAGGGACAGTATTTTATTGACTATAGAGCATTTAAAGGATGCATTTCTATATATGCGAGATGCACAGAGGGATATTTGCACTCTGGCATCAAGAGTAAGTGCGATGTCCATATCTGCCAGAAGATGTTTATGGACACGACAGTGGTCAGGTGATGCAGATTCCAAACGGCACAAAGGTGTATTGCCGTATAAAGGAAGAGGAGTTATTTGGGGTCGGTCCATCGGACCTGGTGGCCACGGCAACTGCTGGAAAATCCACCGTTTTTTACCCTAAGTCACATCTCTGCAGAAAAAGACACCGTCTTTTCAGCTTCAGTCCTTTCGTCCCTATAAGAGTCATATCTGCCCAGGGATAGAGGAAAGGGAAGAAGACTGCAGCAGGCAGCCCATTCCCAGGAACAGAAGCGTTCCACCGCTTCTGACAAGCTCTCAGCATGACGCTGAGACCGTACAGGACCCCTGGATCCTACAAGTAGTATCCCAGGGGTACAGATTGGAATGTCGAGACGTTTCCCCTGCGCAGGCTCCTGAAGTCTGCTTTACCAAGGTCTCCCTCCGACAAGGAGGCAGTATCGGAAACAATTCACGAGCTGTATTCCCAGCAGGTGAAAATTAAATTACCCCTCCTACAACAAGAAAAGGGGTATTATTCCACACTATATTGTGGTACTGAAGCCAGAAGGCTAGGTGAGACCTATTCTAAATCTAAAAAAATTTGAACACTTACAAAGGTTCAAATCAAGATGGAGTCACTCAGAGCAGTGATAACGAACCGGGAAGAAGGGGACTATATGGTGTCCCGAGACATCAGGGATGCTTACCTCCATGTCCCAAATTTGCCCTTATCACTAAGGGTACCTCAGGTTCGTGGTACAGAACTGTCACTATCAGTTTCAGACGCTGCCGTTTGGATTGTCCACGGCACCCCGGGTCTTTACCAAGGTAATGGCCGAAATGATGGTTCTTCTTCGAAGAAAAGGCGTCTTAATTATCCCTTACTTGGACGATCTCCTGATAAGGGCAAAGTCCAGGGAACAGTTGGAGGTCGGAGTAGCACTATCTCGGATACTGTTACAACAGCAGGGGTGGATTCTAAATATTCCAAAATCGCAGCTGATCCCGACAACAAGTCTCCTGTGCTTAGGGATGATTCTGGACACAGTCCAGAAAAAGGTGTTTCTCCCGGAAGAGAAAGCCAGGGAGTTATCCGAGCTAGTCAGGAACCTCCTAAAATCAGTGCATCATTGCACAAGGGCCATGGTAAAAAAAATGGTGACTTCCTTCGAAGCAATTCCAGTCGGCAGATTTCATGCAAGAACTTTTCAGTGGGATCTGCTGGACAAATGGTCCGGATCGCATCTTCAGATGCATCAGCGGATAACCCTATATCCAAGGACAAGGGTGTCTCTCCTGTGGTGGTTACAGAGTGCTCATCTTCTAGAGGGCCGCAGATTCGGCATTCAGTTTTGGATGTTGGTGACCACGGAGGCCAGCCCGAGAGGCTGGGGAGCAGTCACACAAGGAAAAAATTTCCAGGGAGTGTGATCAAGTCTGGAGACTTTTCTCCACATAAATATAGCTAAGGGTAAATTTATAATGCTCTAAGCTTAGCAAGACCTCTGCTTCAAGGTCAGCCGGTATTGATCCAGTGGGATAAAACATCACGGCAGTCGCCCACGTAAATAGACAGGGCGGCAAAAGAAGCAGGAGGGCAGTGGCAAAAACTGCAAGGACTTTTCGCTGGGCGGAAAATCATGTGATAGCACTGTCAGCAGTGTTTCATTCCGGGAATGGAAACTGGGAAGCAGACTTCCTCAGTAGGCACGACCTCCACCCGGCAGAGTGGGAACTTCATGGGGAAGTTTTCCACATGATTGTAAACCGTTGGGAATTACCAAAGGTGGACATGATGGCGTCCCGTCTGAACAAAAAACGGGACAGGTATTGCGCCAGGTTAAGAGACCCTCAGGCAATAGCTGTGGACGTTCTGGTAACACCATGGGTGTACCAGTCGGTGTATGTGTTCCATCCTCTGCTTTTCATACCTAAGGTACTGAGAATTATAAGACGTAGAGGAGTAAGAACTATACTCATGGCTCCGGATTGGCCAAGAAGGACTTGGTACCCGGAACTTCAAGAGATGCTCACAGAGGACTTATGGCCTCTGCCGCTAAGAAGGGACTTGTTTCAGCAAGTACCATGTCTGTTCCAAGACTTACCGCAGCTGCGTTTGACGGCATGGCGGTGGAACGCCGGATCCTAAGGGAAAAGGCATTCAGGAAGAGGTCATTCCTACCCTGGTCAAAGCCAGAAAGGAGGTGACCGCACAACATTATCACCACATGTGGCGAAAATATGTTGCGTGGTGTGAGGCCAGGAAGGCCCCACGAAGAAATTTCAACTCGGTCGATTCCTGCATTTCCTGCAAACAGGAGAGTCTATGGGCCTCAAATTGGGGTCCATTAAGGTTCAAATTTCGGCCCTGTCGATTTTTCTTCCAGAAAGAATTGGCTTCAGTTCCTGAAGTCCAGAAGTTTGTCAAGGGAGTATTGCATATACAACCCCCTTTTGTGCCTCCAGTGGCACTATGGGATCTCAACGTAGTTCTGGGATTCCTCAAAACACATTGGTTTAAAACCAGTCAAATCTGTGGATTTGAAGCATCTCACATGAAAAGTGAACATGCTCTTGGACCTGGCCTGGACCAGGCGAGTGTCAAATTGGTGGTTTTTTTCTCAAAAAAGCCCATATCTGTTTGTCCATTCGGACAGGGCAGAGCTGCGGACTCGTCCCCAGTTCTCTCCCTAAGGTGGTGTCAGTGTTTCACCTGAACCAGCTTATTGTGGTGTCTTGCGCCTACTAGGGACTTGGAGGACTCCAAGTTGCTAGATGTGGTCAGGGCCCTGAAAATATAGGTTCCAGGACGGCTGGAGTCAGGAAAACTGACTTGCTGTTATCCTGTATGCACCCAACAAACTGGGTGCTCTTGCTTCTAAGCAGACTTTTGCTAGTTGGATGTGTAATACAATTCAGCTTGCACATTCTGTGGCAGGCCTGCCACAGCCAAAATATGTAAATGCCCATTCCACAAGGAAGGTGGGCTCATCTTGGGCGGCTGCCCGAGGGGTCTCGGCTTTACAACTTTGCCGAGCGGCTATTTAGTCAGGGGCAAACACGTTTGTAAAATCCTACAAATTTGATAACCTGGCTAAGGAGGACCTGGAGTTCTCTCATTCGGTGCTGCAGAGTCATCCGCACTCTCCCGCCCGTTTGGGAGCTTTGGTATAATCCCCATGGTCCTTTCAGGAACCCCAGCATCCACTAGGACGATAGAGAAAATAAGAATTTACTTACCGATAATTCTATTTCTCGGAGTCCGTAGTGGATGCTGGGCGCCCATCCCAAGTGCGGATTATCTGCAATACTTGTACATAGTTACAAAAATCGGGTTATTATTGTTGTGAGCCATCTTTCAGAGGCTCCGCTGTTATCATACTGTTAACTGGGTTCAGATCACAGGTTGTACAGTGTGATTGGTGTGGCTGGTATGAGTCTTACCCGGGATTCATAAATCCTTCCTTATTGTGTACGCTCGTCCGGGCACAGTATCCTAACTGAGGCTTGGAGGAGGGTCATAGGGGGAGGAGCCAGTGCACACCACCTGATCCTAAAGCTTTACTTTTTGTGCCCTGTCTCCTGCGGAGCCGCTATTCCCCATGGTCCTTTCAGGAACCCCAGCATCCACTACGGACTCCGAGAAATAGAATTATCGGTAAGTAAATTCTTATTTTTTAATTGGATAATAATGATGTCATTTTTGGGGTGAAAACGTACAAAATGGAAACTGGGGTAGAAGGTATGGGACAGGTGTGTTGGGGTACTTTGAGTAAGTGTTTTTAGGCTTGCAGGTGGGAGTATTTTTTTTTTAAATGGCTTTAGATGATTCAAACACTTGCTTTTCAGAATTTTTTTCACAAAAATAATGCCTATAAGAGCCATTTGAACCAATTTTAGTACCCAAATACTTTGAATATGTCCAGTTCTATACTGCTATCCTACATTATTTTGGCTTTTTTTGGGGGGTACTGGCAGATTTCCCCATTTTCACCTACACTTTTCGATTCACCGTCGTGTGAATCGCATTTTCGCACATTTGCAATTTGGATAAGTAAAAAACACACACATACTTTTTGCTGCACTTTTGATGCTATACACACTAAAATTAATCCAAGATAAATTACCGCTTTTTTGTGGACAATTGAATTCCACCTTAGACTAAATTGTACAAAGGTGAGAGGAGCTCCCTGTATTTTCTGTCAGATATCAACAATCAGCAATTTCAGTTCTACTTATTGGCTCTTTTACCATTTACAGGGAACTTTGAGCATGATCAGCAGTAAGGTTTCCCCTTTCTGTGAGACTACCTGTTATAGATATTGGACTCAATGGGGTTGATCACACATAGATTTGTTGCACAATTTCTGCTGTGACTAGGGAATCCATCCAAGTTAAATTAAGAAGGAAGACTAGTATATTAACATCGTGGGACTTATATAATATCCTGCAATATGTAGACTCGGGCGCCATGCTGGCGAGTCTGACAATATTTTTACAGCGGCAATCATTAAATGATTGCCACTTAAAAATATGGGTAGACTGGATAGAATTGTGTTTGTGCTGGCATTGCACATACATAAGCCGCTATACAGTAACATTTTCAGTGTGCTAGTTAGTAAATTCCTGGAGAACAGCTTCTTGTCTCATGCCCTCATCGCAGTTCTTTGGGTATGGTTATGAGAATTTTTTGCATTTGGATGTGACCGCTATATGAATCATTGCAAGTGACTCGCGTTACAATGCACCACACACTAAAATTCGGGTGTGGTATGTGTGACTGCCGGTCAGCATACCTTTGCCGGGATCCCGACAGCCGGTAAATTAAATGCCTATCAAATTACATACATCAGCATATCCATAAACTCTTGGGACTGCGATGAAAATAAAATAAGCTTGTGATTACAAATAATTTGGTTAAGTATAGTACATTCAAAGTAAAGTACTAAATTCTTGTTTCTAATCATGATAATGATTTTAGGGAACAATTAAAGTTGATATTCATTGAGAGAGAGCAATATACTGTAAGGAAACATAAGCTTAGGCCAAAGACTTTTGCACGCTTATGTACAGTACTTTCACCTATTTCAGCACTTTAATAGTACTTGTCACACAATACACGGCCATCATTTAGCAGCATAAATATATAAAAATGTTAGCGGTTATGTGAACTTTACTTATCATGCGTTGTGTCCTATATTTTATGGAATGACCAATATTTATCTTGTGGTTTTTTTTCACAGACCCCTATTTTACTCACCCCAAATGCCATGCTTTCCAGCATTCATTTTTGGAGCACACTGAGTCCAGTTGCTCCTCACAGCCCTGCCAGGCTGCATGGTGCAAATACACTGTTCCAGGTGAGTGAGCAGCACAAAGGATGAATGCGATATATTTGATAATAAGGAGCGCTTTATGTGTTATGTTTAACGTTTATACCTGTAAAGATTAAAAATTAGTTAAAACAAAGGATGAATGGATGGCTGTTGTATAGTGACACTGGGTGTAATTCAGACCTGATCACAGCAGCAAATTTGTTTGCAGTTGGGCAAAACCATGTGCACTGCAGGTGTGGCAGATATAACATGTGCAGACACAGTTAGATTTGGGTAGGTTATATTTCTGTGCAGGGTAAAATAACACATTTTCTGCTACGATCAGGTCTGAATACAGACATCAGGGCGTATTTATTGACAATTGCAGTCTGCCCCCTGAAATTTCCTTATTCACTGCACTAAGGAATCTTTGTTTGCCGAGCAGGGTCCCCAGTAAAGTCCCAGGCACCAGTAGGAAGTAAATGACTGCATATGCGATCACTTTTTACGTTCTGGTTTAGAGCCCAGTTACACAGCTTTTGTGTCTGCGTCCCTATCCCGAAATAATGTGCAATGGCTGACTCCATCTGAAGATGACTTTGGCTGCCAGTGCCAAACTCCGGAGTGCTTCACATTCTGGAACTTTGCAAATTTTCCATTTAAGCAGCCCACATAGAAACCTATTGAGACCTAATTTTGCGACCTAAACCATTGTGATATCTCCAATATTTGCTGCGGTCTCCTCTTACAGATATTGGGGATGCTTTTATTTTTTTGCCCATATCCTCCAAAAACGACTGTTTACAGCAGGCCTGGTTAACCTGTGGAACTAAAAGTCTCAGCATGCCCTGCCACCATTTTGCTATAAGGGAATGCTAAAAATGTGGCAGGGCATGCTGGGATGTGTAGTTTCACAATAGCTGGAGAGCCACAGGTTGGCCAGGCCTGGTTTACAGGGCATAGCCTGCAAAATAGCATTGATATATGTGCCCATAGTGCCTGATCTTCAGTAATAAATCCATAAAAGTAATTTTTAAAAGTAATTTTTAATGTTAATATGTAATTTCAATGTACACAGGGCACACTAAATTGTATGGATCTTACAGTAAATAAACTATTGCCTTCATCACTGATTATCATTATATGACAGCTGGAAACATTGCTCTCCATTGTTTGTACCTGCTTCATTTCCTTTACATTCTCTCTGGCAGCAGCATTACCTTTCCCCCCATACCCCATTATGAGTGTCACTCATGTTCTGTATGAAAGGATAGTGGCCCTTGTGATTTATTTTGGTACATTGTGTTTTTAGGGGGGAATTTAATTGCATGTGATGGTTGCGAATTGCTGTTGCTTCGGAATTTAAATACAGCAAAGTGCTGCCGTTAGGTGCGGTTGTTTCCACGCTGATTCGACTGGGCTGTTGTTTTCACGCGTAGTTGAATTCCCCCCCAATGCGATTTCCTATTTAAAAATATTTCACTTGTTTATTTTAGTTTCCTTCGGTGTATAACGGTCATATGCCGCTCACATTATCAAGCTTCGATGGTCCATCCACCCCAGGTCCTTTTACTCCTGATTTTCTGAAGTCCTTGCAGACGCACCAGTAATGGAACCGAAAGAGACGTGAAACTTTTTTATATCAACATTTCTACAGACGGCAAATACCTTTTCTCTCGCTGCAGTCTAATGTACTTTTCACCTCCATTGTATGTGATTCTAGGATTAGTCATGCAAGTATTTTATGATGTAACAAAACATAATTGTCATTAGATAATACAGTGCCCTGTTAGGAGATTAAAAGCTGGCCACAATCTTTTGCACTTGAGTAGAGTATAACAAACTATTCAAACCTCACAGAATTTGCCTTAAGTGTTCGTTGTCAGACCCTAGCCCCACCAAACAGGAGAATGGGCTGATTAGCATTTCCCCAGCTCTATCTGTAGACTATAAATTCTGCAAAGTGCACGTTTGCAAACAAAATGGGAAATTAATGTTTTGAAGAATGACCAAGCTAAAATGGAGGCAACAATTTTATCGGATGACTATGCACCTCTGCAATGGTTAATAAAATTAATAATCCTGGGATTTGAAGAATAGAATGCAATATGGAATAGCACTTATGAGAAGACTTTTGTCTAAATGAGTAGAACTGGGATTTTATTTTTACTTTTGACAGAAATGAGTACTCCGGCATAAGCCGTTATTTTTGATAATTCATTATTTTTTCCAGCAATTGACCTATATTTGATCTAACATGAGGTATTTTCTGGGATGCTTTAAAATATAAAGATGATGGGGGTAATTCCAAGTTGATCGCAGCAGGAATTTAGTTAGCAATTGGGCAAAACCATGTGCACTGCAGGGGAGGCAGATGTAACATGTGCAGAGAGAGTTAGATTTGGGTGGGTTATTTTATTTCTGTTCAGGGTAATACTGGCTGCTTTATTTTTACACTGCAAATTAGATTGCAGATTGAACACACCCCACCCAAATCTAACTCTCTCTGCACATGTTATATCTGCCTCCCCTGCAGTGCACATGGTTTTGCCCAATTGCTATCAAAATTCCTGCTGCGATCAACTTGGAATTACCCCCGATATTCAGTAAAATAATTGTTCTGCATTGAGAAGAAAGGAAGTTGCCATGTTTAGTATCCTCACGTAAAGTACTACTATATTGCTGGGAGGAAATACAAAGCACTTAGTTTGGGCTCATCGAAAGGGCAGGAGCAGGCTTCTGAGACATTATTTAAAAATGAACAATGACATTAAATACAAAGAGTGTAATTTGCTGCAGCTGATGGAACCCAAGATAACGTTGTGCAATCCAACAAATATACGAACAACTACTAGTGTGGAAATCAGTGCTAAGTATGGAGTCTTCAAGTAACTTCATTGCAGAGTTAGCTAGAGTCTGACATGAAGCAGCGTGTTAAGATGGCTTGACCTCAGAATGAGACCGAACCTGACTGTAGAATTTATACAAGGCCTGAAACCTCTCCAATCCATTCTTCATTACTAGAAGACAAATGTGCCTGTTTCAATTTTACTGCTCCAGTTTTTTTTTTTTACTGAGACCTATGCAACCATTTGTTTTCCTTTTATACAGCGGTTGGTGGTTAGATGTACATTGGATGGTTGCTTGTGACAGAGTTTAGCAAACATGATCACTAATCGCAGAGGTTTAGAAACCACTAACAAATCTGAGTGTAAAGATGTGTTCTGTAAATGTTGGAGTAGTGTATTATTTCAGTACATGTAAAACAGGAACCAAGCTTAATGACTTATATTATTGTCTGCTAGTTTTAGGTGCTACTGTAGGTGCTTCAGATTGGGTGATCTTCAGTTTGCCGGCAGCCGGGCTCCCGACGACCAGCATACCGGTGCCGGAATACCGACAGCTTTTCTCCCTCTTGGGGGTACACGACCCCCCTGGAGGGAGAATAGATAGCCTGGCGAGCGTAGCGCTCCACCCTGCCCGCAAGGGGTTCATTTGCGCTTGCCCAGCTGTCGGTATGCTGGTCGCCGGCAGCCCTGCGCCGGTATGCTGGCCGCCGGGAGCCCGACTGCCGCCATAACATACTACACCCCTTCAGATTAACAGGCTGTCAGCTGTGGATTACACAATATGGAACCACCAATATCGTCTGCATTGGTACAACATGTTTTAGTGTTAATACTAGCAGAAATAAGAAAACCTTACCAGTTGTAATGATGTACCAAAGGAAATTATACTTTCATTTTAAGTGTAAGTTAGCTAGTCCATTTCATTAATGGATAATCTATGTATCTCTGCCATATGCTTTAGCACTTTCATAGAGAGAAGACATTTTTATTGAATATTGTTTTAGCCTAGCATTTTTTTTCTTGAATACTGTGTGCACAAGCTGCAATATTTTATACAGTGTACTAATATCAGTGAGGTATTTAATTGTTCCCATGTATGCTCTTGAGGGCACAACTAATTTACCTCTAAGTGCGGTATTTGTAAATAATAGCTTAGACTTACGGTTTGGTTTAAGGAGGGCTTTTATTGTAATGGTCCATATCCCCACCCACCCTGCGTGTAAGTGTAAGCAGCCTGCTCCCAGTGTCTCCTAGTGATGACATAGGAGAGGGGTTGAAGAGTATAGTAAGCATGTCCAAGTGCGTGGACTGGAAGAATCCATTACACATCTGCATTTGTTTGAGAAATTCATTGCAATCCTGTACTGCAGCCCTCCCCCATATACCGTTTACTTCATGCAGTCTTTAGCAAAAAGATCTAGTGTTACTCATCTTGGAGGCTCATTTACTCCCAGGATAATGTATGTGCACTAGAACATAACCTTATTCTGGTTTACAATGCTGCATTCCACATGCTAAAAAAAACCATAATGTACTTTAAAAGTATATCAGGGGATTCAGTTCTCACTATGCTAACTCTGTTGATACAGTCTTCTCTGCCTCTATCTACAGTAAGTGTCATGAAACGTCCAGTTTAGCGAGACCGAATAACTTATATGTGCTTTTCTGACCGAACAGATCTTTGTTGGCAAGTGCAAATACGCCTTTCCCACAGAATGTAATCCTATAAAACAAATTATTTGGTCTTAGTTATTTAGAACCACAAATCCTGAACATAGGAGAGAGAGTACCGTGGAAGTATAGTAAATACTTTATAGATGTGTGATAGCAATTGTTTGTTTATCCTAACCTTATAAAGGGCAACAATAAGCTGATAACATTGCTATAACTGGTTTATGTGGCATTCTGCATAGGACATATACATGTACACATGCCCTCTTTAGCACAGCAATATTGAGGAATACTTTGTTCTACTGAAATTTGCGCATCACATTGGTGCTGTGTGCTAGTGGAGATCATTAAAAGGAAACCATTTAAAGCACACTAAAGCTACTTGGTAGGTAGCTACAACTAGGTATTCCAAGAAGTCTGTATCATTTTATAAGGCATGTGAGGGATTGAGGGCATGTCCTTTTACCACTTTCTTGTTAGGGGACTATTGCATGCAGCCCCAATTAGATGATTCGTTAATATAGAACAATCATTTTAAATTAGTACAGAGGGGGATGTATGACTGTGACTTCTTACTGGTACTACTACTCAATTAAAAAAAATATATTTTCTATCTCCCTTTTAAAATGACTTGCAGTACTTAAACATGTAGCACTTTTTGTATTTTTGTTTCCCCTCCTTTTTGATATATTAATGCTAATCTTAATTTTTCCTGTGTACACTGCGTACTGTACATACGACATCCAAGGACTAGTAGGTCTTTGAAACAATTGCTTCAGATGTTCTCAAATTCTAATTTCATGGAATTAATGGTGTTTTCAACCACAATGATGTAGATATGTTCTGTAGTTAACATATAGGTAAATCGTAGCAATGTTGGTCAGCATTTTCCAGTGTGCAAGTAAGGAATGACCAGCTTAGAAATGCAGTAAACAGTCACATATTGTCATGGTAGGTTTGCGCATGTCTTAATACAGTGTATTCTTGTGCATTTGTATGTCAGAGACCTTGTATAAAAATGTATTTCAGCTGAGGTATGTCATAAATGAATGTATATGAATAATGTGGTTTTCTCTAACGTCCTAAGTGGATGCTGGGGACTCCGTCAGGACCATGGGGTTTAGCGGCTCCGCAGGAGACAGGGCACAATAATAAAAGCTTTAGGATCAGGTGGTGTGCACTGGCTCCTCCCCCCTATGACCCTCCTCCAAGCCTCAGTTAGATTTTTGTGCCCGGCCGAGAAGGGTGCAATCTAGGTGGCTCTCCTGAGCTGCTTAGAATAAAAGTTTAAGTTAGGTTTTTTATTTTCAGTGAGTCCTGCTGGCAACAGGCTCACTGCTACGAGGGACTTAGGGGAGAGAAGTAAACTCACCTGCGTGCAGGATGGATTTGCTTCTTAGGCTACTGGACACCATTAGCTCCAGAGGGAGTCGGAACACAGGTCTCACCCTGGGGTTCGTCCCGGAGCCGTGCCGCCGACCCCCCTTGCAGATGCCGAAGTTGAAGAGGTCCAGAAACAGGCGGCAGAAGACTTTCAGTCTTCATAAGGTAGCGCACAGCACTGCAGCTGTGCGCCATTGTTGTCAGCACACTTCATACCAGCGGTCACTGAGGGTTCAGGGCGCTGGGGGGGGCGCCCTGGGCAGCAATGTATTATACCTTTTTTATGGCTAAAATACATCACATATAGCCCTTGAGGCTATATGGATGTATTTAACCCCTGCCAGAACTCACAAACTCCGGGAGAAGAGCCCGCCGTTTTAGGGGGCGGGGCCTATTCTCCTCAGCACACGGCGCCATTTTCCTGCTCAGCTCTGCTGTGAGGAAGGCTCCCAGGCTCTCCCCTGCACTGCACTACAGAAACAGGGTTAAAACAGAGAGGGGGGGCACTTATTTGGCGATATGATTACATATGTGAAAATGCTATAAGGGAAAACACTTGTATAAGGGGTTGTCCCTGTATAACTATAGCGTTTTTGGTGTGTGCTGGCAAACTCTCCCTCTGTCTCCCCAAAGGGCTAGTGGGGTCCTGTCCTCTATCAGAGCATTCCCTGTGTGTGTGCTGTGTGTCGGTACGTGTGTGTCGACATGTAGGAGGACGATGTTGGTGAGGAGGCGGAGCAAATTGCCTGTATTGGTGATGTCACTCTCTAGGGAGTCGACACCGGAATGGATGGCTTATTTAGGAATTACGTGATAATGTCAACACGATGCAAGGTCGTTGACGACATGAGACGGCCGGCAAACAAATTAGTACCTGTCCAGGCGTCTCAGACACCGTCAGGGGCTTGTAAAAACGCCCATTTACCTCAGTTGGTCGACACAGACACGGACACTGATTTCAGTGTCGACGGTGAAGAAACAAACGTATTTTCCTTTAGGGCCACACGTTACATGTTAAGGGCAATGAAGGAGGTGTTACATATTTCTGATACTACAAGTACCACAAATAAGGGTATTATGTAGGGTGGGAATAATCTACTTGTAGTTTTTCCTGAATCAGATAAATTAAAGTGTGTGATGATACGTGGGTTTCCTCCGATAGAAAATTATTGGAGGTATACCTTTTCCCGCCAGAAGTGAGGGCGAGTTGGGAAACACACCTTAGGGTGGACAAGGCGCTCACACGCTTATAAAAACAAGTGGCGTTACCGTCTCCAGATACGGCCGCCCTCAAAGAGCCAGCTGATAGGAAGCTGAAAAATATCCTAAAAAGTATATACACACATACTGGTGTTATACTACGACCAGCAATCGCCTCAGCCTGGATGTGCAGCGCTGGGGGGGCTTGGTCGGATTTCCTGACGGAAAATATTGATACCCTTGACAGGAACAATATTTTATTGACTATAGAGCATTTTAAGGATGCATTTCTATATATGCGAGATGCGCAGAGGGATATTTGCATTCTGGCATCAAGAGTAGATGTGATGTCCATATCTGCCAGACGATGTTTATAGACACGACAGTGGTCAGGTGATGCAGATTCCAGACGGCACATGGAAGTATTGCCGTATAAAGGGGCGGTCCATCGGACCTGGTGGCCATGGCAACAGCTGGAAAATCCACTTTTGTTACCCCAAGTCACATCTCAGCAGAAAAGGACACAGTCTTTTCAGTCTCAGTCCTTTCGTACCCATAAAGGCAGGCGGGCAAAAGGCCAGTCATATCTGCCCAGGGTTAGAGGAAAGGGAAGAAAACTGCAGCAGGCAGCCCATTCCCAGGAACAGAAGTCCTCCACAGCTTCTGCCAAGTCCGCAGCATGACGCTGGGGCCATACAAGCGGACTCAGGTGCGGTGGGGGGTCATCTCAAGAGTTTCAGCACGCAGTGGGCTCACTCGCAAGTGGACTCCTGGATCCTACACGTAGTATCCCAGGTGTACATTGGAAATTCGAGACGTCTTCCCCTCACAAGTTCCTGAAGTCTGCTTTACCAACGTCTCCCTCCGACAGGGAGGCAGTATTGGGAAAAAATTCACAGGCTGTATTCCCAGCAGGTGATAATCAAAGTACCCCTCCTACAACAAGGGAAGGGGTATTATTCCACACTATATTGTGGTACTGAAGCCAAACGGCTCGGTGAGATCTAAAAGATTTGAACAATTACATACAAGGGTTCAAATCAAGATGGAGTCACTCAGAGCAGTGATAGCGAACCAGGACGATATGGTGTCACTGGATATCAGGGACGCTTACCTACATGTCCAAATTTTGCCCTTCTCACCAAGGGTATCTCAGGTTCGTGGTACAGAACTGTCACTATCAGTTCAGAAGCTGCCGTTTGGATTGTCCACGGCACCCCGGGTCTTTACCATGGTAATGGCCGAAATGATGATTCTTCCTAAAAGAAATATGGACGCTTTCCTGATAAGGGCAAGGTCCAGAGAACAGTTGGCGGTCGGAGTAGCACTATCTCAAGTAGTTCTACGACAGCACGAGTGGATTCTAAATATTCCAAAATCGCAGCTTTTTCCGACGACACGTCTAATGTTCCTAGGAATGATTCTGGACACAGTCCAGAAAAGGATGTTTTCTCCCGGAGAAGAAGGCCAGGGAGTTATCCGAGCTAGTCAGGAACCTCCTAAAACCAGGAAAAGTATCAGTGCATCATTGCACAAGGGTCCTGTGAAAAATGGTGGTTTCTTACAAAGCGATCCCATTCGGTAGATTTCACGCAAGAACCTTTCAGTGGAATCTGCTGGGAAAATGGTCCGGATCGCATCTTCAGATGCATCAGCGGATAACCCTGTCTCCAAGGACAAGGGTGTTTTCTTCTGCGGTGGCTGCAGAGTGCTCATCTATGCAGGGGCCGCAGATTCGACATTCAGGACTGGGTCCTGGTGACCACGGATGCCAGCCTGAGTGGCTGGGGAGCAGTCACACAAGGAAAAAAATTTCCAGGGAGTGTGATCAAGTCTGGAGACTTCTCTCCACATAAATATACTGGAGCTAAGGGCAATTTACAAGGCTCTAAGCTTAGCAAGACCTCTGCTTCAAGGTCAGCCGGTATTGATCCAGTGGGACAACATCACGGCAGTCGCCCACGTAAACAGACAGGGCGGCACATGAAGCAGGAGGGAAATGGCAGAAACTGCAAGGATTCTTCGCTGGGCGAAAAATCATGTGATAACACTCTCAGCAGTGTTAATTCCGGGAGTGGAAAACTGGGAAGCAGACTTCCTCAGCAGGCATAACCTCCACCCGGGAGAGTGGGGACTTCAGCGGGAAGTTTTCCACATGATTGTAAACCGTTGGGAAAAACCAAAGGTGGACATGGTGTCCCGCCTGAACAAAAAACTAGACCAATATTGCGCCAGGTCAAGGGACCCTCAGGCAATAGCGGTGGACGCTCTGGTAACACTGTGGGTGTACCAGTCAGGGTATGTGTTCCCTCTTATGCATCTCATACCAAAAGTACTGAGAATCATAAGAAGGAGATGAGTAAGAACGATACTCGTGGTTCCGGATGGGTCAAGAAGGACTTGGTACCCGGAACTTCAAGAGATGCTCACGGAAGAA
The DNA here is from genome assembly GCF_028390025.1 of Pseudophryne corroboree. Taxonomy (NCBI): domain Eukaryota; kingdom Metazoa; phylum Chordata; class Amphibia; order Anura; family Myobatrachidae; genus Pseudophryne; species Pseudophryne corroboree. The sequence goes on along the minus strand of NC_086445.1, from coordinate 677,055,429 downwards.
CCGTGGCCTCTACCTTTAAGAAAGGACCTGCTCCAGCAGGGGCCTTGTCTGTTCCAAGACTTACCGCGGCTGCGTTTGACGGCATGGCAGTTGAACGCCGGATCCTGAAAGGGCATTCCAGATGAAGTCATCCCTACCCTGGTCGAAGCCAGGAAGGATGTAACCGCAAAACATTTTCACCGCATTTGGCAAAAATATGTTGCGTGGTGTGAGGCCAAGAAGGTCCCTACAGAGGAATTCCAACTGGGTCGTTTCCTACATTTCCTGAAAACAGGACTGTCTATGGGCCTAAAATTAGGGTCCATTAAGGTTCAAATTTCGACCCTGTCGAATTTCTTCCAGAAAGAACTGGCTTCAGTGCCTGAAGTTCAGACGTTTGTAAAAGGGGTACTGCATATACAGCCTCCTTTTGTGCCTCCAGTGGCACCTTGGGATCTCAATGTTGTTTTGAGTTTTCCTAAAGTCACATTGGTTTGATCCACTCACCACTGTGGAATTAAAATATTTCACATGGAAGGTGAAGATTCTATTAGCCCTGGCTTCAGCCAGGCGTGTGTCAGAATGGGCGGCTTTATCATATAAAAGCCCTTACTTAATTTTTCATTCTGACAGGGCAGAATTGAGGACTCGTCCTCAATTTCTCCTTAAGGTGTTTTCTGTTTTTCACATGAACCAACCTATTGTGGTACCTGCGGCTACTAGGGACTTGGAGGACTCCAAGTTACTTGACGTTGTCAGGGCCCTGAAAATATATGTTCCAGGACGACTGGAGTCAGAAAATCTGACTCGCTGTTTAGCCTGTATGCACCCAACAAGATGGGTGTTCCTGCTTCTAAGCAGACGATTGCTCGCTGGATTTGTAGTACAATTCAGCTTGCACATTCTGTGGCAGGCTTGCCACAGCCAAAATCGGTAAAAGCCCATTCCACAAGGAAGTGGGCTCATCTTGGGCGGCTGCCCGAGGGGTCTCGGCTTTACAACTTTGCCGAGCTGCTACTTGGTCAGGGGCACACCCTGACTGAGGAGGACCTGGAGTTCTCTCATTCGGTGCTGCAGAGTCATCCGCACTCTCCCGCCCGTTTGGGAGCTTTGGTATAATCCCCATGGTCCTGACGGAGTCCCCAGCATCCACTTAGGACGTTAGAGAAAATAAGAATTTACTTACCGATAATTCTATTTCTCGTAGTCCGTAGTGGATGCTGGGCGCCCATCCCAAGTACGGATTGTCTGCAATACTTGTACATAGTTATTGTTACAAAAATCGGGTTATTCTTGTTGTGAGCCATCTTTCAGAGGCTCCTTCGTTGTTATCATACTGTTAACTGGGTTCAGATCACAGGTTGTACGGTGTGATTGGTGTGGCTGGTATGAGTCTTACCCGGGATTCAATATCCTTCCTTATTATGCACGCTCGTCCGGGCACAGTATCCTAACTGAGGCTTGGAGGAGGGTCATAGGGGGAGGAGCCAGTGCACACCACCTGATCCTAAAGCTTTTATTATTGTGCCCTGTCTCCTGCGGAGCCGCTAAACCCCATGGTCCTGACGAAGTCCCCAGCATCCACTACGGACTACGAGAAATAGAATTATCGGTAAGTAAATTCTTATTTTATGTAGTATGGGCTGCATTATGCAAGCATCAAATCCTCAAAGTTACATTGTGAAACTATTCCAACTGGGATCTGGATTGAAAGTCGACAGTAACTAGGTCAACAATGTCTAGGTCGACCACTATTGGTCGACAGTAACTAGGTCGACAGGGTGTCTAGGTCGACAGGGTCTTTAGGTCGACATGTTCTAAGTCGACAGGTCAAAAGGTCGACATGAGTTTTTCACAATTCTCTTCCTTTTTTGAACCTTTTCATACTTAACGATCCACGTGGACTACGATTGGAATGGTAATCTGTGCCGAGCTAAGTGGTAGCGGAGCGAAGGCACCATGCCCGAAGCATGACGAGCGAAGCGGTGCACTAATTGGGGTTCCCGGTCACTCTACGAAGAAAACGACACCAAAATAACATTAAAAACTCATGTCGACCTTTTGACCTTTCGACCTAGAACATGTCGACCTAAATACCCTGTCAACCTAGACACCCTGTCGACCTAGTTACTGTCGACCAATAGTGGTCGACCTGGTTACTGTCGACTTTCAATACCACACCCATTCCAACTTGCAGCTGTACTACCGGTACAACCTCTGGCTCTTCAGCTGTTGCTATTTCCACTTATCTATAGGATTTACTAAGAGTAAATACATATGGGTGACCGGAAGATGGGATGCCGGCTGTCACTATACCGACAGCGGCACCCGTCAGCCGGGATCCTAGCTGCAACGCAGCATTCCCTCGCAGGCTAGCCACAGGTTAAATTCCCACTCAGATGGTGGTGTGGACCCACCACCCGAGTGGGAATACGGAGCTACGGTCGGGATTGCGACTGGTGGTATTTCATCGGCTGTCGGGATCTGACAGCCAGTATATTATGTGCATCCCGCTAAGAGAGTCCAGGAGATGGCAAAGGTCATCCTGCACTAAACCTGATACTGTGGGTATCTCTATGTGACTATCTAGTAGTGAGCGCTCTTGTCCCTTATATGTTCTTTGGTAAAAATACATAATGATGGTCTACTTACACTCTGGGTAGTACCTCACACTCAAATGTAAACGTATGTACAGTGGGAAAAAGATTTGTGGTGTTCGATGCACTAAAGGACCTTTTACTATATATAAATAAAAATATTGGAAGGATTTGATAAGCTGTTCCAGCTGAGGGATTCAAAAAATGAACATCAGTTCTTTATACTTCTATCTAAAAGACAGGAAATCTTTGTATGTCTCCCAAAAGTCTTAAATTCAGCAAAACAAAAGCTGCCAGTAATTTAACTAGTTTAGCTAAACCGAAGCAGCTGACAAAAAGAAAAAGTATGTCTCCTATAATGTGGATCTAATGAGGTTAGACTTTCATAGAGGTGGGAAAAGGATTGTAGGGTAGCAATAGCATTACAAAGTTGGCCCCACACACTGCAATTTGGATTATTATTTTTTACCAAATTGCTCTAACTAAGCAATAAGTGTCTTTCGAAAACCTAATTTGGGCGTGATTCTGGAAAGCTTAAACATATAGTTAGTTGTAAGCATCACATCATTGGCTTCCCAGAACATACCAGGCTATTTCTGATTATTGAGCAGGACTGCCATTTAGAAAATGGCAACATATGCCCAGTTTTAATGAGTGTCTCCACAACTGTCACTCTGCTTTCAAGATTTTTGTGTCTGAAGTGGTCATTCCAAATTCTACAAAGCCGATAAGACAATTCCATAGTCCAATATTAATGTTTTGTAAGGGATAACTTGCATGTTATATGTTTTATATGTGTTTAATGTTTTTATTTTTTTCCTTCATGAAGGTGATTCTGCTGACTGCAACCTCCTTGTTTGAATTTAATGATACCTTAATACTTGTGGTCCTATATCACTGGCCTTGTGTCGGTGCTCAATGCAGATCTTTTATAAATATATTTTCACACTTATTTTTTTTTTTTTATAAAGGGGTCTGGTTTTTCAAAGAGGGAAATTATAGTGTATAAAACTATTTTGTGTGTACTTTACAGTAAAGTTTGTTATATATTAATAGTGGCTTTAAACGTTCATCTTAAAGGGAAACCAAGGAGATCTTAACCTGTGTCACAGTCCAGATATGGGTTACCATGTCGATTTGAAGTGCTTTGCTATTATCTTAAATATTTGAAAATGCCCTATTAAACAAGTATGCTTTAGTATCAAGGATTCAACTATATTTTAATATTTTTGTACAATGTTACTATTTCCTAAACAATTCTATTTTAATAATTATTTGTAAACGGTGCTAAATATAAAACAATATTAATTTGTCATTTTAAAAGTGAACAGCAAAGCTAACTAATCCGCATTAATATGTTCTATCCAAAAAAGTGACCCACATAATTTATCTTAAACTGTATTGCTACCAAATCCATTTTGAATATGGTGACTAAATACTGTTTTCGTTTTTTGCCTCCTTAATTTAGTAAATGCATAGCGGCGACTGTTGTGTAGTTAGCACTCTTGTATGTTTAAATACCTTGTTCATGTTGGGATTTTAAACATTTTGTTAAAAAGGGGGTGGGTGTTATATGGATATGATAATCAGCTGAAAATGCCAAAAATATAACATTTATCTGCTTTGTTGGTAAATGTGCAGCCAGAATGCAAATGTTTTTGTTTGTTTTTTAATAAATATTTTTATGAAAACTTTTCATTGTTTGTGGCTTTTCTTCCAGGATTAGTAGTGTCCCTGCAGCATAACATAGTGTTTGCGCTGATGTCACTGTTGCAGACTTGCCGTTTATTATGGTTAATAAAATATACTTTTGTAGAATCAGTATAAACCTAAGAAGTTGCTGCATAAATTGAGCACTATTGTAACAACAGCGGAGTCATAGTGAAAAGCAAGTGTTTGACCTTGCCATGTTGTGTTGCCTTTTGGTGGTGGTAAGTTCCTTGAAATCTAGCATGTGGTAGCTACAAAGTATACCTGTACGTAGTTTGTATATAACTGCATAACCAAATGTCCCGCCACACAAAAACTTTCTAGCAGAAGTTTTAGTTTTAAATTAATTGTTTTTGAGTAAATAACCAGTTGCTAATCATTAGTTGCTTTGGAATCTGGATTATTTCTGCAGCGGAGTACACTGGTATTCCACAGGGAATAACATTGGGGTGTAGAGTTGGATCTTGATCTGAGGCACCGACAGGCTAAAGCTTTGACTGTTCCCAGGATGCATTGCACCGCCTGCTCTATATCCCCGCCTCCAGGCACTGGAGCTCAGTTTGTAAGTTGGTGCCTGCAGTGCAGGCAGCTAACAGGGAGGGCTGCGCTAGGCAGCCCTGAAAAGAGCTTTTCTGACAAGAAAGAAGACTTCAAGGGCCGCAGCATAGGCACTTGGTGCTATATGTCAGTCTGACATATCGTGATGCGTCTCCCTCACCTCCCCCAGCAGCGCTGTATACTCCTGCGCCCTGTTTGCCGGGTACTTACAGCGGAGGCGCTCCAGTCTCATCAGGCACACATACTGCTGCTGCTGTCCTGGATCGCGTGGCCGCACGATAGGATGTAATAGTGTCCCCCAGGCGGGACCCGCCGAAATCGCAATCCGGTCGCGGTCTCTGAAGGCGGACGGTGCTGCTGGCGTGGACATTGTGGCTGTGCAGGGACCCCACTATATCCACCAGGGCAAGGAGCACAGGTCGAGTTTACTAAAATCCATTTAGTACAGGCTCCATAGTACCCGGTGGTGAAGTCCACCAGGGGGGATAAGGCTCTGACCTGTAGCCCCTCCCCCAGGCGCCATCTACAACAGATGTTCCTGCCCTGGAGCTGCATCTCTCTCACTCCCTGTCAGCGTTTGGGCGCCATTATATAGAGCTGCGCTGATTCTGGGAGGTATCCGTTCACATGGTCGACCATGTTATGGTCGACAGTCATTGGGTCGACCACTATTGGTCGACACATGGAAAGGTCGACATGAGTTTTTTAACTTTCTTCTTTTGGGGAACTTTTCCATACTTTACGATCCACGTGGACTACGATTGGAACGGTAATCTGTGCCGAGCGAAGCGAAGGCACCATGCGAGGGGACGCGGTGCACTGATTGGGGTTCCCAGTCACTTTACGCAAAAAACGGCACCAAAAAAAGTAAAAAAACTCATGTCGACCTTTTCATGTGTCGACCTTTCATGTATTGACCATGTGTCCATGTCGACCATGTCAATGTCGACCAATAGTGGTCGACCTAATGACTGTCGACCATAACATGGTCGACCATTCATACCGGAACCATTCTGGGACTGCTGGGCACTGTCTCCTATGTAAAGCCGCCTGCATAGTCAGCGATGTGCATTTACAGGACACTTAAGTATTCTACATGTCGTTTAGACAGTGTTAAGAACAAGTGCATAACTACAGGGATAATTTAGTACAAGTATCCTGTGATATACATACAGTATTTCTGCTGCGTGGTACACTGGGCTCCACAGGGAATAACATCGGGGAGTAGAGTAGGATCTTGATCCAAGGCACCAACAGGCTGAAATATTTGACTGTTCCCAAGATGCATAGCGCCGCCTCCTCTATAACCCCGCCTCCGTGCACAGGAGCTTAGTTTTGTAGTTGGTGCCATGCAGTAAGCAGGCATACAACAGGTGGGCTGCTCCAGCAGCCCTGAGAAGAGCTGTTTCTAAGCGAAGATGGAAGACTTCAAGGGCTGCAGCAGTGATAGATGTCAGTCTGACATCTCCTGCTGCAGCTACATCACCTCACCCAGCGGCAATGTATACTCCCACGCCCTGGTTGCCGGGTACTTACAGCGGAGGCTCTGGTTTGCTCCACATTAGTCACACACTCGCCGAAGTTCTCCTGGATTTGCGTGTCCGCACTCAGGGAGGAGGTAAGTGGGTCCCCTAGGCAGATCCCGCTGAAATCGTGGTCTGGCGCGGGCACTGTGGTCAGGCAGGGACTCCACTAAACCACCAGGGCAAGGGCACAGGTCGTTTTTTTCCTCAAACGTTTTTTTTTATAGCCCATAGTACCAGTGGTGAAGCCCAGCAGGGGGATAAGGCTTGGACCTGTAGCCCCTCCCCCAGCCCCAGGGCACCATTTATAGTAATGTTCCCTCCCTGGGGCTGCATATCTCTCTCTCCCTCACTCCCAGTCAGTGTTTGGGCGCCATTACACCGAGCAACACTGTTCCTGGGACTGTTTGGGCAAATCCTCCTTTGTAAGGTCGCCTGCATGTCAGCACTGTGCATTTTACAAGACACTTAAGTATTCTACATGTCTGTTGACAGTGTTAGTTAAGAAACAGTGCATTTGGTCAGGGTTATATAGTACAGGTACCCTGTGATATACATCCAGTCTTTACTGTGCATTGATATATCTACTAATTATATAGCTATACGGAGTATTACTTTGGATTGCTAGTCCAGTGCAGTTTTATTGCATGTCATAATTTCTGCATTGTACATTGTGACTATATGTGGGTGCATGTAGCTGCTGTGTGACCTCCATTTCGTGTCTCTCACTCAGATTGCTATCCCTATATTCTATGACCTGAGGGGGCTAAGTGTGTCAGGTTTATTATCTAATATAGGCATCTCACAAGATATACTCATTGTGTATTTTTCTTTGTGATGTTTAGTCACCATATACCTCCTGATTCCCCTGTTTGCAGAGTATATAAGCTGCACAGGGGGTGCTTGTCCGGTATATTGCTGCTGATATTGTACTGTTGCCTGAGATTGTGTTTTTAGCTATGTCAGCTACAGGGGGCAACAGCTGGAGCTGATCCCACAGTGTGTGGAGGTGACGCTGCAGGCATGTTTGAGGAAAACTCGGCAGCAGAGTTCAGGTTCTGGGGGTTCCCTACCCCCCAGTGGAATGGTGGCAACGGGGGTTCAAAATTACCCACCTTGGGCTACATTTTCCTTGTTATTAACTATGCTTGTAACTAAACTTACGCCCCCTATGGGACCTCATGTGCCGGTACAACCGATTATGGTCTCTGCAGTTAATCTGCCCTGGGCAGATCAAATCTCCAATCAGTTACAGCAATAAAAGCAGTCACTGACTAAAAAGAAATCTGACTCTCGCCCGCCTAAGACCAAGGGGTCATCTAAACGGGCCATTACTTCCTTACAGTCTACCACTGTCCCAGACACCTCATCTGATGAGGATGGTGTTTATACTGACCCCTCAGATACTGATCCTGATAGTTCTGATGGGGAGGCTGGTTCGCAGGTAGATGTTCCTGACTTGTTGGAGGCGATCAGAATGATTCCTCAGATCACTGATGACACTCCTAAGAAGCCGGACAGGTTCAAACGTAAAAGTGGTTAAGCAAGTTTTACCTCACTCTGACCACTTAGTAGACATACGTCAGGAATTCTGGGAAACTCCAGGTAAGAAATTCACACCTCACAAGAAGATGCTGGCTCGCTGGGAAACAACCCGCCAGTGGATTCGCAGGTGACGCGGCTGGTAGTATCCTCAGCTCTGCCTGTGACTACTGTCACATCTCTGGAGGAACCGACGGATAAGCGTGTGGAGGGTTGTTTAAAGGCAATTTACACCCTAACCGGTGCTGCGCATAGGCCCACTATTGCAGCAACTTGGGCTGCAGAGGCCATTGAGGCGTGGGCCCAGGAGTTGGAGGCAGAGTTGCCTTCCAATGCTTCTGATCACGCTAGACAATGCCTGTCGTATATTGTCACAGCTTCACATTATGTGAAGGAGGTGGCTTCTGATGCCAGTATTCTGGCGGCCAAGGCTTCTACTACATCTATCCTGGCTCGCCGGATTCTTTGGTTGCGGTCCTGGTCCGTAGATCTGGACTCCCAAGAAAACCCTGGAGGTGCTCCCTTCTAAGGGAGACATTCTTTTTGGAGAAGACCTCAACAAGATAGTGGCTGACTTAGCTTCTGCTAAAACAGCATGTCTGTCTAGTACTGCTCCTTCGGCGCCGAAGGCTAAGAGTACTTCCTCTCGTTCCTTTCGAGAGGAAAGCAAAAGGTCAGGCGTACCCAAAACACGGTCGCACTTCCAAACCTGCTAAGCCCAAACCCAAACGGGCCTGCTTCCAAAACTGACAAGCCTGCTACATGACGGGGCGGGGATCCCAGGGTGGGGGGGCCGACTTCTAGGGTTTACCCAGGAGTGGTTGAAGAACACTTCCGATGCCTGGGTACGGGAAGTCGTTACTCGAGGTTACGCCGTATCCTTCAAAAACCGACCCCCCTCATCGATTTTGCCTGACAGACGTCCCTTCGGATCAGATGAGGGCAAAAACTCTTCATTCGGTGGTACAGTCCCTCCTGGACACAGGAGTGGTAGTACAGGTGCCTCTGGTTCAGAGAGGCAAGCAGTACTATTCACCGCTGTTCCTAGTCCCGAAACCGAATGGGTCCTTCCGGCCCATTCTCAACCTCAAGTCCTTGAACAAATTTGTCAGGGTATCCAAGTTTCTGATAAAGCTAAATATTTATCTTATATAATACCCTTTATGAGGTCTAAGAACACTGTACGCTATCTACGTATGAAGTACCGTAAGGGTACGCACGTTGCGTAACAATCGCTTAGCCGTAGTCGAGACGCTCAAGCGTCACGTTCGCTCACGGCCAAGAGATCACTGGCAGGCACGCTATTGGCTGCTGACTAACGTAATGATTCGCTATAGCGTAGCGGACGCTCGGGACCACGAGGAGATCACCAGCGGCGCTGACGCTCACAATGTTAAACCTTTATATCTAAACCATAAACAATGAAATATGCTGTAAAACCTTAGTGTAGAGATAGGGTGTAGATGCAACCTAGTGTAACCTTATTAACTTAAAAGCTGTTTGAGCGTCACCGACGCTCTGAGAATACTAAACACTATAAGAAATACACAGATACCGTGCTTAGGGTCCAACGCCTAATATATATGTATTTTGAATGATATACTTGCAAAAGAATTAATACAAATACATAGACTACCTAACCAGATAACTACACAGGAAATATAATACAATTACTATTTAAAGGAAAATAAGAGAGAAGGAGGAGAAGGGAGAGAGAGAGAGATTGGCCCACAATAACAAGAAGATCAATATAGTTGCGGAGAAACACTTACGCACAAGGGGAAACGATCGCATGCGCCTCGATATCCAGCTCCCGATTATCAGCAATGAGAACCGTTGAAGAGAGAGAACTGGATATGGTCGGCCTGCCTATTTATGCCCCGCACACAATACAATTCAATGGTCCCTACAATCTCATTGTTCATTGGACACAGGAATTCGGCTTCGCATTATAACAAAAGGTCATAGGTTGATTCATACAGGTGGGCTGTGACTGCTTCCAACTGTTCAGGTGGGTGGGACACTGAGTTTCCCGCCGCATGACTAAATAAGAACAAATAATAGTAAATGGACATAAACTTCTTATGTCCATAACTATTCGCACGAGCGATTAATCCGCTCCAAACCAACACCGGAATATTGCTATTTAAATACTCTTCCGATGGGTACCAAACACCACTGTATGACCCCTGTTAGACCCTTCGTACAATACAAAGAGGGATCTCTCTGTTCAGGAACATGCTATGTTAACTAAACTTTCAGAATCTATCAAAGGGACCATGATCTACAAAATACATTATATAGTGAAAATATGTAACGATTGAGTCGCACGCTACGATCACATAAACTCTACCGTAAATACGCATACCGTGCGCCTGCGGGTGCCCGCAACTGTGAGTATGCGCACATACGGGAGAGCGCACGCATGCGCAGCACGGACCTGTGTGAGGTGCAAATATGGTAGTGTGCATAGAGATATTTTTCTGACTTTGACAGTCCACCCTTTGGCAGTCAACAATAACTGCCACCTTCTAAAACATTTCAAAAAAGAGAAAAATATATGTCAGGGGTTAATACATTTACATGGTTGGGTAGGGGAGGAGAGGAGAAGGTAGGAAAAGGGTATGACCTAGTGAGATAGCAGAAGCATGTGTGTATGAATCCGTGCTTGGGGGTCATGTATCATCGTGCCGTACGTGTTTTAAATCAAGCTTCGAGGTATTGCGAAGTATACATTTGAATTCCTTCTTATCCCGTGGTACGGGTCTGTGGATGGGCTGTCAAACTTTACCGAGCTCTTTTCGGCTTTGGTTGTAACAAAATGGTGGAGCACATTTTAGTTGATGATACATGAATGGGGGAGATATGTGATTGCTGATATCTGTGCCTGTATTCCCTATCGACTATGTGTGTCATTACCTGAGGGTTGTAGAAATGAAGAAAAGACATAATTACGGTAAATGCGGTGGTATTCTATGTCAGGTAAATGTACATTCGTCGATTGAGGTCTTGTTTGGTGTCTGTTGAATGCAGTCTTCTTTGTGCTTTTGCCCATAAGGTGCGAGCAAAAGCTGTCAATGTCCATAGATTTACAAAAGTGTTGGGCTAGCGTAATTTTAAAATTTCTAGGGAAACTGGGGATCCATGGCATAGTTCATCAAAAATCTGTGTATCAGGTTGTCAAAACTTCTTCTTTAATCCATCTGTTGTCTGTATATCGGCTCATCAAATTCCTCGTCCAAGTGGGTCTTTTTACCTTGGAGGAAACGGAAAAACAGGTGAAAGAAACGGACCGTAGAAATCGCATTTTCATCACATCATTGTTTCTACATTTGGGTCATAAATCAAGTCCATTGGAATTACAGTTTCCTCACTCCTTAAACTCATTACCCTAGTACGACGATTGCACCTCATTAAAGCCTGACCGCATCTAAATATCAAACCAATCGTTATGATAACACCTAAGATACATAGGAGAAACTTCCCAACATCCATTATGACTCCTTGAGCCCAGTCTCCTAAACCAGAGAACCAATTTCGCGGGTTCAACCATGACACCCAACCAGTCAGCTCATTACCTACAGCAGCAAGAGTGAGATTGTGTCTCCTGCGAAATTCCCACTTCAGTTGGAGAATATCGTCCATCTTTTGGTCTATGACCTCGACCGGGTCCTCGGTGCTATTCGTAATATATGTGCAACATTTCACGCCGTATTGTGTTGCCAGTGTGACACAATATCCGCCTGTCACTGCTGTGAGGTAATTAAGAACCATTCTATGCTGTACCAGTTCTGTTTTATAAGCCTGAAGTTCTCTTCCAGTATACCTAAACGTGTCATCATACATTTCAGTGATATTATCTAACAAATTGGCGAGTGCAGATATGTATTTATAATTCAACACTCCTCTGGCGGTGCGAGTGATGTCTAACGCGATTAGAAACTGAATCCCGGTGGATTCATGGATCATGTCAGAGGCCGGATGCTCTGTTCTTTCTATCAGGTGCCGTTTAACTACGTGCTCGTAATGGGTGTGAGTATAAGGAGTTTGGGCAACACGGTGTATGTCTTTCATTTTGTCATGTGATACAGTCATTACTTCAGGCAGTACTTTTCCAATATAACACAATCCTTCAGAGTTTGGGGCAAGCCACTTATACGCCTTTCTCCCGCATATGAAATATGCATCATCGGGGAGAACATATGGGACGGAGTAGGACATAACCATATTACACACCTTCCATGTGAAATCTCCTAACCCTAATTCTTCCATCTGCTTAGTACACGTATCAGGTTGTACGATATGTGCACAGTATCCTGGTGATACCTCTCCAACTCTCGTAATCCTATTTCCTAAGGTATACCTATACCGGAAAGATTTTCCTCTACTGGCTATGTGGCGTATAAGCTCTGTATCTGTAGGCATTCTATCTGCTCTATGCGAAAAGGTCATGGTTTGATTACTCCATGACACTTCCCAATTTCCCGGCTTTCGGGGATTGGAGATGTTAAAACATAATAGGGACCTATCCACATGGTATTGGTGGAGCTTCAAACTAGGAGGGCTGGAGATATTAAACCTCCTGTCCACCGGTCTCCCACCACTTAACTCAAGTACCTCCCCTAACGTTAAAGGAAATGGTACTAGCCCTGATTTGCTATGACCTTGAGGTACTTGAGAGCATACCCAACAATCTGTTTTATTTAACACACTACCCACTAAGGAGTGATAGTCACTCAATGGATGCCGGTCCATATGGATATTAAAACTGGATTGGCATTTCTTTATGCACCCATCCTCAATGACATTGTTACAGAGCCGACAGATACAGTTTTCTTCAGCTAACAATCCTTCACAATTCCTTCTATGGTCAATGCTATCGGATCGTTTTCTGATACTCGCCTTTGCTTGTTGATTATGTTGTTCTTGGAAAACTACGCCTCCATCTCTGTCATCAGAACCCATTCCAGAACCTCTCTCGACCTCCATGGTACTCTCGCCGGAACAGACTGCTCTGGTCAACATCATGGTCAACAGGAAAATCCGGATCACAGTCTCTTGGGGCAAGTCCATTCTGTAGGAGGAAACGGAGAAGAATGAGAAGGGGGAAAAAAATAATTTGAGGGAGAGGGGATGGGAAGTTGGAGAAAAACAATAAAAGGGAACAGGGGATCTACAACTGCTTTTGGTCTTGTGATTTTTCAATGCTCAGGTGCCGCCTCAATCTTCCTGGAACAGACACTCCAGTGATACAACCTCTACCGTCTGTTCCTTATCACGGGACCTCTCTGGATCAGCAACCTTTTTACAGTGGGACGAATGAACCCAAGTCTCTCTCTCAGCAACCTTCAATGCTGTAGTGCTAGTCAATAAGACCTGGTATGGTCCTTCCCATCTGTCAATAAGGCAACCTGAGCGTAGAAAATTCCGTATCATTACATAATCCCCAGGTTCAATGTCATGACAATTACTATCTGGTAAATCAGGAATCACTAACTTCAGATTATCATTTTGATTCCTCAACTGTTTACTCATGTTAATCAAGTATTTTACAGTCACTTCATTGTTACACTTCAAATCATCCTGAGGGTTAATCATAACATGCGGTTGTCGACCAAACAAGATTTCAAAGGGAGACAGATTAAGAGGGGACCTGGGAGTGGTTCTGATGCTGTACAGTACAATGGGTAAAGCTTCTGGCCATGTCAATCCTGTCTCTGCCATCACTTTACTCAGTTTATTTTTAATAGTGCTGTTCACTCTTTCCACTTTCGCACTCGCCTGTGGACGGTATGGAGTGTGCAGCTTGCTATCAATTCCCATCAATTTACACATTCCTTGAAAGACATCACCTGTAAAATGGGTACCCCTATCACTTTCGATAATTCTAGGGATACCGTATCTACATACAAATTCCTGCACAATTTTCTTAGCAGTAAACATAGCGGTATTTGTGGCCGCTGGAAATGCTTCGACCCAATTTGAGAAAACATCTATACAAACAAGTACATATTTCAAATTTCGACAAGGGGGTAATTGAATAAAGTCAATCTGTATTACCTGGAAAGGGCCGCCGGCAGGTGGGATATGAGATGGTTCTGTAGGTATTGCCTTTCCGATGTTCTTTCTCAGACAGGTAAGGCATGACATTGCCCTTTTACTCGCATGAGAAGAAAATCCTGGGGCACACCAATATGCTCTTACCAACTTGCACATCCCTTCCTTGCCCAGATGAGTCAGCCCGTGAGCTGCCTCAGCTAAGCATGGAAGGTATGCTTTGGGGGCCACTGGTTTACCGTGTCCATCCGTCCAGAGTCCTGAGGACTCCTGACCATATCCCTTTGCCTTCCAGACTGCCTTTTCCTGTGTGGAACACAAATTTTGCATCTCACACAACTTCTGTGTGTTGATGGTATTAAATACCATCAGTTGTGTGGTGTCTGTCTGTCTGGGGGTAGCAGCTGCTAATTTAGCAGCTTCGTCTGCTCGGCTGTTACCAAGTGATACTGGGTCTTGGCTATATGTGTGTGCTTTACATTTGATAACAGCCACTCTGTCGGGTTCCTGTATCGCTGTTAGAAGCCTTTTTATGTGAGCTGCATGCGCTACCGGTGTACCAGCTGCCGTCATGAAATTTCTGAGGCGCCATAGGGCTCCGAAATCATGGACTACCCCGAATGCGTATCTAGAATCGGTGTAGATATTGGCTGATTTGCCCTTAGCCAATTCACATGCTCTGGTTAGGGCGACCAGTTCAGCAACCTGGGCTGAGTGAGGTGGGCCTAGCGGTTCCGCTTCTATGGTGCCTTGGTCATCTACGACTGCGTATCCAGTACACAAGTCTCCCGAGTCTGACTGTCTATGACAACTACCGTCCGTGTAGAACGTAAGTTCTACATCTTCCAGTGGGTTGTCACTGATGTCAGGCCTTGCGGTAAAATTTTGGGTCAAATATTCCATACAATCATGAGTGTCTTCCTTTGTATTAAATCCTCCTTCCCCGCCACTCTCATCCTCCACCCTTTGTGCCTGTCCAGGCACACCTGGGAGATATGTTGCAGGATTTAATGCACTGCATCTCCTTATGGTGATGTTTACGGGGGCCATTAGTGCCAATTCCCATCTTGTAAACCGCGCTGATGAGACGTGTCTGGTTTGGGCAGAATTCAACAAGGCTGACACTGCATGTGGTGTATGAATTGTGAGGTTGTGACCTAGCACGACGTCTTCGCTTTTCGTTACTAGCAATGCTATCGCAGCAACGCTTCGCAAGCATGTGGGGAGGGATCGCGCTACCGTATCTAGCTGAGCGCTGTAATATGCTACCGGCCTGCTGGCATCACCGTGCTTTTGGGTTAGTACGCCTGCCGCGCAACCAGCACTTTCTGTTCCGTATAGTTCAAAGGGTTTCCCATAGTCAGGCATACCTAATGCTGGTGCCTGCGTTAGGCACTGTTTAAGTCTCTCAAATGCTGTCTCAGACTCGTCTGTATGCGAAATCCGATCAGGTTTGTTTGAGGAGACCATCTCCTGCAAGGGTAACGCTAGAATGGAAAACCCTGGGATCCAGTTACGGCAATACCCACACATTCCTAAAAATGTTCTGATCTGTTGCTGGGTTTGTGGCAGAGTCATGTCTCTAATTGCTTGAATTCTATCAGCGGTCAGGTGTCTCAGTCCTTGTGTTAAACAGTGTCCCAAATATTTTACCTTAGTTTGGCATAATTGCAACTTGTCTTTGGAAACCTTGTGTCCTGTGTCTGAAAGATGAAACAGGAGCTGTTTCGTATCCTTCAGGGATGCTTCCAATGAATCAGAACACAGTAGTAGATCATCCACGTACTGTATTAATACTGATCCACTCACTGGTTGGAAAGACTGTAAACAATCATGCAAAGCCTGAGAAAATATACTTGGGCTATCTATGAATCCTTGTGGTAATCGAGTCCATGTGTATTGGACTCCTCTGTATGTAAATGCAAACAAATATTGACTGTCAGGGTGCAGAGGTACCGAAAAGAAAGCGGAGCAGAGGTCAATAACAGTGAAAAATTTCGCAGTGGGAGGGATTTGCATTAGGATGACAGCTGGATTTGGCACTACGGGGAACTGACTGTCAACTATTTTGTTAATCCCCCTTAGATCCTGAACTAGCCGTTAACCCCTCCCCCCACTCTTTTTAACAGGGAAGATGGGGCTATTGGCAGTGCTGGACGTTCTTACCAGAATGCCCTGTTGTAGCAAGCGCTCTATTACAGGATACACTCCTAGCTCCACCTCTGGTTTCAGAGGGTACTGTGGGATTTTTGGAGCTATCCTACCATCTTTTACTTGTACAACTACCGGAGCTACGTTTGCCATTAATCCAGTGTCCTGTCCATCTTTAGTCCAAAGTGACTCTGGTATCTGAGATGTCATTTCTTCTACTTGGGAGGGAGTCCTATTTGTCATAATGGTATGTGACATTAATTTTGACGGGGAGTCTAACATGTCTCGCACTTCCTGAGCGTGATTCTCAGGTATGTCCAAGAATACACCTTCAGGAGTACAATAAATGACGCACCCCATTTTACACAGTAAGTCTCTTCCCAGGAGATTAGTCGGTGCCGATGCAGTCAGCAAAAAGGAATGCTTGGTATGTAAAGGCCCTATTGTAATCTCGGCTGGTTTGCTAACAGGGTAGTGCTGGACTACTCCCGTTACCCCTATGGCTGGAATTGTCTTACCAGTGGTTCTCATGCCCACTGTCGAATTTATCACTGATTTGGCCGCCCCTGTGTCTACAAGAAAGTTTAATGATTTACCAGCTACATTGATTGCAATTTCTGGTTCACTTCCAAGACTTGCAATCAATTTTACTGGCTGCAGATTACAGGTATGGCCACACCCCTATTGGGTATGGTGACCTCCCTGAATCCCGCTGGCAGCAACTACTTGTGATGGAGTTAATTGGGAGCTACCAGAGGCTTGCCAGTCTCTGTTCGGGGGGTATCTTTTTGTTTCCCCTGTATGTGGCTCATAACTCCGTTTCTGCGGACTTCGCTCCCAATGTCGTGTGTCGTGT
The DNA here is from genome assembly GCF_028390025.1 of Pseudophryne corroboree. Classification (NCBI taxonomy): domain Eukaryota; kingdom Metazoa; phylum Chordata; class Amphibia; order Anura; family Myobatrachidae; genus Pseudophryne; species Pseudophryne corroboree. Next base: position 677,038,456 of record NC_086445.1, on the reverse strand, counting down.
CGTTGTCTAGGGGGTTGGTATAAGTTTCGTGAATTCTTCATTCTACAATCTCGTGCCATGTGTCCCTGTTTATGACAAGAATAACAAGTAACCACACTTGACTTACCCACAGGGTTTGGTGATATAAACAAAGGCTGCCTTGTGGTCAGGGCCTGTATACTTACTGACATTAATTTATCACCTTGTTGTTCCCTGTGTCTGGTGATGTTCCTATCGTGATCAATAGCAGCCTCTCTCAAAGTAGCCACAGACAGACCTCGCCAACATGGTTGTGTGGTCTGTACCCTAGTCTTCAATGACTCTTTTAAACCATCCATCAGTACCGATACTGCTACTTCTCGAAGGTTTATGTTTGTTTTAATGTCCTCTATGCCTGTGTATTTTGCCATTTCTGATAATGCTCTGTGAAAATACTCTGCAGCTGTTTCTGACTCCTTCTGTTTAATGGAGAATATTTTGTTCCATTTAACTACGGCTGGGAAATACTCTTTTAACTGTAAGCTTATTCTTTTTACATTGTCTTTGTTGTACACATCTGTAAGAGGTACATCCTGATCTAATCCACAGTCAGCTAAAAATTGAGCTGCGTCGACATTGGAGGGTAAACATGCTCTCAGCAATATCTGCCAGTCTTTATTGTTGGGCTCTAACGTGTTACCTAGGTCTCTGATGTATTTTTGGCTGGCAACTAAGTCTTTTCTAGGGTCAGGGAATTCCGACACTATGGTCCTTAATTCCATTCAGGAAAATGGGCTGTACATGGCAATGTTCCTAACAGGAGTGACTCCTGAAGTGTCTGTTTTCCCATTTGGAACTACTATTACCTTAACAGGATTAACTCTAACAACCTCATCCTGTGTAGATTCTACAGGCTGTGGTGAAATAGTTTCAGCATAGTGTATGGTGCCGTACTTACCCGTTGATACGACCTCACCTATCCCTCCGCTAGGGGCTTTCGTTACTAATCTCGGGGGTTGAGCTGTGCCTACTGTGGTCTCTGCTATGGTGGCTGCTAGAGAGAGCGCTGAAATTGTTGCCGATTCGTCCTCTTGATCACACTCCTGAGGAAAGTTCAAAACAGGGTACAACTTGCACGGGTTAATACTTGCATTGGTTAATTGGTTAACATTATCTTTAACATTTACACAGTTGCTAAGTGCTTGTTTGTTACACCTTAATGCGTCATTCTCCGCAACCAATTTTTCTCCCGATATATATGGTGGCGGTGGGGCCGTGGCTATCAGTTTTCTGATCGAGCCAGATCCCGCCGCCTGAGCCAATCCTCTCTGTATGTCACCCTCCTGTTGCCACAACTGTAAATAATCATAATGCTTGATTCGTCTCTTGGCTGATTTAATGAGACATATCCTTCTCCTTAAATTCGTTAACACTTCTGTGCTGAAGCTACCTACTCTTGGGAATTTCTCCCCGTCATGTACCGTCATTCTCTCCCATTCATCACATAAAGCTTCTGTGTGACTTCCGTATTTCTCACACATTACGTATCTTGCCGACCCGACTGGTCGGTTCACTGAATCAACCCGAACCGAGGTTGATCGCCCCCTACCTGAACAAGTGGCCCCCATAGTTCGAAGGTGTTGCTTTATTCAACCAACCCTTACGCAAACCAAAATGTTCAAAATAGGCTGACAGTGGCGGTTTACCGAGTACCCCACTCACTCGCCCACGCCGACCAATACGACCTGATCACACCGATATGGTGCTGGCGTACTCGACCCAGGGCCCCTGCGACCTGAACCTCTATTTACTGGAACCTGTGAGGGTGATCCGAAGAACACTTACTCTTTCCAGTAACTATTGGTTGTTGGATAGTTCCTGAGTGAGCAGCGAACCTCCCTTAAAATAAAAAAAATTACACAAATCACGTTAGAATGTACAAATAGCGTTTATGACCTTCGTACACAAATAGTACCGGTCAGGTTTACTAATGCACACAATTACGTGCGGTACAATCGTTCAGCACATAAGCAACTAATCTTATGTACGGAGCGACCAGTGGAATCGAAAATTGCGGCTGCGAATTCCTTCAGCCAGAGCTTGTATGGCCTATATGGGTGTTGCACCAACCCTTTCTTGGTGTTGTGCCTGTGGACTGTATAGCGGACTTCCTTGTCTGCTGTACCTGAACCTGCTGGTCTGCTATGACCTCCTGGTCTGTTACAGTATGACCTCCTAGTCTGCTACACTCTAATGCTCAAATTGTATGTTTTAACCAGGGATGCCTCCCTAGCCACCATGTACGTCACTTACACGCATGTACCTCACGAGAACTCGACTTTTCTTGTGGTTCAACCTCAAAAAATTGTAAAAACAAACACTCACTCACCACATATACACTTTTGTTTCTATTTCTATTTCTGCGCAGAAATTTCTCTTTAGACCAGATGTGTTACAAATTAGGAGAAGGATCTATTAATTTAAAATTTGAATGTTAAAATAGATTTGCGCGATTTATCGCCTTGCGTTATTTACCGCGTTGCGCTATTTATCGCGTTGAGAAAAAAAATTAACACTTGTGATTTGAGTTACGTGGGCGTACCCGTACGCTCCGTTGCGTAATATACACTGCGTGCGTCGGCCCTTGGGTTGCGTACACAAGTCTCAGTCCTTTGTTAGAGACACGTGTACGCAAAGCAAAGATCCACCGTAACACAATTTATACGTTCATCAATGTAGATGATCCTTTATCATCTACCACGCACCACACTGACTTCGCCTTGTCTCTCAGGCACAGCTGTGTTTGTCTATACTTTAACTATATTACCTTTACTCTTAAACTATGAAATAGCGGCAAATCTCTCTTAGCACGTTTATCAACTATAAAACTGGCAAACAGGAGAGTGATATACGAAAATACACAAATGAAAAAAAAAAGAGAAATGCAGATATATATGTGTGCGTGCGTGTGTACGCAAGACAGAAAAATAAACAGTTTTAAAAGAGACTAGCGTGTTGTTCTTACCTCCGGTTCACAGATTCCTTCAGCACCCTTTACTAAGAGAAGCAGACGCTTATCCCGACAGCACTACGAGGAATATAACCTCCCGCCCTTTGCTGATGGATAATGTCTGCTGTATCTACCTAGTGCAGATATGTGAAGGACGGGCGAGCCGCCAATTGATAAAGCTAAATATTTATCTTATATAATACCCTTTATGAGGTCTAAGAACACTGTACGCTATCTACGTATGAAGTACCGTAAGGGTACGCACGTTGCGTAACAATCGCTTAGCCGTAGTCGAGACGCTCAAGCGTCACGTTCGCTCACGGCCAAGAGATCACTGGCAGGCACGCTATTGGCTGCTGACTAACGTAATGATTCGCTATAGCGTAGCGGACGCTCGGGACCACGAGGAGATCACCAGCGGCGCTGACGCTCACAATGTTAAACCTTTATATCTAAACCATAAACAATGAAATATGCTGTAAAACCTTAGTGTAGAGATAGGGTGTAGATGCAACCTAGTGTAACCTTATTAACTTAAAAGCTGTTTGAGCGTCACCGACGCTCTGAGAATACTAAACACTATAAGAAATACACAGATACCGTGCTTAGGGTCCAACGCCTAATATATATATGTATTTTGAATGATATACTTGCAAAAGAATTAATACAAATACATAGACTACCTAACCAGATAACTACACAGGAAATATAATACAATTACTATTTAAAGGAAAATAAGAGAGAAGGAGGAGAAGGGAGAGAGAGAGAGATTGGCCCACAATAACAAGAAGATCAATATAGTTGCGGAGAAACACTTACGCACAAGGGGAAACGATCGCATGCGCCTCGATATCCAGCTCCCGATTATCAGCAATGAGAACCGTTGAAGAGAGAGAACTGGATATGGTCGGCCTGCCTATTTATGCCCCGCACACAATACAATTCAATGGTCCCTACAATCTCATTGTTCATTGGACACAGGAATTTGGCTTCGCATTATAACAAAAGGTCATAGGTTGATTCATACAGGTGGGCTGTGACTGCTTCCAACTGTTCAGGTGGGTGGGACACTGAGTTTCCCGCCGCATGACTAAATAAGAACAAATAATAGTAAATGGACATAAACTTCTTATGTCCATAACTATTCGCACGAGCGATTAATCCGCTCCAAACCAACACCGGAATATTGCTATTTAAATACTCTTCCGATGGGTACCAAACACCACTGTATGACCCCTGTTAGACCCTTCGTACAATACAAAGAGGGATCTCTCTGTTCAGGAACATGCTATGTTAACTAAACTTTCAGAATCTATCAAAGGGACCATGATCTACAAAATACATTATATAGTGAAAATATGTAACGATTGAGTCGCACGCTACGATCACATAAACTCTACCGTAAATACGCATACCGTGCGCCTGCGGGTGCCCGCGACTGTGAGTATGCGCACATACGGGAGAGCGCACGCATGCGCAGCACGGACCTGTGTGAGGTGCAAATATGGTAGTGTGCATAGAGATATTTTTCTGACTTTGACATTTCGTATGGAAACCCTTCACTCTATTGTTCTGGCCTTGGAACCTGGGAATTATATGGTCTCCCTGAACATACAGGATGCTTACCTGCATATTCCCATTGCAATGTTGCATCAGCAGTACCTGAGGTTTGCTGTGGGCAACCTCCATTACCAATTTCGGGGTTACCTTTTGGCTTGACCACGGCTCCGCGTGTTTTCACAAAGGTCATGGTGGTAGTGACGGCTATACTCCGCCATAGAGGAGTCAGGATTCTACCGTATCTGGACAACTTGTTGATCTTGGGAAATTCCCCAGAAATTCTCCTACGCAATCTGGATCTGACCATCCAGTTTCTGCAAGCCCATGGGTGGCTCATCAACTGGAAGAAATCCTCCCTCGTCGCTGCACAGAGCATGGTGCACCTGGGAGCGTTGTTGGACACCCGCAACCTGCGGTGGTTCTTGTCTCAGGAGAAGATCCTGAAGCTTCAGGACAAGATTCGATACTTTCTATCTCGTCCGCAAGTGTCTATACATTCGGCGATGCAAGTACTAGGTCTCATGGTGTCGGCTTTCGACATGGTGGAGTATGCTCCATTCCATTCACGCCCTCTGTAGAAACTGATTCTTGCCAAATGGGACGGCCTGCCTCACTGGATCAGGTCTCGCATGATCTCCTTGTCTCCGGAGGTCCGTCTGTCACTGAGCTTGTGGCTGCAGGACCGACGTTTGAGCGGGGGTCGTCCCTTCTGGATCTCCAACTGGGTACTTCTGACGACGGATGCTAGTCTGAGAGGCTGGGGCGCAGTGTTGGAGCAACACTCCCTACAAGGTCGGTGGACTAAGGAGGAATCTCGCCTCCCAATAAAACATTCTGGAACTGCGGGTGGTGTTCAACGAGCTGAACCTGGCCCAGCATCTAATTCAAAACAGACCTGTAAAGGTACAGTCGGACAACACCACCACAGTGGCGTACATAGATCATCAAGGCGGCACTCGAAGCCACATGGCAATGAGGGAAGTATCAAGGATTCTTCTATGGGCGGAACGCCATCTGCCAGCCATATCGGCGCTGTTTATTCTGGGGGTCCTCAACTGGGAAGCAGACTTTCTCAGTCGTCAGGGCGTGCACGCCGGGGAGTGGAGCCTCCATCCAGAAGTATTTCAACTCCTCGTGGACAAGTGGGACACTCCGGATGTCGACCTGATGGCGTCTCGACACAACCACAAGGTTCCGGCCTTCGTAGCAAGAACAAGAGATCCTCAAGCAGCGTTCGTGGACGCACTGGCAATCCCGTGGAACTTTCGGTTGCCATGTATTTCCTCCAGTGTCTCTACTGCCCAGAGTGATACGGAAGTTCAAACAAGGAGGCGTACTACTTCTGATTGCTATCGCGTGGCCCAGACGGCATTGGTTCTCAGACCTCCAGGGTCTCTCGCTAGGGCATCCCCTTCTACTTCCACAACGACCAGACCTATTTCAGGGCCCTTGTGTCTACCAGGGTTTGGCCCAACTGGCTTTGTCGGCGTGGCTTTTAAAGCTTCCGTACTGAGGGCCAAAGGTTTTTCGGAGGCGGTTATTCAAACTATGTTGAAGGCCCGTAAGCCGGCTTCTGCTCGGATTTACCATAGGGTCTGGAATTTTTACTTTGCTTGGTGCGCATATAACAATTATAACGCTTACAAGTTTAGTACAGCCAAACTTTTGGCTTTTCTACAGCAAGGCCTGGACTTAGGTCTTCGTCTGGCCTCCCTCAAGGTTCATATTTCTGCCTTGTCGGTATGGTTTCAGAGAAAATTTGCATCTCTGCCTGATGTTCATACCTTCACTCAGGTTGTGTTGTGCATTCAGTCTCCTTATGTCCCACCTGTGGCCCCTTGGGATTTGTAAGAATCTCCATTTGAACCTCCTTGCATCCGCAGATCTTAAGTGGCTTTCCCTTAAGGCAGGCATGTCCAAACTGCAGCCCTCCAGCTGTTGTGAAACTACGTATCCCAGCATACCCTGACACAGTTTTGCTTTCAGAGAATGCTAAAGCTGTTTCAGGGCATGCTGGGATGAGTAGTTTCTCAACAGCTGGAGGGCCGCAGTTTGGACATGCCTACCTTAAGGTCTTGTTTCTGCTAGCCATTGCTTCTGCTAGACGCGTTTCAGTCTTGGGTGCCTTATCCTGTAAGTCCGCCTATTTGATTTTTCACCGTGATCGGGCAGTTCTTAGAACATGCCCGGGTTACCTACCTAAGGTGGTGTCTTCCTTCCACCTTAACCAGGAGATTGTGGTTCCTGCCTATAATTCTCCGGAGTTGTCTTCGGGAGAGCGGTGTTTGGATGTGGTACGGCCTCTCCATATCTATGTGAAGAGAACTGCCATTCTGAAGTCTGAATCTCTCTCGTACGGTTTGGTTTTCCCAAACGTGGCTGGCCTGCTAATAAGCAGACCTTGGTCAGATGGATTAGAATGGTGATTGCACATGCTTAAGGCTGGTCTTCCAGCTCCTACTACCATTAAGGCCCATTCTACTCTGTCTGTTGGAACTTCTTGGGCGGCCCGCCGTGGTGCGACCTTTGAACAGTTGTGCAAGGTGGCTAAGTGGGCCTCAGTGAACATGTTCCTAAGGTTCTATGCCTTCGATACTTCCGCCTCCCAGGATGCTTCCTTTGGACTTGTGCCCGCTACAGTGCATCCCCTCCCATAAAGAACTGCTTTAGGACATCCCCGATGTTATTCCCTGTGGAGCCCAGTGTACCCCGCAGCAGAAAACGAGATTTAAGGTAAGAACTTACCGTTGTTAAATCTTTCTGCGAGGTACACTGGGCTCCACAGGTGCCCACCCTGACACACTTAGCTTCTTTGGGTTGGTATGGCATTAGCCGCTGACACCATCTTTTAGCGTGAGAATGTGGTGTATGTGGCTACTAACGATTGTTGTCTCTTTTGCCTGCTACTGCATTGGACTGGTTAACAAACACTGAGTTCCTGTGCACGGAGACGGGGTTATAGAGGAGGCGGCACTATGCATCTTGGGAACAGTCAAAGCTTTCAGCCTGTTGGTGCCTCGGATCAAGAGCCTACTCTACACCCCGATGTTATTCCCTGTGGAGCCCAGTGTACCTCGCAGAAAGATTTAACAACGGTAAGTTTTTACCATAAATCTCGTTTTACTGTGCATTGTTATATCTGTATACATACATAGCTTTACTCAGAATTGCTAGTCCAGTGCAGTTTTATTGTTTATAATAATGTCTGCATTGTACATGTGACTGTGTGTGCCAATAGCTGCTGTGAGGTTCCTATTCCGTGTATCTCACACATATTGCTATCCAGAGGCGTAGCTAGGGTTTTCGGAGCCCAGGGCAGGATGGAAAATGGCGCGCCCCCCCCCCCCCCAAAAAAAAAAAAAAAACACACCAAAAGAAGCTTGTGCGTGTGCCAAAAAAATGGGCGTGGCCACACTCCAGAAGGGAAAGGGCCCACAGTGCCAGTTACATTGCCCCACTGTGCCAGATACGTGCCCCACTGTGCTCTCCCCCCGCCCACCCCGTTACTCACCGCTTGTGGCTCCACTGGCTCTCCTCTGATATGTGAGGGGAGGAGAGCTCAGCGCCTCTCCTTCCCCTCACCGCTCCAGGTCTCCGGCGGCTGTGTGGCGCCGGTTCGCTAGCCAATCAGAGCTCGCGGACCGGCAGCCAATCAGGAGCCGGTCCGCAAGCTCTGATTGGCTAACGCCGCCGGAGAATGGACATACGCAGCGCTGCTGGCAGCACTGCTAGTGCCGGCAGCGGCGGTGAGGGAAGGTAGAGACGCTGCGCTCTCCTCCCCTCACATTTCGGCGTGACGGGGGCGAGTGGGGCATGAGGCCCTGTCCGCTAGCGCTGCCCCCCTCTCCTGGGCCTGCCAAGGCGCCCAGGACACGTGCCCCGCTCGCCCTACCCTAGTTACGCCTCTGTTGCTATCCCTATATTCTGTACCCTGACGAGGGCTAAGTACATCAGGGTTATATATATATATATATATATATATATATATCAAAAAAATAAAGGGAACACTAAAATAACACATCCTGGATCTGAATGAATGAAATATTCTTATTAAATACTTTGTTCTTTACATAGTTGAATGTGCTGACAACAAAATCACACACAAATTATCAATGGAAATCAAATTTATTAACCCATGGAGGTCTGGATTTGGAGTCGCCCTCAAAATTAAAGTGGAAAAACACACTACAGGCTGATCCAACTTTGATGTAATGTCCTTAAAACAAGTCAAAATGAGGCTCAGTAGTGTCGGTGGCCTCCTCGTGCCTGTATGACCTCCCTACAACGCCTGGGCATGCTCCTGATGAGGTGGCGGATGGTTTCCTGAGGGATCTCCTCCCAGACCTGGACTAAAGCATCCGCCAACTCCTGGACAGTCTGTGGTGCAACGTGGCATTGGTGGATGGAGCGAGACATGATGTGCTCAATTGGATTCAGGTCTGGGGAACGGGCGGGCCAGTCCATAGCATCAATGCCTTCGTCTTGCAGGAACTGCTGACACATTCCAGCCACATGAGGTCTAGCATTGTCTTGCATTAGGAGGAACCCAGGGCCAACCGCACCAGCATATGGTCTCACAAGGGGTCTGAGGATCTCATCTCGGTACCTAATGGCAGTCAGGCCACCTCTGGCAAGCACACGGAGGGCTGTGCGGCCCCCCAAAGAAATGCCACCCCACATCATTACTGACCCACTGCCAAACCGGTCATGCTGGAGGATGTTGCAGGCAGCAGAACGTTCTCCTTGGCGTCTCCAGACTCTGTCACGTGCTCAGTGAGAACCTGCTTTCATCTGTGAAGAGCACAGGACGCCACTGGCGAATTTGCCAATCTTGGTGTTCTCTGGCAAATGCCAAACGTCCTGCACGGTGTTGGGCTGTAAGCACAACCCCCACCTGTGGGCGTCGGGCCCTCATACCACCCTCATGGAGTCTGTTTCTTATCGTTTGAGTAGACACATGCACATTTGTGGCTTGCTGGAGGTCGTTTTGCAGGGCTCTGGCAGTGCTCCTCCTGTTCCTCCTTGCACAAAGGCAGAGGTAGCGGTTCTGCTGCTGGGTTGTTGCCCTCCTACGGCCTCCTCAGCCACAGCTCGCATTGATGTGCCATCCTGGATGAGCTGCACTACCTGAGCCACTTGAGTGGGTTGTAGGGAGGTCATACAGGCACGTGGAAGCCACACACACTACTGAGCCTCATTTTGACTTGTTTTAAGGACATTACAGCAAAGTTGGATCAGCCTGTAGTGTGTTTTTCCACTTTAATTTTGAGGGTGACTCCAAATCCAGACCTCCAATGATTTCCATTGATAATTTTTGTGTGATTTTGTCAGCACATTCAACTATGTAAAGAACAAAGTATTTAATAAGAATATTTCATTCATTCAGATCTAGGATGTGTTATTTTAGTGTTCCCTTTATTTTTTTGAGCAGTGTGTGTATGTGTATTAATCTTTTATAAAAGATTCATTGACGATGTCTTCCTTATATGGGAGGGCACACATGAATCATTTGTAGAGATGGTCAGTAATCTCAATACATTGAATAGCCCTGTGAAGTTTACTTGTGAGAGTTCCCCACATTCAATACATTTTCTCGACGTGATGGTTTCTATAAAGGATGCAGCATTTGTTACTTCTTTATATAGAAAGCTCACTGATAGGAACACCACCCTATTGACCAGTAGCTTCCACCCTCCCTCGTTAAAAGACAACTTACCTATCTCGCAATTTTTGCGTGTAATGCGCATCAACAATGATGGGGTAACCAGGGAGGAACAGTTAGATGAAATGAAACTAAGGTTCATTGAAAGAGGCTATTCGTCTAAGGTGATAGGTAACAGTTTACGTTAAGCCAGAAACATTTTCAGTCGCACTGCACCTAAGGTCACTGCAAAAAACAATAGAATGGTTTTTTCCACCAAGTATGATAATTTTGCCCAGTTCACGAGGAAAACCTTGCGCAAACATTGGCCAATCCTAAAATCTGATCCAGGGTTACCTTTCACACATATGGATCCTCCTATGATGGCGTACAAGCGAGGACCCAATTTACGACAGATGCTGATGAGGCCCACTTTGGTACCCGAGACCAAACTAAACTTTCTACAAATCATGAGTAGTAAACCTGGATGTTTTTCCTGCGGGAAGTGCACTACGTGCAGATCCCTTCTTACTGGCCCTACATTTCCCCATCCGCACTCGGGGAAGAATATTAAAATCAGGTTTCACCTGCACTGTAAGCTCGATCACGTGGTATATACTCTGACATGACCATGTGGATTATGCTACGTAGGGCTCACCACACGGTGTTTTAGGGAGCGAATGGCAAACCACCGGTTATCTATTAGAACTGCAATTCAAACAGGCAATACTGACAAGCCTGTAGCCCGACATTATTTGCTGAGAGGGCATCAGGTTGCGAATTTAAAATGCAGGTTAATCGACTGGGTTCCACCGCTACCTTATGGGGGGGACCGCAAGTTGGCATTACGCAAACGGGAGAGTTTCTGGATCTCGCACCTTAATACTGTGTCACCTAAAGGCCTCAATGAACATTCAGCCATGAATGCCTTTTTATAAGTTAGGTGCCTTGTGTAGATTAGTGCAAGGGAATTGGCCCGTGCCATGGTAGTTTGAAGTGGGAAGGGGTCCTATTCCTTTCATTTATTTATTTTTTGTTAGTAGAGGCATAACACGGTACACAATTATATAGATCTTATTTAGTACATAGGAGATATATGCGCAATAAATGTAAGAAGCTTGTGATCTAGTGATGTTCTATATGACTTTTCTATTTTTGTGATATGTCATTTTTGTGTATCGTGTGGCGCCTTACTGGCAGTGTAATTTTTACACTTTTATCATTATATGTATTATTCTTGTTATTTTTGATTATTATAAATTTCTGTAATCTTTGACTCCCATGTCCTATAACCTTTATCTCTATGTATCCCCTCGTTTGTGTTTTTTCATCTGTATTTGATCCACTGTCATTTTCGAACACCACAAGTTGCTGGTTGCCTTTATTCCTACAGTAGGCAACTTCTGGTATTGTTCCAGAAGCTGTACTTGGATGTTTTTTCCTACGAGGTTGTATGGTTACTAGCACTATTATGAGTGCTACTACATCTATAGACCTGTTGGTACATCTGAATTGGCGGTAACGGTATGGGGTGCACTGCCGATGAAGTTGTGTGGTGGTTTGACCCTTTGCCGAGTAATTTTGGTAATTTTTGCGTGGCATTATACGTTGTTTACATTCTTTCTGCCTCTAAATCGTGGCCGCCGGGTCTTTGACACTTCCTGCTTTGGACGTGGAACGCAGTGCGGTGCACGGGTGGTGCTGGCGGATGTTGCGATGGTATGTGTTGGTTTGGGCCTTCGCGGCTTCCGTTGCTTGGCCTCGGGCGCTTCCGTGATCGGGAGGTGGAACGCATTGCATTCCACAGACAGCGTTATACAGCTAATTGTTACCTAGGCCTTTAGTTTTGATTTGCATGGCAACCTGTAGATTGCGGCATCCAGGAGTGTATATGAGATGTTTGTTATGACGGCATTCACATTGTAGGTTAAATAGAAATACCCAAGGACGGTACCTTTTCACCTACACACTGTCTACTTCCTGTGTGGGGGTATATAAGGTTAGCACACCAGCATCAACTTTGTGTGGCTGTTTAAGTTTGGAGGGAATTCTGAACCTCTGTGGTGAGTACTGAAACTTTATCTTGACCTGATATATGCACGCAGGCGGGCTCCATACGATTGGTGTTTTAGCTATCTGGTATCTGTTTTATAGTTACTACTACCGTTGTCTGGGTTGCTTCATGATTGAGAAATAGGTAACTTTTTGAGTAAGTATTTTTTCTATTGATTGGTGGAGGCCTACTTACAGCCCTGCATATGTCTTGATGTATACACACGGATATGTATATGTCTTTCGACATATCTCCATTTCCACATGTTTTGATGTATTACTGCAGTATCGTCGTCTGACTGTTGACTCATGAACTCTACAGCCCCGTTACTATCTGGATACCACTAATTGATTTTTCGAGTAAGTCTATGATGTCAGTTATACTAGTGTGGATTGATATTGCTGCATGACGGGTTGAGGTACTAATAGTACACATTTGCTTCTGGTGGCACATACCTGTGGCTTTGTGGTTTGCTCACGGTGGCAGTGGATCAATTGGTGGCATCGCACATATGACAGTATTTTGAGATTTATCATAAACTAAGGTTATTGGGGTCTGGTAGTCCACTAATGTTTTTGTTTTTTTGTTAATTATATGTATATTTATGTGTATTTGCCTGTTTTCTTTATAGTTATATATGTGATGCTTTCAAACTATTGTATATTGAAGCTTGTCTTGATAAAGATCCTAAGCAGAGGATCGAAACGTCGACCGAAATAAGCCTATCGACTACAATAAAACCACTGTGAAAAATTTAAGCTGTTTGAAATCGTGTAATTGGATGAGTGCACCTCCACATTGTTGGATTGTTTTCTATGTGTATATATATATATATATATATATATGTATGTGTGTGTATGTATATGTGTATATATATATATATATATATATATATATATATATAAATCCTCCTGTGTAAAGCACACCGTTTAAAGCAGCCTATCCACATAGAGACCAGCACACCAATTAGATGCAAAAAAAGTTCTTTAGTGAAAAATTAGACAGTAAATCAATAAGGTTCCAAATAGCAGCAGTTGGTAAAAAATATTATCGATAAATACATAATAGCAGCTTCAAACCAAGGAACTTATCTGGTCAGCTCATGGATGCATTGTCCTGTATTGATAAGGCTTATCAATACAGGACAATGCATCCATGAGCTGACCAGATAAGTTCCTTGGTTTGAAGCTGCTATTATGTATTTATCGATAATATTTTTTACCAACTGCTGCTATTTGGAACCTTATTGATTTACTGTCTAATTTTTCACTAAAGAACTTTTTTTGCATCTAATTGGTGTGCTGGTCTCTATGTGGATAGGCTGCTTTAAACGGTGTGCTTTACACAGGAGGATTTATGTTTGCAATATGAGATTGCAGCACCCGACGTTTACAAGGAAATGAGTGCGGTTTCTTCCACTGACATTTATATATATATATATATATATATATATATATATTTTTTTTCACAGGATATACTGTTTGGTATTTTTCTGTCTATTTCAGTCACTTTATACTACTTACATTTTCTGTTTGTAATCTGCATTGCAATCACACTCCACTGGGGTTTTTTGTCAGGTACTGTGTCTGGCTATATTGTACTGTTACGCCCTAGAGCTACATTCTCCAATAATGTCTACGTCACATTGCGGGAGATCTGTGGCATGATCCAACGTCATGCATCGCTGACGCCGCGGATTTATCTGAGGAAAAGTTTCCAGCTGAGGGTCCAGGTATGGGGGGTTCTGTACCCCTCAGTCAGCCTGCAGCATCGGTTTCACACCAAAACCCACCTTGGGCTGCTTTTTCTAATTTACTGACTACGCTAGTAACGAGACTTGCGCCCCCTGTGGGACCCCCTGTTGCCTGTACAATCACATATTGTCCCTGTAGTAAATCCACTATGGGTGGATTCTCTGTCGACTCAGTTAAATCAGTCTTTGGTTAAACAAAAGCCTGACCCTCGCCCCCCCTAGGACCAAAGGGTCATCTAAGTGGGCCATTTCTTCCTTACAATCCACGCATGTTTCAGATACTTCATCCAATGAAGATGGGGTATATACTGACTCATCAGACACTGATGCAGTTGCTTCTGATGGAGAATCTACAACACAGGTGGATGTTTCTGACCTCTTGGAGGCTATCAAACGGATTCTTCAGATCGATGATGAAACTGAACCTCCAGATACGACTAAGAAACCTGATAAGTTCAAACGTCAGAAGGTTACTAAATTAGTTTCTCTTACGTTCTAGAGGATGCTGGGGTTCTATTTCGTACCATGGGGTATAGATGTGTTCTTTGGGAACCATGGGCACTTTAAGAGTTTAACAGTGTGGGCTGGCTCCTCCGTCTATGTCCCTCCTACCAGGCTCCATTTAGAAAATGTGCCCGGAGGAACCGGTCACAGGTAGGGGAGCTCCTAGGAGTTTTCTTAGTTTTATCGTTTTCTAGAGTTTGTTATTTTGCAGGCAGGCTGCTGGCAACGGCTCCTAGGGGCTTTTCTAGTTTTTATTATTTTTTAAGAGCTGTTAGGTGCAGGGAGGCTGCTGGCAATGGCCTCCCTGCTTCGTAGGACTTAGGGGGGGGGGGGGGGGGGGGACTAGGATCCAACCCTTGAGGTTAATGGCCCCTATCTCCGCTGACAGGACATTGAGCTCCTGAGGGTGATGATCGTTAGCCGCCCGAGGCAACCGCTTACTCCCACAGCATGCCGCCACCCCCTAACAGAGCCAGAAGAAAGAAGAGTGGTGGATCTGACGCCAGAGTCCCGGTAAGTGGCCCCCCGGCGAGAATGGCGGGACAAGGGTGGGAGTGCAGCTCTGACAGGCTGCGCTCCGGAAGGCTCAGCGGCACACTGTGTATGGCGCTTTAAGGGGCGTCCTGGGCCAGCGCGATACCCTACACTGGTCAAACATAGCTTTCTAGGTCTAACCCACTGTTTGCTGCAAAAATTATCTCAGGCCAGGAGGCTTTGTGGCTCTGTGGGACACATCTTCCACATATTTTGGTCCTGCCCACGCCTTCTTAATTATTGGTCTGAAGTTTTTGACCTGATTAATAGAGTTCTCGATACTCACCTAACCCCGGACCCTGCCCTCGCGTTATTACATATTGTTCCCTCATCGGTCCCCCCATCTAGCAGATATGTACTAGGTCACATTTCTCTAACGTCCTAAGTGGATGCTGGGGACTCCGTAAGGACCATGGGGATTAGCGGCTCCGCAGGAGACTGGGCACAACTAAAGAAAGCTTTAGGACTACCTGGTGTGCACTGGCTCCTCCCACTAAGACCCTCCTCCAGACCTCAGTTAGATTTCTGTGCCCGGCCCGAGCTGGATGCACACTAGGGGCTCTCCTGAGCTCCTAGAAAGAAAGTTTATTTTAGGTTTTTTATTTTACAGTGAGACCTGCTGGCAACAGGCTCACTGCATCGAGGGACTAAGGGGAGAAGAAGCGAACCTACCTGCTTGCAGCTAGCTTGGGCTTCTTAGGCTACTGGACACCATTAGCTCCAGAGGGATCGACCGCATGGAACTGGCCTTGGTGTTCGTTCCCGGAGCCGCGCCGCCGTCCCCCTTACAGAGCCAGAAGCAAGAAGAGGTCCGGAAAATCGGCGGCAGAAGAAATCAGTCTTCACCAAGGTAGCGCACAGCACTGCAGCTGTGCGCCATTGCTCCTCATACACACTTCACACTCCGGTCACTGAGGGTGCAGGGCGCTGGGGGGGGGGGGGGGCGCCCTGAGCAGCAATAAACACACCTTGGCTGGCAAATATATCACAATATATAGCCCCAGAGGCTATATATGTGATAAATACCCCTGCCAGAATCCATAAAAAAGCGGGAGAAAAGTCTGCGAAAAAGGGGCGGAGCTATCTCCCTCAGCACACTGGCGCCATTTTCTCTTCACAGTGCAGCTGGAAGACAGCTCCCCAGGCTCTCCCCTGTAGTTTGCAGGCTCAAAGGGTTAAAAAGAGAGGGGGGGCACTAAATTTAGGCGCAATATTGTATATACAAGCAGCTATTGGGAAAAATTCACTCAATATAGTGTTAATCCCTAAATTATATAGCGCTCTGGTGTGTGCTGGCATACTCTCTCTCGGTCTCCCCAAAGGACTTGTGGGGTCCTGTCCTCAGTCAGAGCATTCCCTGTGTGTGTGCGGTGTGTCGGTACGGCTGTGTCGACATTTTGGATGAGGAAGGTTACGTGGAGGCGGAGCAGAGGCCGATAAATGGGATGTCGCCCCCTGTGGGGCCGACACCAGAGTGGATGGATAGGTGGAAGGTATTAACCGACAGTGTCAACTACTTACATAAAAGGCTGGATGACGTAACAGCTGTGGGACAGCCGGCTTCTCAGCCCGCGCCTGCCCAGGCGTCTCAAGGGCCATCAGGGGCTCAAACAACGCCCGTTACCTCAGATAGCAGATACAGATGTCGACACAGTCTGACTCCAGTGTCGACGAGGTTGAGACATATACACAATCCACTAGGAACATCCGTTACATGATCTCGGCGATGAAAAATGTGTTACGCATTTTCTGACATGAACCCAAGTACCACATAAAAGGGGTTTTATTTTTGGGGAGAAAAAGCAGCCAGTGTTTTGTTCCCCCATCAGATGAATGAATGAAGTGTGTAAAGAAGCGTGGTTTCCCCCGATAAGAAACTGGTAATTTCTAAAAAGTTACTGAGGACGTACCCTTTCCCGCCAGAGGATAGGTCACGTTGGGAGATATCCCTTAGGGTGGATAAGGCGCTCACACGTTTGTCAAAAGGTGGTACTGCCGTCTTAGGATACGGCCACCTTGAAGGAACCTGCTGATAAAAAGCAGGAGGCGATCCTGAAGTCTGTATTTACACACTCAGGTTATATACTGAAACCTGCAATTGCCTCAGCATAAATAGTGCTGCTGCAGCGTGGTCTGATACCCTGTCAGATAATATTAATACGCTAAGACAGGGATAATATTTTGCTAACATTGAGCATATTTAAGACGTTGTCTTATATATAAAGGATGCACAGAGGGATATTTGCCGGCTGGCATCCAGAATTAATACAATGTCCATTCTGCCAGGAGGGTATTAGAAACCCGGCAGTGGACAGGTCATGCTGCCTTTAAAAGGCACATGGAGATTCTGCCTTATAAGGGTGAGGAATTGTTTGGGGATGGTCTCTGGGACCTCGTATTCACAGCAACAGCTGGGAAGAAAATTTTTTACCTCCGGTTTCCTCACAAAAGCCTAAGAAAGCACCGTATTTTCAGGTACAGTCCTTTCGGCTTCAGAAAAGCAAGCGGGTCAAAGGCGCTTCCTTTCTGCACAGAGACAAGGGAAGAAGGAAAAAGCTGCACCAGTCAGCCAGTTCCCAGGATCAAATATCTTCCCTCGCTTCCTCTGAGTCCACCGCATGACGCTGGGACTCCACAGGTGGAGACAGGTGCGGTGGGGGCGCGTCTCGGGAACTGCAGGGACCAGTGGGCTTGCCCACAGGTGGATCCCTAGGTTCTGCAAGTAGTATCACAGGGATACAGGCTGGAGTTCGAGACGACTCCCCCTCGCCGTTGCCTCACATCAGCCTTGCCTGCTGCCCTTGGAGAAAGGTAGTACTGGCGGCAATTCACAAGCTGTACTTCCAGCAGGTGAAATCAAGGTACCCCTCCTTCAACAAGGCCGGGGTTACTATTCCAAAATGATTGTGGTACCGAAACCAGACGGTTCGGTGAGACCCATTCTAAAATTGAAATCCTTGAACACTTATATACGAAGGTTCAAGTTCAAAATGGAATCGCTCAGGGCGATTATTGCAAGCCTGAAAAATTTCAGGGTATCACTGGACATCAAGGATACTTACCTGCATGTCCCTATTTACTCTCTTCACCAGGTGTACCTCAAAATTGTGGTACAGGATTGTCATTACCAATTCCAGACGTTGCCGTTGGTCTGTCCCCGGCACCGAGGGTATTTACCAAGGTAATGGCCGAAGTACTTATTCCGTACTTGGACGATCTCCTTATAAAGGCGAGGTCCAGGGAGCAGTTGTTCGTCGGAGTAGCACTATCTCGGGAAGTGCTACAACAGCACGGCTGGATTCTGAATATTCCAAAGTCGCAGCTGGTTCCTACGACGCGTCTACTGTTCCTGGCTAGGGTTCTGGACACAGAACAGGATAAAAAGGGTTTCTCCCGGAGGAGAAGTCCATGGAGTTGGCGTCTCTAGACGGAGACCTCCTAATACAAATACAGGTATCGGTGCATCAATGCACGCGAGCCTTGGGAAAGATGGTAGCTTCTTACGAAGAATTTCCATTCGCCAAGTCCCATGCAAGGATCTTCCAGTGGGATCTGTTGGACAAATGGTCCGGGTCGCATCCTCAGATGCATCGGCGGATAACCCTGTCTCCAAGGGCCAGGGTGTCGCTGTGGTGGTGACTGCAGAGTGCTCATCTTCTAGGGGGCCGCAGATTCGGCATACAGGACTGGGTCCTGGTGACCACGGATGCCAGCCTTCAAGGCTGGGGGGCAGTCACACAGGGAAGAAACTTCCAAGGCCTATGGGAAAGTCAGGAGACTTCCCTACACATAAATGTTCTGGAACTATGGGCCATTTACAATGCCCTAAGTCAGGCTAGTCCCTGCTTCAACACCGGCCGGTGCTGATCCAGTCAGACAACATCACGGCGGTCGCTCATGTAAACCGACAGGGCGGCACAAGAAGCAGGATGGCGATGGCAGAAGCCACGAGGATTCTGCGATGGGCGGAAAATCATGTGTTAGCACTGTCAGCAGTGTTCATTCCCGGAGTGGACAACTGAGAAGCAGACTTTCTCAGCAGACATGACCTCCACCCGGGAGAGTGGGGACTTCATCCAGAAGTCTTCCAAATGATTGTACACCGTGGGGAAAGGCCACAGGTGGACAGGATGGCGTCCCGCCTCAACAAAAAGCTACAAAGATATTGCGCCAGGTCAAGGGACCCTCAGGCGATAGCTGTGGACGCTCTGGTAACACCGTGGGTGTACCAGTCGGTGTATGTGTTCCCTTCTCTGCCTCTCATACCCAGGGTAATGAGAATAATAAGAAGGAGAGGAGTAAGAACTATACTCATTGTTTCGGGTGGCCAAGAAGAGCTTGGTACCCAGAACTCCAAGAAATGATCTCAGAGGACCCATGGCCTCTGCCGGTTAGACAGGACCTGCTGCAGCAGGGGCCCTGTCTGTTCCAAGATTTACCGCGGCTGCGTTTGACGGCATGGCGGTTGAACGCCGGATCCTGAAGGAAAAGGGCATTCCGGAGGAAGTTATCCCTACGCTATTTAAAGCTAGGAAAGAAGTGAACGCAAACCATTATCACCGCATATGGCGGAAATATGTTGCATGCTGTGAGGCCAGGAAGGCCCCAAAGGAGGAATTTCAGCTAGGTCGATTTCTGCACTTCCTACAAGTCAGAGGTGACTATGGGCCTAAAATTGGGTTCCATTAAGGTCCAGATTTCGGCTCTATCGATTTTCTTCCAAAATAGAACTGGCTTCACTGCCTGAAGTTCAGACTTTTGTTAAGGGAGTGCTGCATAGTCAGCCCCCGTTTGTGCCTCCAGTGGCACCGTGGGATCTCAACGTAGTGTTGGATTTCCTGAAGTCGCATTGGGTTGAGCCACTTAAATCCGTGGAGCTACAATACCTCACGTGGAAAGTGGTCATGCTGTGGGCCTTGGCCAGGCGTGTATCAGAATTGGCGGCTTTGTCAAAAGCCCTTATCTGTATTTTATATGGATAAGGCGGAATTGAGGACTCGTTCCCAATTCCTTCCTAAGGTGGTAGCAGTTTTTCATGTGAACCAACCTATTGTGGTGTCTGCGGCTACTTGGGACTTGGAGGATTCCAAGTTTCTGGACGTAGTCAGGGCCCTGAAAAGTATATGTTTCCAGGACGGCTGGAGTCAGGAAAACTGACTCGCTATTTATCCTGTATGCACCCAACAAGCTGGGTGCTCCTGCTTCTAAGCAGACTATTGCTCGCTGGATCTGTAGCACGATTCAACTTGCACATTCTGCGGCTGGACTGCCGCACCCTAAATCTGTGAAAGCCCATTCCACGAGGAAAGTGGGCTCTTCTTGGGCGGCTGCCCGAGAATCTCGGCTTTACAAATTTGCCGAGCTGTTACTTGGTCGGGTTCAAACACTCTTGCAAGAGTCTACAAGTTTGATACCCTGGCTGAGGAGGACCTAGAGTTTGCTCATTCGGTGCTGCAGAGTCATCCGCACTCTCCCGCCCATTTGGGAGCTTTGGTATAATCCCCATGGTCCTTACGGAGTCCCCAGCATCCACTTAGGACGTTAGAGAAAATAAGATTTTACTCACCAGTAAATCTATTTCTCGTAGTCCGTAGTGGATGCTGGGCGCCCATCCCAAGTGCGGATTGTCTGCAATACTTGTATATAGTTATTGCCTAACTAAAGGGTTATTGTTGAGCCATCTGTTGAGAGGCTCAGTTGTTATCATACTGTTAAATGGGTATAGTATCACGAGTTATACGGTGTGGCTGGTATGAGTCTTACCTGGGATTCAAAATCCTTCCTTATTGTGTCAGCTCTTCCGGGCACAGTATCCTAACTGAGGTCTGGAGGAGGGTCTTAGTGGGAGGAGCCAGTGCACACCAGGTAGTCCTAAAGCTTTCTTTAGTTGTGCCCAGTCTCCTGCGGAGCCGCTAATCCCCATGGTCCTTACGGAGTCCCCAGCATCCACTACGGACTACGAGAAATAGATTTACCGGTGAGTAAAATCTTATTTTTAATTGCCGCTCGCTCTAACTTGGCCCAACTCTGGAAATAACCTGCGCCCCCTACTTTACTAAAAGTAATCCACAAAATGAATCACCACTTTCTTATGGAAACTGAATATTTCCCCCCTCCCGACAGTTCACCCTCTCCAAGGAAAAATTGGTCTCTGTGGCAGCAGTTTGTTACGGCTGGCGAGGGCTCCCATTACTTTCGCATCCCCTCTCCAAGCGACCCTCCTCAGACTAGTTTAATCGAACAACCGGACAGCGAGTAAAGAGTTGCTGTACCAGCTTACTGAGATTCCTCCTCCAATTATTCCAGCCAACACTATCTCCTATAAATGTATCGATGGGCCCTCTGCACATTCCTACATACCTTCCTCCCTTTTCTTTTTCTTCAATAGCCTCTATTCACTATGTTGGATTCTAGGTTTCCCTTTGTAACGCTATTGGTTCTCTCTCCCTCCTCGTACTATCGCTTTAGGATCTCTAGTATTACATCTGTAACTGTTGGGCGTATTCTGTCCCTCTATTTCTCGAGAAGGTTCACTTGATTCCTCTCTAGCCCGTGAGAGTACAAGCACTCTGGATTTACTGGATGCTCCCTACCCTCCTGTACCCCTCCGTTTGTTTTATGTTTTATTGTATACCTATATACCATGTTGTATGATGTACTACTCATCCCCTCTTTTCTTTTCTGTACCCCATAAAAATTTATATTTTTTCTCAATAAAAATTCTTGAAGTAAAAAATTTTTTTTTTTATCTCAGGCCAGTATAATCTCTAAGGGCAGAGCTTCTCAGAGCTAACTGTGTTGACATTTTCCTGTGCATGTGTAATCCACTTTACCATGTTTAAGGGACTTTGTCCTGTACTGCAGAATGTATATCTTCTACTGGGGAGTCTATACCATGCTCAAAACTGTACACATCTCATGCTTCTGTGGCAGATCCTACTGGGGTGGCCTCCATAAGGTGTATTTTAAGAATATCCCATACTGGGTAGAAGCTGCAGTTTTGAGAAAAGTGTGATTTCAAATCCCACTGCTAAGCCTCTCACCCCAACTCCGTACCCTAGAAAGTGTACACTTGCCCATATAATGCATATCTATGATGGTCCAACATGTGTTTGAGGCTATTAGGGATGAGAATTATTATTATATGTATATAATTAATGCCTTCCCACTGTGTAGGGCATTGAACTCTTTATTTGGGAAAACCTGAGTACACCCAGAGTTATTATCCACATCCCTATAGAGTGTCTAAATTGTCAAATATGGTTGTCTTACCTGTCCCTGATACAACCGCCATAAAGGCTGATCACCTATTGAGACTAACAGGGCCGTTTCTAGACAATTTGGCTCCCAGTGCGAGATTTAAAAATGCGCCCCCCCCCCATTGCTATAAAAAAAATTGCGCCCCCCCCTTATAGCTATAAAAAGAAAAAGTATGCGCGCGCCGGAGGCGCGCGCGCTCCCAACAAGGCGTGGCCTCATCTGATATCATCACGCCCACCACAGGGGGGAAAAAATAAAAAAAGTCCCCATTTTACACATTACAGCAGCCAAGTGTCCCCATTTTACACAGTGCGGCAGGCAGGTGTCCCCATTTTACAGAGCGCAGCAGGCAGATATCCCCATTTTACACAGTACGCAGGCAGGTATCCCCATTTTACACAGTGCGGCAGGCAGATATCCCCATTTTACACAGCGCGGCAGGCAGGTATCCCCATTTTACACAGTAAGGCAGGTGTCCCCATTTTACACAGTGAGGCAGGTGTCCCCATTTTACACAGTGCGGCAGGCAGGTGCCCCCATTTTACACAGTGCGGCAGGCAGGTGTCCCCATTTTACACAGTGAGGCAGGTGTCCCCATTTTACACAGTGCGGCAGGCAGGCCCCCATTTTACACAGCGTGGCAGGCAGGCCCCCATTTTACACAGCGTGGCAGGCAGGTGTCCCCATTTTACACAGCGCGGCAGGCAGGTGTCCCCATTTTACACAGTGCGGCAGGCAGGTGTCCCCATTTTACACAGTGCGGCAGGCAGGTGTCCCCATTTTACACAGCGCGGCAGGCAGGCCCCCATTTTACACAGCGTGGCAGGCAGGCCCCCATTTTACACAGCGTGGCAGGCAGGCCCCCATTTTACACAGCGTGGCAGGCAGGTGTCCCCATTTTACACAGTGCAGCAGGCAGGTATCCCCAGTGTGGCAGGCAGGTATCCCCAGTGTGGCAGGCAGGTGTCAAGTGGTGGGGGGGAAGGAAGGGGGAGAGAGAGAAGAGAGATATACTTACATGTTCCGCTCTTCGGATCCCGCCGCCGGACGTCCCTCGCGCCAGCCGCCCCCGCCGCCGCCTCCTTCCAGCTTCTCTCCTCCCTCTCCCCGAACGCTCCTGCTCGGGGGGCGGGGCTTCGTGGAATTACGCGTTTGCGTCATGACGTCACGACGCAAACGCGTCATTTCGCGAAACTCCGCCCCCTCGAGCAGGAGCGCTCGGGGAGAGGGAGGAGAGGGGGAAATAACACTTAAAGTGCCGCGGCGGGCGCCCCGTGCGGTTGCACGGCTCGCCCGCCGCTAGAAACGGCACTGGAGACTAATCTCTAATACTGTACACTCCTGCAGGCATGACTCGGAGACCCACTTATGCGTACATCTCTGGGGCTATTGTAACGTGGTCAGGCTCCTAACTTGATGATTTAGATTCTATGTGTAGAAGTGACTTGTACTTGTTTCTATGTCACATACATGATTATACAGGCTTCACGATGAGACACCATGAAGGAGATTGACCTGCATAACGCAGGGACCACTGTTCTGGCAGTTTCGATATGCAGGGGACGGTAGCTACACCAATGGACTGCGGATACAGAATCTGAGTAAGTTATGACAGGTCCGCCCTTCACAGGTAAGACCCTGTTGGGATGCACGGGATACGGGATTATCCATGTCAACTGCGGGTAAGTCTGTATGTCTTACTTCCGCAGCTGCACTGACCATGAAATTATGTCCTACACCTACAGTGCAATTCCTTCGAACATGATTCCACATATTCCTCCACTTACTTTAGAGGACGTTGGGGAAATCCAGAAAACCTGCGCCGCCAGGTTCCCAGGAACGGATTTCAAATTCAGCCTTTTTCAAACCCTTCGGTTTGTCGGTGGACCTCACTGCCTGGGGATCAGGCAGGTGGGAGCGAGACTAAAGAGATTCAATAACACATCTGGGCGATATCCTGCCTAGACACCTGGAAACAGTTGGTTTGCCCAGGGGTGCAGACTAGTATTTCTAGTATTCCTGCCTTACAGATTATTCAAATCAGGCTTACTAGCTTCTCAGGCAGAAAGTGCACTACTGCTGGAAGCTATCATATTTGTCAAACTGTCATTTTTCCAGTTCCACCTCATTTACATAACAGGGGTTACTATTCAATCTTGGGGTCATTGATTCCCTACTGGTGGGTGTTCAATTCAGGATGGAGTCTGGGAGTAGTGATCTCTGCTCGAGATGTAGAGGAATTCCTGGTATCCCAGGATATCAGGGGTTGCGCACTTCACATACCAATCTGTCCGCCTCTCTAGGCCTATCTAATGTTGCACTACAACTATGTCACTTCCAGTTCCAAACACTGAGTTTGGCTTCTACGCAACAATGGGGGTGTTCATAAGGGCCATGGCAGCCTTTATACTCCCGTTCCACAAACCAGGAGTGGACATAATTCCATATCTGGGCGACCTTAAGATTCTGCAGGGAGATGTTGTTATGGTGTGTTGCTCTCTCAAATCAACTGTCCCAGAATCTTGGATGGATCCTGAAGCTTCCAATTTCACATTTGAAGCCGATAAGGAGGCGTTCCTTCCTGGGGATGATTCTCAACATGGAAGTGCAGAGGGTGTTTCTACCGGTGAAGAAAGCGTTGGTGATCCAATCAATGGTGTCACGATCCAGGTAATTCCTTATCAGTATTTACCTTCCAATTGCCTCCTGAGACTGTCCCAGTGTTCCAAGCCTGGATTCCATCTGCACTGTCTGTGTGCAGCACGCTGCATCTCTGTCTCTAATCTCTTTACTGTGATTCTGGCAGCATCAGGGTTAAGTTTCACATGCAAGTTACAAACAATCTTTCCCTCCAAAAGCTAACATGGGCACAGCCATGTTTTCCTAATCACATGTTACCTTTCAGCCTATCAGCTGCACTCTGCTCTCAGCCTGATTACCCAGCAGCTGCACTCTGGTCTCTGGTTAATCAGCCAGCCAATCCCTGTTTCCCAGCTGGTATAAATATCTTGTTCCAGGGGTGGAAAGAGGTCAGTGCTTCAATTGTCTACAGTGATTCCAGTGTGCAGTTCTTCCATGGACTTTCTCTGCAGTACAGCCTGACTCTGCAGTGTCTACATTGCTCCCTGTGACTGGCAGTTACCTGAGACCGGCTTCCAGCTTCTAGCTTCCAGCGGTGCTCTGCCCTGCCAGTAACCATCGGTGTTCCGCCATCGATCCCAAGTCTCCATCGGTGTTCCGCCATCGATCCCAAGTCTCCATCGGTGTTCCACCATCGATCCCAAGTCTCCATCGGTGTTCCGCCATCGATCCCCAGTAACCATCGGTGTTCCGCCATCGATCCCAAGTCTCCATCGGTGTTCCACCATCGATCCCAAGTCTCCATCGGTGTTCCGCCATCGATCCCCAGTAACCATCGGTGTTCCGCCATCGATCCCCAGTAACCATCGGTGTTCCGCCATCGATCCCAAGTCTCCATCGGTGTTCCGCCATCGATCCCAAGTCTCCACCGGTGTTCCGCCATCGATCCCAAGTCTCCATCGGTGTTCCGCCATCGATCCCAAGTCTCCATCGGTGTTCCGCCATCGATCCCAAGTCTCCATCGGTGTTCCGCCATCGATCCCAAGTCACCATCGGTGTTCCGCCATCGATCCCAAGTCACCATCGGTGTTCCGCCATCGATCCCAAGTATTTATCTGAACTGTGATTCCTGTTACCTGTACCAAGTCATCAGTATTCCTCTGAACTGTGTTTAATAAACCTTTGAACTTTCCTTCGTTGTCTTGGTCACGCCTTCGGGCATTTGTTCTAAAGGTTCCCTGCATGTCTAAGAACCCTGTACTGCCTCCCAGGTACACATATACCTCAGCCCCTACAACTGAGGCTTCCCCCTGGTCAGCACCAGCCCTCAGTTGTGACAAATGGTCCGGGATGTCCTGATGCCAGCCCAGGTATCGGTTCATCAGTGCATTCGCCTTCTGGGGAAGATGGTTGCCTCCTACAAGGCTCTACAGTACGGAAGATTTCATGCAAGGTCTTTCCAGCTGGATCTTCTGGACAAATGGTCAGGGTCTCATCTTCACAAGCACCAGAGGATACGTCTGTCACGGAAAGCCAGAATTTCGCTCCACTGGTTGCTGCAAACTTCTCACCATCTGGAGGGCCGCAGGTTCGGGATTCAGAATTGGATCCTTCTAACCACAGATGCCAGTCTCAGGGGTTGTGGAGCAGTCACCCTGGGGGAAAACTTCCAAGGAAGGTGGTCAAGTCTGGAATCCAGCCAGTATGAAAGATTCCTTTCAGGTCTTTCCCCCTGGATCTCCTGGTCTTATGGTCAGGATCTCAACTTCACATGCACCAGCAGATATGCCTGTTGCCGAAAGCCAGAATTTCACTCCTCTGGTGGCTGCAAACTTCTCACCTACTCGAGGGCCGCAGGTTTGGGATTCAGAATTGGATCCAGCTAACCACAGATGGAAGTCTCAGGGGTTGGGAAGCAGTCACTCAGGGGGAAAACTTCCAAGGAAAGCGGTCAGTTCAGGTATCTCTCCTTCCAATAAACATTCTGGATCTGAAGGCACATCATCTGCAAGATCAAGCCGTTCAGGTTCAGTCTGACAACGTCACAGCGGTGCCCTACATAAACAGGCAGGGCGGAACAAAGAGCAGGGCTGCAATGTCAGAGGTGACAATAATCCTCCTCTAGGCAGAGAAGCATGCGCGGGTGCTGTCAGCAGTCTTAATTCCGAGAGTGGACAACTGGGAAGCAGACTTCCTCAGCAGACACAATCTCCGTCCAGGAGAATGGGGCTTCCGCCCGGAGGTATTCACAGAGGTAACAAGCCGATGGGGTGTACCTAAGATAGACATGATGGCCTCTCGCCTCAATGAGAAGCTTCGGAGATACTGTTCCAGGTCATGAGACCCACAAGCAGTGGCGTGGGTGTTCCAGTCAGTGTATGTGTTCCCTCCACTTCCACTAATCCCATGGATTCTAAAGCTAATAAAAAGAACAAGAGTTCAGGCGATCCGGACTGGCCAAGAAGTGCTTGGTACGCGGATCTTCTGGGGTTACTGCTGGAAGGTCCGAGGCTTCTTCCTCTTCGCGAGGACCTTCTACAACAGGGGCCGTTCGCTTATCGAGACTTACCATGTCTACGTTTGACGGCATAGAGATTGAACGCCAGATCTTAGCTCGGAAGGGCATTCCGAACAAAGTCATTCCTACCCTGATACAGGCTAGGAAGGGGGTAACGTCTAAACATTACCATCGCATTTGGAAAACATACGTGTATTGGTGTGAATCCAAGAAGTTTCCTACGGTGGAGTTTCAACTAGGACGGTTTCTCCTTTCTGCAAGCAGGTGTGGTTGTGGGCCTACGCTTGGGCTTCATAAAGGTCCAGATTTTGGCCTTGTCCATTTTCTTCCAGAAACAATTGCCTGCTCTCGCTGAGATTCAGACTTTCTTGATAGGGATTCTGAACATCCAGCCACCCTTTGTGCCTCCTACGGCACCTTGATATCTTAATGTGGTGCTGCAGTTCCTGCAGTCGGATTGGTTCGAGCCTTTACAAGAGGTGGACGTCAAGTTTCTAACTTGGAAGGTGGTCACACTGTTGGCGTTGGCATCTGCTTGACGGGTGTCGAAATTGGGGGCATTGTCATGCAAGAGCCCCTACTTGTTTTTCCATGAAGATGGAGTTGAGCTCAGTACGCATCAGCAATTTCTTCCATGGGTTGTCGGCTTTTCATATTACCAACCTATTGTGCCAGTGGTTACTGACTCCTCAATTACCTCACAGTCCTTGGATGTTGGGAGGGCTTTGAAAGTTTCTGTGAAGAGGACTTCTCGTCACAGGAAATTGGATGCTCTGTTTGTCCTTTATGGTCCCAACACGGTTGGGTGACCTGCTTCTAAGCAGACATTTGCTCGATGGATCGGGTTTACTATTCAGCATGCTTATCCTACGGCAGGTCTGCCGTGTCCAAGATCTGTTAAGGCCCACTCTACTCGTACAGTGGGTTGTTCCTGGGCAGTTGCCCGGGGTGTCTCGGCTTTACAGCTGTTAGAGTCGAAAAATATCATCATTCATATGCCTTGTATTAACCCCTAATGTGTGCGCATGCTGCTTGTCGCCTGGTCCCCCGTGCGTACACATCCCCGCAGATTTTGTAAGGGACACTCCAGCGTCTCGTGCGCATGGGATGTGTAAATACGGCGGAGTTTGTGAGCTTGTAGCGTGCGACTCGATCGCGACATATTTAACCCAAATAGCGTAATAATATATTATAGTTAATATTCCCATTAACAATGTCAGCAAGTATGGTAAGTTTAAAACCTCTTAGACAGAGAGATTCCTCTTTGCATGCTGGGAGGGCTCAGACAAAGGTTGGAGGGTAGTGGTTGGTGTCCAGCTGTGGGGTATTGAAGGAGTGTTGTGCCTATGATAATTGGGAGGGATTCGCATAGTTCCTGCTCATGGTTATGCACAGAAGTAGAAAATAAGATTAATTGCATTCCGAATAAATTACACAAGTGCAGGGTAGGTGAATAGAATTCAGTCATTTATTTCCCACAGACTGAATACAATAGCCTTATTTACACTAAGCTTTGAGATTCTATGAAGAGGGCTTACACCTTTGTTTATGAATAGAACCAGGTTTCTCTCCAGAATAATGAGTGCTGAGTTGTCAATTGTCTCAACTGAAGGTGGGGTAAACAAAGCCCAGAGACAGAGTTTGTTTGGAAGATCCAAAACAATAGCTTTCCTCAATATAATCAGACAAAGAGGAATTTAGAATACTAACAAGTCCTAGCCATCGCCCACTTCTTGAACTAACCAATGATCCCAGGTGCAGTACATGTCCCACCCCCTAACCAATGGAAAGAGAGCACACAGTATCTATTGTAGTATGTCTTGAGTTAGTAAATAAATATAGCTTGCAATAGGCTTGGTGACACAAGACTCTCTCTCATCAACAATTATCAGTCGGATAATTGGAGGACTGGATCCGGTCGCGCTTGCGAGTGTTTCCCCGTATGGTATGTTTCTCTGTGGCCACTTTGTTACCCGGTTAATGTATGCCAGTCATTCTCATTCTATGTATCTGTATTTCCAATCATTTGTTAATGTTTGTATTTATGTCTAGATATTCTGTTTAGGTATTAATGTTAGATCTGTAGTGTATCAGATGTATTGTTTTCCCCTTTTTATACTAAAAGAATCATCCACCTGGTGTGAGAGCCGGAGTGGTTTTTAAATCTACATCAGGTCTTGTGTATTTCATCATTTATTACTAAGGGTTATTGAGCGTCTCAGTCGCTCAAACAGCTTTCATATCATAAAGGTTAATCAGCGTTACATTGTGGTAATATTACAGTAATAAGGTTTACAGCGTAAGCATACCCTTACAGTGTATTGTTACAAGGTTGTCTGTGTGTAGATCTGTAAGCGTCAGCGCCGCTTGTATCCCGCTCTCGTGGTACAGCGTCCACTATGCTAATAGCGTAGCATTACGGTACTCGGACTGCCTATAGCGTGCTCGATACCAAGCGTAAGCCATGAGCGAACGTGCCGCTCGTGCGTCTCGACCACGGCCTAGCGTCTGTTACGCTAAGTGCGTACCATTACGGCACCTCGTGCGCCTATTGCGTATGTTGTCTTTAATAAGTATATAGCTTAAGTTCAAGATAAATAATCAGCTTTATCAATTGGGGGCTAGTCCGGTCCACCTCATATCCGCAGTCAGGCGAAAACAACAGACTTTATCGATCAGCAAAAGGGCGGATAGGTAGTATCTTGTAGTGCTGATCGGATGTTCGTCTGTGTCTGCTTCTCTTGGTTTGTAGGGATGCTGGTGGAATCCGAGGAAAGTAAGAACATACAGCTATTGTTTTAAATCTGTTTTTTTTTCTCTCTCTCTCTCTCTTTCTCTCTCTCTCTCTGTTTGGCGCCAATTGCGCACACAATACATGCACATACACCTGTATTTTATTTTGTGTATTTTCGCATAGTCACTATTGTTGCCATTAGAATTGATTGTTAGACACGTACTGAGGAAATTTATTTGGTGTATCTGGACTTTGTGCGTACGTGTCTCGGGCAATGTGCGAGATTACGTACGTGACGCAAAGGCGTACACACGTGGCGTACATTACGCAACCTGCGTACGGATACGCCCACTGAAACTCAGATCACATGATAAACATTGTTCTAGTGTGGGTGGTATAATAGCCACCTGATAATAGCATAAGTTTGTTCAGTTGCCAAAAAGTTTAGTTTAAAGAGAACCTTTTTCTATTGCAAAACCCAGGAATTGGACTACTGCCTGTATGAAAGGAATTTCTGTACAGAAAGATTAGAGTGTATATGAATGAATAGGAGTGAGTGTGGAAATAAAGGTATTTTTTTGTGAACCCAGAAATCGGGATCCCGTCGGAGACCACATCAGGTGAGTGGACACTTGCTGGAGTGGGACTGGCTTGCCTGCGTTAACATTATATAAGGTAAAGGAGCAAGTAGTATTCGCAAACAAAAAAAAATTGCGAAGGTTGAAGCGCAGCCCAGGGGGTTTGCGTAGTACCCATATAGACACAAGTTGAGCTCCGGCTGAAGGTTTCACAGCCTAAACAAACGATTCCGCTGGTCGTAAGGCGTATAAATAATAGTTATTTATACGAAGTGCGACTGTACCGCATGTAATTGTGTGCATTAGTTTGTTACCTTGATACCCATTAAAAATTTATTGTGGGATCATAAACGCTATTTGTACACTCTAACGTGATTTGTGTAGGTTTTTGTTATTTTAAGGGAGTTTCGCTGTTCACTCAGGAAATCTCCAACAACCAATACTTACTGGGGAGGGTAGCATACTCCCACACGCCCCAGTAAATAGAGGTTACAAGAAAAAAAAAGATCCCGCGAATTGGGTACGACCAGTGGTGGGCACATTGCTGGAACTCGTATTGGCCAATTGGGGCGTAAGTGAGTGAAGGCACTCGTTGAACTTTCACCGTCGCCTTACCGAGGGGAACTTGGTTTGTTTTGTAAGAATTTGCTAAAACAGCAATATCTGCAAACAATGGGGGCCAGTTGCTCAAAGAAGGGATGTCCAACAAGGGTTCACGTTGGTATTTGTTGGCCCAAAGGGTCAGCACGGTATATAATGTGTGAGAAATACGGATCACACACACAGGTATTATGCAAAGAATGGGAACGAATGACTGAGAATGATGGGGAACAGTTTCCCCGGGTGGGCAGTTTGAATCCTGAGGTATTGCAGAATCTAAGAAAAAGGTTAGGTCTAATAAAGTCTGCAAAGCAGAGGATTAGACATTATGATTGTTTACAGGTATGGCAACAAGAGAGTGAAATACAACAGAAATTAGCTCAAAAAGCAAATTCACATCCTGGTAGAAGTCTGATGGCAACGGCACCACCACCGTATATAGTAGGGAAAAAAGTGGATGCAGAGAATGGCATACGGGTACACGAAAAGGGTGCACTTAACCAATGTAGTAGTGATAAGAGTAAAATGAATATTAATGATAAGAATAATTGTAACAAATGTAATAAGGATAGAAGAAAAACTGATAAATGTACAAATTCTAACCCGTGCAAGTTGCACTCCATGTTGAACTTCCCTCAGGATTACAAGCAAGAAAGTGAGCCCAGCACGATGTCGGCACCTTTTCCAGCAGCCATCATACAAGACATCCAGGTGGACGCGACCAATTTGGTAAAGGCAGTAATCAAACCCCCCTAACGGAGGGTCAGGTGAGGTCGTGTCCACAGGTACGTACGGTGTTATATATCACGCACAAACAAATGTACCTCATATTGTAGAGCCAACACAAGATGATGTGGTTGAATTTAATCCTGTCAGGGTGATCACAGTCCCAAATGGGAAGACTGACGCTCAGGGAACCATTCCCGCCAGGGACAGTGCAATGCGCCGTCCCTGGTCCCGGACGGAATTAGGAACAATTATGTCTGAATTCCCTGATCATAGGAAAGATCTAGTTGCATGTCAGAGGTTTATTAAAGAACTAGGAAACTCCGCCGAACCCACCAACAAAGGTTGGCAGACAGTGCTGAGGGCATGTTTTCCCTCCGGTGTTGACCCTGCGAAATTTATTACTGATTGTAAATTAGACACAGAAGTACCTCGTACGGAGGAACACATTCAGGAATGTATTAAGCAGATCAACCAACAGTTAGGAGTATATTTCCCATCTGTTGTCAAGTGGAACAAAATCTTCTACATAAGACAAGGAGAGGGGGAAAGTACTTCTGATTATTTCAATCGAGCACTGAAAACAATGGCTAGAGACACTGGGATCACGGACATTGAGAAAAATACACAGCATAGAGATATAGCGGTTAAGGTATTAATGGATGGTTTAAAGGTAGTATTGAGAACAAGGGTACAGACCACCAACCCAAACTGGAGAAATATCTCGGTGGCTGCATTAAGAAAGGCTGCTATGGGGCATGATCAAAACATCAGCAAGCACAGGGAGTCACAGGGAGGTAAGAAGTTTCAGATCCCTGTGGGTAAGTCAAAGGTGATAAGATGTTATAGCTGCCAGAAGGAAGGTCATTATGCACGAAGTTGTAGGTTTAAAAATCCACAGAAGGTATATCAACCCCCTAGACAAAAACATGAGCAAAGTCATGATACACGAAAATTGTAATCAGGAATCACCTAGGAAGAAGTTTGGGCCGCACCTGTAATATGCAGTCAGGAAAGTTGATCATTAGGACTGGTAGTAAACCTGAGGTTACAGTTAATGATATTGGGAGGTCAGTTCCTTGTAGACACAGGAACGGCCGGGTAAACTTTGTAATTTATCTGTAAATGTTTCTTTTTCCCCATCTCTGACGTTCATCGGCAGAACTCAAACATCACATAGTTACTTGGTCTTTGCAGAAGTCTACCTAACCCCAGTATGTCTTACCAGCATCGTTGTGTTTGGCCAGACGCAAAGGGTGGAGAGGGGAAATACTGAGGGGGGGGGGGGAGATTATGCAGAGATACTGGTGGACATGTTGATGTGACAGCCTGCTGATGAAAGTCTGACAATGTTTTTTTTTGTTGTGGCTTATATAACATATATATATTGTTCTCTCTCTCTCTTTAGTTTTTTTCTCATGTTTTCATGCTTTACAGATGGTATGTCACACATCAGTTAGACAAATGGTAATGCAAGATTTTTTGCTCCTTACAGAAAGATCGCTGAGTCGGAAAGAATATTGCATCACCGGAATGTTCGTTTGGAAGACTGAGAGACAGCACCTTTGAGATGACGACAGAGCAAGAAGAACAACAAGACTAGAAGACATCGTAACATTTTTCTTTCCCCTCAATTATTTTCTGTACCCCCATTACAAATTTCTCTTTCTCCTCCTGTAAGATGGACTCGCCCCAAGAGACTGCAGTCCGTGTTTTCCTGTTGACCCTGATGTTGACCAGAGCAGTCTGTTTCGGTGAGAGTTCCAGTGAGGTCGAGAAAGGATCTAGAATGGGTTCTGATGACCAGGATGGAGGCGTAAATTTCCAAGAGCAGCACAATCACAGATTAAAGGCGAGTATCAGAAAGCGATCTGATAGCATTGACAATAGAAGAAATTGTGAAGGATTGTTAGCTGAAGAGAACTGCATCTGTAGGCATTGTGACAATATAGTTGAGGATGGGTGCATCAAGAAATGTCAGTCCAGTTTTAATATCCACATGGACCGGCATCCATTGAGTGACTATCACTCCTTAGTGGGTAAAGTGTTAAACCAGACAGACTGTTGGGTATGCTCTCAAGTACCTCAAGGTCACAGCAAATCACAGCTAGTACCATTCCCTTTAACTATAGGAGAGGTACTTGAGTTAAGTGGTGGGAGGCCGGTGGACAAGTGGTTTAATATCTCTAGTCCTCCTAGTTTGAAGCTCCACCAGTATCATGTGGATAGGTCGTTAGTATGCTTTAACATTTCCAATCCCCGAAAGCCGGGAAATTGGGAAGTGTCATGGAGTAATCAAACCATGACATTTTCATATAGAGCCAATAGAATGCCCATAGACACAGAGCTTATACGCCAGATAGCCGACAGTGGAAAATATTTACGGTATAGGTACACTCTAGGAAGTAGGACCATGCGAGTTGGAGAAGTATCACCAGGATACTGTGCACATATCGTACAACCGGATACGTGTACTAGACAGATGGGAGAATTAGGGTTAGGAGATTTCACATGAAAAATTTGTAACATGGTAATGTCATACTCTGTCCCATATGTTCTCCCCGATGATGCATATTTCATATGCGGGAGAAAGGCGTATAAGTGGCTTGCCCCAAACTCAGAGGAATTGTGTTACATTGGAAAAGTACTGCCTGAAGTAATGACTGTATCCCATAACAAAATGAAAGACATTCACCGCAGTGCCCAAGCTCCTTATACTCACACTCATTACGAGCACATCGTTAAACGGCACCTGATAGAGAAAACAGAGCATCCGGCCTCTGATCTGATCCATGAATCCACTGGGATTCAATTCCTACTCGCGTTAGATATCACTCGTACCGCCAGAGGAGTGATAAATTATAGGTATATATCTGCGCTAGCAAATTTGTTAGACAATATCACCGAAATGTATGACGACACGTTCAGGTATACTGGGAGAGAGTTACAAGCCTACAAAACAGAGCTGGTTCAGCATAGGATGATTCTCAATTACCTCACAGCAGTGACAGGCGGGTATTGTGTTACCCTAGCAACTCAGTATGGAGTAAAGTGCTGCACGTATATTACAAACAGCACTGAGGACCCGGCCGAGGTCATAGACCAAAAGATGGATGACATTTTGCAATTGAAGTGGGAGTTCCGAAGGAGACATAATCTCACTCTCGCTGCTGTGAGTAATGAGCTGACCAGTTGGGTGTCATGGTTGAACCCACGAAATTGGTTCTCTGGTTTAGGAGAATGGGCCCAAGGTATTATCATGGATGTAGGGAAATTCCTCTTGTGTATTCTGGGAGTCGTCATATTGGTTGGTCTGATATTTAGATGCGTTCGGACTTTAATGAAGTGTAAACGTAGTACCTGAGTGATGAGTCTGAGGAGCGAGGACACTGTAATAACAACAACTAATTTGATTTATGACCCAACGATAGAGACAATGTTGTGATGAAAATGTGATTCCACGGTCCGTTTCTTTCACCCGTTTCTCCTTTGTTTTCCTCCAAGGTACAAAGACATCCGCTTGGAAGAAGAATTTGACAACCTCTTTTATACAGACCATTGATGAACTATGTCACAGACCCCAATATCCCTAGTGACTTTAACTTTTTACGAAAGCCCAATACTTTAGAGACTATAATTTTATGGACACTGGGACAGCTTTTGCTTACCACTTACAGCAAAAGCACCGAGAGACATCAGACAACATGTACATCAAGACAAGACATCAGACAAGACCTCAATCGGCGACTGTCTATTAAAACTCACATAGTTTTACGACTGCATTCATAACAATTGTTTCTTATCTTCACCACTACAACCTTCAGGTAATGACACACATAGTCGACAGGGAATATAGACACATATATCAGCATTCACATGTTCCCCCCATTCATGTATCATCAACTAAATGTGCTCCCCCATTTGTTGCAACCAACAGCCGAAAAGAGCTCGGTAGAGTTTGACAGCCCATCAACAGACCCTTAATACGGGATAAGAAGGATTCAAATGTATACTTCGCAATACCTCGAAGCTTGATTTAGAACACGTACGGCACGATGATACATGACCCCTCAGACATGGATTCATACACACATGCTTCTACTATCTCACTAGGTCATATCTTTCTCACCTTCTCCTCTCCTCCCTTACCCAATCATAAAAAGGTATTTACATGATGACATATATTTTTCTGTTTGAATTGTTTAGGAAGTGGCAGTTATTGGTGACTGCCAAAGGCTGGACTGTCAGAGTCGAAAAATATCATGATTCATATGCCTTGTATTAACCCCTAATGTGTGCGCATGCTGCTTGTCGCCTGGTCCCCCGTGCGTACACATCCCCGCAGATTTTGTAAGGGACGCTCCAGCGTCTCGTGCGCATGGGATGTGTAAATACGGCGGAGTTTGTGAGCTTGTAGCGTGCGACTCGATCGCAACATATTTAACCCAAATAGCGTAATAATATATTATAGTTAATATTTCCATTAACAATGTCAGCAAGTATGGTAAGTTTAAAACCTCTTAGACAGAGAGATTCCTCTTTGCATGCTGGGAGGGCTCAGACAAAGGTTGGAGGGTAGTGGTTGGTGTCCAGCTGTGGGGTATTGAAGGGGTGTTGTGCCTATGATAATTGGGAGGGATTTGCATAGTTCCTGCTCATGGTTATGCACAGAAGTAGAAAATAAGATTAATTGCATTCCGAATAAATTACACAAGTGCAGGGTAGGTGAATAGAATTCAGTCATTTATTTCCCACAGACTGAATACAATAGCCTTATTTACACTAAGCTTTGAGATTCTATGAAGAGGGCTTACACCTTTTGTTTATGAATAGAACCAGGTTTCTCTCCAGAATAATGAGTGCTGAGTTGTCAATTGTCTCAACTGAAGGTGGGGTAAACAAAGCCCAGAGACAGAGTTTGTTTGGAAGATCCAAAACAATAGCTTTCCTCAATATAATCAGACAAAGAGGAATTTAGAATACTAACAAGTCCTAGCCATCGCCCACTTCTTGAACTAACCAATGATCCCAGGTGCAGTACATGTCCCACCCCCTAACCAATGGAAAGAGAGCACACAGTATCTATTGTAGTATGTCTTGAGTTAGTAAATAAATATAGCTTGCAATAGGCTTGGTGACACAAGACTCTCTCTCATCAACAATTATCAGTCGGATAATTGGAGGACTGGATCCGGTTGCGCTAGCGAATGTTTCCCCGTATGGTATGTTTCTCTGTGGCCACTTTGTTACCCGGTTAATGTATGCCAATCATTCTCATTCTATGTATCTGTATTTCCAATCATTTGTTAATGTTTGTATTTATGTCTAGATATTCTGTTTAGGTATTAATGTTAGATCTGTAGTGTATCAGATGTATTGTTTTCCCCTTTTTATACTAAAAGAATCATCCACCTGGTGTTAGAGCCGGAGTGGTTTTTAAATCTACATCAGGTCTTGTGTATTTCATAATTTATTACTAAGGGTTATTGAGCGTCTCAGTCGCTCAAACAGCTTTCATATCATAAAGGTTAATCAGCGTTACATTGTGGTAATATTACAGTAATAAGGTTTACAGCGTAAGCATACCCTTACAGTGTATTGTTACAAGGTTGTCTGTGTGTAGATCTGTGAGTGTCAGCGCCGCTTGTATCCCGCTCTCGCGGTACAGCGTCCACTACGCTAAATAGCGTAGCATTACGGTACTCGGACCGCCTATAGCGTGCTCGATACCAAGCGTAAGCCATGAGCGAACGTGCCGCTCGTGCGTCTCAACCACGGCTTAGCGTCTGTTACGCTAAGTGCGTACCATTACGGCACCTCGTGCGCCTATTGCGTATGTTGTCTTTAATAAGTATATAGCTTAAGTTCAAGATAAATAATCAGCTTTATCACAGCTTTGCCGACCAGCTGTTTGGTCGGGGTCGAACAAGTTTGCTGAAGTTCTACTAGTTCAATACTTTGGCATCTGAGGACCTAAAGTTTGGTCCCTCTGTTCTGCAGGATCCTCAGCACTCTCCCTCCCGTACTGGGAGCTTTGGTACATCCCCATGGTACTAAATGGAACCCCAGCATCCTCTAGGACGTAAGAGAAAATAGGATTTTAATTACCTACCGGTAAATCCTTTTCTTGTAGCCCGTAGAGGATGCTGGGCGCCTGCCCAGTGCTTCGTTTTCCTGTGTTGCTGCTTGGTTTAGTATTGGTGCAGCTGTTGCTGTTCCTCTTTCATGCATGGTTAGCATGGTTTCTTCAGGTTACATGCTGGTTCGCATGGTTGCTTCCTGTTTCATGCTAGATAACATGTTTTCTTCATGTTGCATGATGGTTGGCATGATTTCTTCATGTTTCATCCTGGTTGGCGTGATTTCTTCATGTTGCCTGCTGATTAGCATGGTTTCTTCATGTTACCTGCTGGTTGACATGGTTTCTTCATGTTTCATGCGGTTTTGTATGATTTCTTCATGGTGCAT
Source organism: Pseudophryne corroboree (assembly GCF_028390025.1). Taxonomy (NCBI): domain Eukaryota; kingdom Metazoa; phylum Chordata; class Amphibia; order Anura; family Myobatrachidae; genus Pseudophryne; species Pseudophryne corroboree. Next base: position 676,999,979 of record NC_086445.1, on the reverse strand, counting down.
GTTGGTTAGCATGGTTTTTCCATTTTACATACTGGTCAGCATGGTTTTTTCGATTCGGTGTGAGCAGGTATGAATTTCACTGCTATCTTTATTTTCTTCTCTATAAGTATGTCCATCTCCTCGGGCACAGTTTCTAGACTGAGTCTGGTAGGAGGGGCATAGAGGGAAGAGCCAGCCCACTCTGTTAAACTCTTAAAGTGCCAGTGGCTCCCAAAGGACCTGTTTATACACCATGGTACTAAATGGAAACCCAGCATCCTCTACAGCAGGGCTGGTCAAACCAGTCCTCGAGATCTACCAACAGTACACATTTTCCAGACCACCTAGTTGGTGCACAGGTGTAGTCATTACTAATTAAGATGTGCTGCATTCATTCCTAACTGACAATTCTACAGATCTCCAGGAGGCCTGGAAAATATGAACTGTTGGTAGATCTCGAGGACCGGTTTGGCCAGCCCTGTTCTACAGACTATGAGAGAAGGATTTACTGGTAGGTACTTAAAATCCTATTTTTACTACATTCTGACCATTTAATTGACATACGTCAGGAATCCTGGGAGTCTCCAGGAAAGAAATTCTCCCTGTCTAAAAAGATGCTAGCTTGTTATCCCCTCGCTGCAGAGTTAAGTAAAAATTGGGAAACGCCTCCGCTGGTGGACTCGCATGTCGCACGTCTGATGGTGTCATCTACTCTGCCTGTCACTACCGTCACCTCTCTGAAGGAACCAACGGATAAGCGTGTGGAGGGTTGCTTGAAGTCTATTTACACTCTTGCGGGTGCTGTGTATAGACCTACTATAGCAGCTTCTTTGGCTGCAAAAGCTATTGAAGCCTGGGTTCAAGAAGTTGAAGCAGAGCTACCTTCTAATTTTTCTGATAATGCCAGACAGTGTCTTTCATATATTACCACAGCCTCTCATTACATTCAGTAGACTGCCTCTGATGCCGGTGTCCTGGCAGCCAAAGCGTCTACTACGTCCATTCTGTGGTTGCGGTCCTGGTCTGTGGATCTGGACTCTAAAAAGACCTTGGAGCTGATCCCTTTTAAGGGAAACATCCTTTTTGGGGAAGATCTGAACAACATTGTTGCTGACTTAGCGTCTGCTAAAACATCATGTCTGCCGAGTACTAATCCTTCGGCTCCGAAGGCTAAAAGTACCACCTTTCGTTCCCTTTGACCTCCAAGTAAAGCAAAGGGTCAGGCATACCCAAAACAGGTTCGCACTTCCAAAACCTCTAAGCCCAAACCTAAATGTTCCTGGGCTGCCAGTCAGCCTGCTTCCAAACCAGACAAGCCTGCTGCATGACGGGTCGGGCCTCTCCCTGGGGGACCCCAGGGTGGGAGGCCGACTTCTGCGGTTCGCCCGGGTATGGTTACCGACCACTTCAGATACCTGGATGTGGGAAGTCATATCACTCATGGATACGCCATCTCTTTCAAGAAATGTTCCCCTCACCAGTTTTACTCAACAAATATCCCTTCGGATCCGTTGAAAGCAAAAACTCTCCAGTTGGTGGTACAATCCCTCCTGGACACAGGAGTGATAGTGTCGGTGCCTCTGGCTCAGAAAGGCAGGGGGTACTATTCAACGTTGTTCCTATTTCCGAAACCGAATGGTTCCTCCCGGCCCTTTCTCAACCTCAAATCTTTGAACAAATTTGTGAAGGTATCCAAATTCCGTATGGAAACTCTTCGCTCTGTTCTGGCGTTGGAGCCCAAGGACTATATGGTATCCCTGGACATACAGGATGCTTACCTACATATACCTATTGCCATGTCGCATCGGCAATATCTGCGGTTTGCTATTGGCAACCTACATTATCAATTCCAGGCCTTGCCTTTTGGATTGACCATGACTCCGCGAATCTTCACCAAGGTCATGGCGGCCCTTCTCAGCCGTCAGGGTATCAGGATCCTGCCGTATCTGGATGACTTGTTAATCCTGGCAAACTCCCCAGAGGTTCTCCTCCATTATTTGGAACTGACGGTCCAATTCCTGCAAGCCCACGGGTGGCTCATCAACTGGAAGAAATTCTCACTGGTCCCTGCTCAGAGCATGGTGCACCTGGGGGAATTATTGGACACACACAACCAACGGTTGTTCTTGTCTCCGGAGAGGGCCCTGAAACTTCAGGACAAGATAAGATGCTTCCTATCTCGCCCACGTGTGTCGATACACTCGGTGATGCAAGTACTAGGCCTCATGGTGTCGGCTTTCGACATGGTAGAGTACGCTCAATTTCATTCTCGCCCTCTGTAGCGGGTAATCCTTTCCAAGTGGGACGGCCTGCCTCACCAGATCAGGTCTAACATGATTTCCTTGACTCCGGAAGTTCGTCTGTCTCTGAGCTGGTGGCTCCAGGACCAACTGGGTCCTACTAACGACGGACGCCAGTCTGTGGGGTTGGGGTTGCGGTGTTGGAGCAACAATCTCTTCAGGGTCGGTGAACCAGGGAGGAATCTCTCCTTCCGATAAACATTCTGGAGTTGCGGGCAGTGTTCAATGCTCTGAAACTGGCCCTGCCTCTAGTACAGAACAGGCCTGTTCAAGTACAGTCGGACAACGCCACCACGGTGGCATACATAAATCATTAAGGCGGCACTCGAAGTCGCATGGCAATGATGAAAGTGTCGAAGATTCTTCTATGGGTGGAATGCCATCTGCCAACCATATCGGCAGTGTTCATTCCGTGGGTCATCAGCTGGGAAGCGGTCTTCCTCAGTCGTCGGGACGTACATGCCGGAGAGTGGAGCCTTCATCCGAAAGTCTTTCAACTCCTAGTGGATAAGTGGGGCCTACCAGATGTAGACCTGATGGCTTCTCAACTCAATCACAAGGTTCCGATCTTTGGAGCAAGGACAAGGATCCTTAAGCAGCGGCGTGGATGCGCTGGCAATTCCATGGAACTTTCGGCTGCCATACGTGTTCCCTCCAGTGACACTCCTGCCCAGAGTAATAAGGAAGTTCAAGCAAGAAGGAGGATTACTACTTCTAATCGCTCCAGTGTGGCCCAGAGATGGCATTGGTTCTCAGACCTGCAGGATTTCTCGATAGAGCGTCCTCTGCTACTTCCGCAATGCCCAGACCTCCTCATTCAGGGCCCTCTTGTCTACTGGGATCTCGCCCGACTAGCTTTGACGGCGTGGCTCTTGAATCTTCAGTTCTGAGGGCCAAAGGATTTTCTGAGGCGGTCATCCAAACTATGTTGAAAGCCCGCAAATTGGCTTAAGCTCTGATTTATTATAGGGTCTGGAATTCTTCACCTGGTGTGCGGCTAAGAATTATGATGCATACCAGTTCAGTACTGCCAAACTTTTGGCTTTTCTGCAACGGGGCCTGGACTTAGGCCTCCCTCAAGGTTCATATTTCAGCCTTGTCAGTATGGTTTCAGAGAAAAATTGCGACTCTGCCTGATGTTCATACTTTCACTCAGGGTGTTTTACGGATTCAACCTCCCTATGTTCCTCCTGTGGCTCCTTGGGATTTGTCAGTTGTTCTGGATGCCCTACAAGAGTTTCTGTTTGAACCTCTTGAGTCTGTGGACCTTAAATGGCTTACACTTAAGGTCTTATTTTTGCTGGCTATTGCCCCTGCTAGAAGAGTTTTAGACTTGGGTGCCTTATCCTGACGGTCACCCTTTCTGATTTTTCACCATGACCGTGCTGTTCTTAGAACTCGCCCTCTGCCTAAGGTGGTGTCGTTTTTCCACCCTAACCAAGAGATTGTGGTTCCGACCTTTATCTCTCCTGGTTTGTCCTCCAAAGAATGGTCTTTGGATGTGGTACGGGCCCTCCGTATATATGTGAAGAGCACCGCCTCTCTTAGGAGATCTGATTCTCTCTTAGTCCTTTTTGGTTTTCACAAACATGGCTGGCCTGTGAATAAGCAGACCTTGGCCAGATGGATTAGAATGGTGATTGCACAAGCTTATGTACAGGATGGACTTCCAGCTCCTGTTACTATTAAGTCCCATTCTACTCGGTCTGTTGAACCTTCTTGGTCGGCCCGCCGTGGCGCGTCCCTAGAACAACTGTGCAAGGCGGCTACGTGGTCCTCAGTGAACACGTTCATCAGGTTCTATGCCTTTGATACTTCCGCCTCTCAGTATGCTTCCTTTGGATTCCGGGTTCTTGTGCCCGCTACAGTGCATCCCCTCCCATAAGGAACTGCTTTAGGATATCGCCGATGTTATTCCCTGTGGAATACCAGTGTACCCCATTGCAAAAAAGGAGATTTATGGTAAAACTTACCGTTGTTAAATCTCTGTCGGCGAGGTACACTGGATTCCATAGGGCGCCCACTCTGACGCACTTGGCTTCTTTGGGTTTGTATGGCATTAGCCGCTGGTATCTTCTCCTGTCGTGAGAATGTGGTTGTCTGTGGCTACTAACTATTGTCATCTCTTTTGCCTGCTACTGCATTGGACTGGTTAACAAAACTGAGCTCCAGTGCCTGGAGGCGGGGATATAGAGGAGGCGGTGCAATGCATCCTGGGAACAGTCAAAGCTTTAGCCTGTTGGTGCCTTGGATCAAGATCCAGCTCTACACCCCGATGTTTTTCCCTGTGGAATCCAGTGTAGCTCGCAGAAAGAGATTTAACAACGGTAAGGGGCCCTACTCACTTGGCGATGTGCCGCCGAGGTGCCCGACGGCCGATACGGCCGACGAGCAACCCGGCGGCGGGGGGGCAGTGACGGGGGGAGTGAAGTTTCTTCACTCCCCCCGTCACGCGGCTGCATTGAAGTGCAGGCAAATATGGACGAGATCGCCCATATTGGCCTGCATGCACAGCCGACGGGAGACCAGCGATGAACGAGCGCGGGGACGCGCATCGTTCATCGCTTATGTCTCCACACTGAAAGATATGAACGAGTTCTCGTTCATTTATGAACGAGATCGTTCATATCTTTCAGAATATCGCCAAGTGTGTAGGGCCTATAAGTCTTACCATAAATCTCCTTTTTCTTATGTATTTAGCAAGGTGCATAATTGTATTTGGGAAAAAAGTATATGGGCTACTATTGCTAACTTTCCCATCACATACAGTACTTCCAGATATGTTGTCATATAGGTTGTATATAATAAAAGTTGTATATGTAAATACATAAATTTACAAGACAAAAAAAAAAATTGCAATTCTGTAAAACAATGGTTGCCAAGTGGCTCATCTGACAGATCCTGCCTCCATTGTGATTCCTGTTTTCTGTGTGAGAGGAGCACTGGTGTGTTGCAGCGGTTACCCCCTATCACTAGTAATCACGTGTGTCTCTAGCAGGTCATGGTGGTTTTTAGGCTGCTTTGCCTGCTTTCAATTGCAAGGAATGGGAGAACTCGCCGGGAGCCCCCACAGAAGTTCCAAACAGCACACCTTGGAGGAAGCGTCTGAGTAGATCTACTGGAAGATACTTTGGGCAGGAGGCATAAAGATAAATCACTTGGCACATCTGTACCGCTTCCTGAGTGTATGGAGATTCGTGGGGAAACAACCACATGCAATTTTAAGGTATGAATACCGAGGACAATAAAACTCACCAGTGGTGTCTTCATGGTTTTAAAAATAAAAATCAAGCTGTGAGGCTACACAAGATGGGGTACTGTGCTGCTGAGTGACACAGACGGGCATTTGGCTCCACTCATCTACTTTCCTGACCATTTTGGTCTGAGGAAGAACTTGTGGTACACCCTGCCCTGTTGTTGAGTGTTGCACAGGGCACTCTTCCCTGTACACTGACCACCCTCAAATTTACATCCCTCCGGCTAGGGTAATAAGCTGGGCACATGGTGCACTTCATAAGAAAGAATTAAAATATCACAAATCAAATGCTCTGCTTGTACAAAAATCCAGCTATGATTGCAGATTCTGTATCTGCGTATGTGATCTGTGACCATTCCAGTTTCTCTTACGTCCTAGAGGATGCTGGGGGTCCACATTAGTACCATGGGGTATAGATGGGTCCACTAGGAGCCATGGGCACTTTAAGAGTTTAATAGTGTGGGCTGGCTCCTCCCTCTATGCCCCTTCTACCAGACTCGGTTTAGAAAATGTTCCCGGTGGAGCCGGTCACAGCTAGGAGGAGTATTTCTTGTTTTTTTTCTTAGAGTTAGGCACAGGGAGGCTGCTGGCAACAGCCTCCCTGCTTCACGGGACTTAGGGGGGAGTAGTGTCCAACCCTCAGAGGTTACTGGCCACTAGCTCCGCTGACAGGACACTGAGCTCCTGATGGTGTCGATCGCAAGCCCCCGAGGCGACCGCTCGCTTCCGCAGAACTGCAGCCACCCCCTAACAGAGCCAGAAGACGGTGAGTTCAAAGCCGGTGACCAGACAAGCGGTGACCGATGAGAATGGCGGCATCAGGGTGGGAGCGCAGCACTGCCGCTGCGCTCCAGAAGGCTCAGAGGTACAAAGTGCGGCGCTGTGAGGGGTGCCCTGGGCCAGCGCAGGCACCCTTAAAACTGGTCACAGCGGCTATCAGGGACTCTGTTCTTCTGCTAGCAACATTTACCTCAGGCCAGTATAATCTCTACAAGTGCAGGAAGATGTGCCATTTTAGGGGGCGGAGCTTCTCCTCAGAGCGGATCCAGCACTCACCAGTGCCATTTTCTCCCTGCAGATCACACTACAGAGATGCTGACAGGGAGCGCTGACCCTCCACATAACTCCAGCTATCCTGTGCGGTACCAGGGGATTATAGAAGGGGGGGGGGGAGGGAGAGTGTTTTTCACATTACTGTGTGGTTTATTAAGATTACACAGTCAGTGCCAGGCATTTATTATATATCTGTCTACTGGGGCGCTGTGTGGGCTGGCCCATAACTGTCTCTCTCTGAAGGTACTGGGGGAAGCTGTGTCTGACAATTTCCTATGTGTGTGTATGCTATATAACCCACATTACCATGTCCAGGTACTCTGTATATTGTGCTGCAGAGTATGTATCTTCTCCAGAAGAGTCTATTCCATGTACTCAGGAATGCAATACACTGTGTCAGCCTTCTGAACCCGAACCCAAGTGGGTGGCTTCTATTAAGGGTATGATATCCCAAATTTCATCTAGGATAGCTCATTATGAGACTGAAACACAGGTTTTAAAACAATCTTTGTAGGTTTTGTCATATTCAGCTCCCACTACCTCATCTAAGTCCCCTGGTTTATGCCCCTAAAAGCGTGCTCTTGCCCAAGTAAAGCAAGTTGACACGGATACCGACTCTGATACGGGTGACGATGATGGGGACATACTGCGGGGAGAGGCATCCATTGCTAAAGGGGTACAACTAATGATTGAGGCCATTAGGGATGTTTTATACAATAATGACAAAGTTCCTAAACAGGTCGAGGAGGCTTATTTTACTGACAATAAGAAGGTCTCCCTTACCTTTCCTGCGTCTAGGGAATTAAACGCTATATTTGAAAAATCCTGGGAAAACCCAGAGAAAAAATTCTAGATCCCAAAGAGAATTCTGGTTGCTTTTCCTTTCCCTGAAGAGCATAGGAAAAAGTGGGAAAGTAGACCCTTCTGTTTCTAGATTGTCTAAAAAGGTGGTTTTACCTGTCCCTGGGTCTACCGCAGGGATGGGGAACCTTCGGCCCTCCAGCTGTTGTTGAACTACACATACCAGCATACCTTGCTATAGGTTTGCCATTTGGCCATGCTAAAACTGTTGAAGGGTATGCTGGGATGCGTAGTTCAGCAACAGCTGGAGGGCCGAAGGTCCCCCATCCCCTGGTCTACCGCTTTGAAAGAACCAGCAGACCGCAAAATTGAGACTACGCTCAATTCCATATACACTGCTTCAGGTGTGGCGCTTAGGCCCACTATTGCTTGTGCATGGATCTCTAAAGCCATAGTAAAGTGGTCAGGCACGTTACTAGAGAATTTAGATACCACTGGATAGAAGTGACACTGAATGTCACATACAGGGTTCTGCGGGTTTCATGGTGGAGGCCATGAAGGACCTTTGTAATCTGACTGCACGGACGTCTTCCATGGCTGTCTCACCACGCAGGGGACTTTGGCTGCACCAATGGTCTGCAGATGCAGAATCAAAGAAGAGTGTGGAGAACCTACCCTACACAGGTCAGGCTCAATTTGGGGAGGCTTTGGATGCGCGGATCTCCACGGCAACCGCGGGTAAGTCAACCTTTCTTCCCTCAGCCACTCTGACGCCAAAGAAATCCTTTTATGCATCTACAATGCAGTCCTTTCGGACCTCAAAGGTTAAGAAGTCCAAATCCCCAACCACCTTCTTCAGAGGTGGTCTGGGAAAATCCAGAAAACCTGCACCGACCGGTTCCTAGGAACAGAAGCCAAGCTGTTTCCTCAAAATCCTCAGCATGACGGTGGACCTCCAAGCCTGGAGGTCGGGCAGGTGGGAGCACATCTACGAAATTTCAGTCAGGTCTAGGCGTCCTCAGACCTGGAAACCTGGGTACTAGATATTGCATCTCAGGGGTACAGACTGGAATTTCAAGAGCTCCCACCTGACAGATTTTTACAATCAGGCTTACCAGCTTTGCTAACAGAAAGGGCTATCTTACAAGAAACCATTCAAAAATTGGAAAGGGCAAATGTCATTGTTCCAGTTCCATCTCAGCTGGAAAACAAAGGTTACTATTCAAACCTTGTTGTGGTACCAAAGCCGGACGGTTCGGTCAAACCAATACTGAACCTCAAATCATTAAATCCATGTTCAAGATGGAATCTCTGAGAGCAGTGATCTCAGGTCTAGAGGAGGGGGAATTCCTGGTGTCCTTGGACATCAAGGATGCTTACCTTCACATTCCTATTTGGCCGCCACACCAGGCTTACCTCAGGTTTGCACTGTTGGACTGTCACTATCAGTTCCAGGCACTGCCATTCGGCCTATCCATGGCTCCGAGGGTGTTCACCAAGGTAATGGCGGAGATGATGCTTCTACTCCGAAAACAGGGTGTGAACATAATCCCATATCTGGACAATCTGCTGATAAAAGCATCGTCCAGGGAGAAGTTGTTGCAGTCCATTGCTGTCACAACTCGACTTGTTCGGGATCATGGTTGGATCCTGAATCTTCCAAAGTCACATTTGGAGCCGACGAGAACATTGTCCTTCCTAGGAATGATTCTCGACACGGAAGTGCAGAGGGTGTTTCTGCCGGTGGAGAAAGCATTGGTGATCCAATCAATGGTACGGGATGTCCTGAAGCCAGCCCGAGTATCGGTTCATCAGTGCATTGGCCTTCTGGGGAAGATGGTTGCCTCCTACAAGGCTCTACAGTACGGAAGATTTCATGCAAGGTCTTTCCAGCTGGATCTCCTGGACAAATGGTCAGGGTCTTATCTTCACAAGCACCAGAGGATACGTCTGTCACCGAAAGCCAGAATTTCGCTCCACTGGTGGCTGCAAACTTCTCACCATCTGGAGGGCCGCAGGTTCGGGATTCAGAATTGGATCCTTCTAACCACAGATGCCAGTCTCAGGGGTTGTGGAGCAGTCACCCTGGGGGAAAACTTCCAAGGAAGGTGGTCAAGTCTGGAATCCAGCCTTCCGATAAACATTCTGGAACTAAGAGCCGTATACAACGGTCTTCTACAGGCGGCTCTTCTTCTAAAAGATCGGGCCATTCAAGTTCAGTCGGACAATGTAACAACAGTGGCCTACATAAACCGACAAGGCGGAATGAAGAGCAGAGCTGCAATGTCAGAGGTAACAAGAATCATCCTCTGGGCAGAAAAGCACGTGGTGGCGCTCTCCGCAATCTTCCTTCCGAGAGTAGACAATTGAGAAGCGGACTTCCTCAGCAGACACGATCTCCATCCAGGAGAGTGGGGCCTCCACCCAGGGGTGTTTGCAGAGGTGACAAGTCTTTGGGGCATACCTCAAATAGACATGATAGCCTCACCAAGAAGCTTCGGAGGTATTGTTCCAGGTCAAGGGAACGACAGGCAGTGGCGGCGGATGCCCTGGTAACTCTGTGGGTGTTCCAGTCAGTGTATGTGTTCCTTTCACTTCCGCTCATTCCAAGGATTCAAGGATTCTCAAATTGATCAAAAGAACAAGAGTTCAGGCGATCCTCATTGCTCCAGACTGGCCAAGAAGGGCTTGGTACGCGGATCTTCTGGATTTACTACTGAAAGTTCCGAGGCCTTTCCTCTTCGAGAGGACCTTCTTCAACAGGGGCCGTTCGCTTATGAAGACTTACCACGGCTACGTTTGACGGCATGGAGGTTGAACGCCAGATCTTAGCTCGGAAGGGCATTCCGAACAAAGTTATTCCTACCCTGATACAGGCTAGGAAAGGAGCAGGGGCGGATCCAGAAGAAAATGAAAAGGGGGGGGCACCATGATAGGGGAACGGTAATAGTTATATTTACATGCACCTAAGTGCATGCGTGCTCCCAGATAAGGGGTGTGGTATCACAGGGGGCGTGGCCTCACAGAATACACCATCAGGTAATGACTGGCTGTATGAGCGCATCCTGGTTTATTACCCTGATGAAAATGCTGATTGGGCCTTGAAATGTTGGTCACCTGTTCCATTAGGTATGGGAGCCTGGAAGGCACCCCAGCACAATATAATTATTAAAGTTTTTAGTTGGTGGTGGCAGGTGCAGCATACCTTGTTTTAGGCACTGCACTGAGACTCAGACTGCAGGACACGAACTGCCCATCTTTGATTAGCAGAAGCAGCCAGCTGGATCTCCAACAAGCAGCATAAGACATCTGCAGGACAGCCCTGTCACAATCACACGGGCCGCCTTCTCAAAGCTGAGGCTGAGTTTGACTGCACCTAGCATGGTGGTAAAGGAAGTGGAGGAGGAAGCACTGGGATTATTGTGCAGTGCAGTGAGGGCTGATGAAGCCTTCTGCTCCGTCATAAGTAACAGTCTTACTCGATGCTGGTATTTGAACCCCGCGCCTGGGCTGGACTCTGGCCGACTGGCAGTGGGGGAGGTAGGTTGCGGTGTGAGCAAGGGGAGGCTGGAGTGCCTGCCAGCTCTTTTAGCAAATCTGACTGACAGAAATAGCAGTAGTGCTTCTGCTGTTCTCCTTTCGAAAAAAGAAAAGAAGTCAGAAATGACAGGGGGGCACGGGCCGGAGTGCCCCCCCCCCCCCCCCCCCCCCATTGACCCGCCTATGGAAAGGAGTAACGTCTAAGCATTACCATCGCATTTGGAAAAAATATGTATCTTGGTGTGAATCCAAGAAGTTTCCTACAGTGGAGTTTCAACTTGGGTGGTTTCTCCTCTTCCTGCAAGCAGGTGTGGATGTGGGCCTAAGTTTGGACTCCATAAAGGTCCAGATTTCGGCCTTGTCCATTTTCTTCCAGAAACAATTGGCTCCCCTCCCTGAGGTTCTGACTTTCTTGAAAGGGGTGTTGCACATCCAGCCTCCATTTGTGCCTCCCAAGGCACCTTGGGATCTTAACGTGGTGTTGCAGTTCCTGCAATCAGATTGGTTCGAGCCTTTACAGAAGGTTGAGGTTAAGTTTCTCACTTGGAAGGTGGTCACATTGTTGGCGTTCGCTTCGGCTAGGCGTGTGTCTGAATTGGGAGCCTTGTCCTGCAAAAGCCCCTACTTGATTTTCCATGAAGATAGAGCTGAGCTCAGGACGCCTCAGCAATTTCTTCCAAAGGTTGTGTCGGCTTTTCACATCAACCAACCTATTGTGGTGCCAGTGGCTATTGACTCCTAAATTCCCTCAAAGTAATTGGATGTTGTGAGGGCTTTGAAGATTTATGTGGAGGACTTTGCAGCTTTGCCGAGCAGCTACTTGGTCAGAACTTAAAGTTTGGTCAATCAGTTCTGCAGGAGCCTCCGCGCTCTCCCTCCCTGTTCTAGGAGCTTTGGTACATCCCCATGGTACTAATGTGGACCGCAGCATCCTCTATGACATAAGAGAAAATAGGATTTTAATTACCTACCAGTAAATCCTTTTCTCGTAGTCCGTAGAGGATGCTGGGTGCCCGCCCAGCGCTTCGTTAACCTGCTGTGGTTAATTCAGTACTGCTTTGTTCTTGGTTTAGTACTGTTGTGACTTGGTTAAGTAATGTTATTCAGCAGTTGCTGAGCTGTCAAGCTGGTTAGCTTGGTTTGCCTTGTATGTGTGAGCTGGTGTGAATCTCACCACTATCTGTGTAAACTCCTTCTCTCGAAGTTGTCTGTCTCCTCGAGCACAGTTTCTATACTGAGTCTGGTAGGAGGGGCATAGAGGGAGGAGCCAGCCCACACTATTAAACTCTTAAAGTGCCCATGGCTCCTAGTGGACCCGTCTATACCCCATGGTACTAAATGGAACCCCAGTATCCTCTACGGACTACGAGAAAAGGATTTACCGGTAGGTAATTAAAATCCTGTTTTCACTTACGATCCTACAATACTGTAGATGATTTGGAGTATGCGCACTATGCAATCTTCTGAATGATGACGTTGTGTCCAGGAATTGTAGCCAATTAATTGTTGCTCCTGTACACTATGCCTACCTGGCCAACATGTGGCTCTCCAGCTGTTGTGAAGCTACACATTCCAGCATACCCTGCCAAAGTTTTAGCATTCCCTAATAGTAAAACTGTAGCAGGGTATGCCCAGAATCCCACATACTGGGGGTAATTCCAAGTTGATCGCAGCAGGAAATTTTTTAGCAGTTGGGAGAAACCATGTGCACTGCAGGGGAGGCAGATCTAACATGTGCAGAAAGAGTTAGATTTGGGTGGGTTATTTTCTTTCTGTGCAGGGTAAATACTCGCTGCTTTATTTTTACACTGCAAATTAGATTGCAGATTGAACACACCACACCCAAATTTAACTCTCTCTGCACATGTTATATCTGCCTCCCCTGCAGTGCACATGGTTTTGCCCAACCGCTAAAAAATTTCCTGCTGCGATCAACTTGGAATTACCCCCACTGTGTGGTTGAATGGACCTGTGTACACACTGCACGATGTGCAGCACATCAGATGGGACAGTGTGCTGAATGACGTGTAAATGATAGGTATTGAGTGTACACATTGGGCCTGATTCAGAGATGTACACTAATGCATACACAGCCATGAATTTGTACCCAGCATCTATGTAAAATATGCTAATGCTGTTCAAGCAACTGAGTACAAATACGCAGCAGCAGGAACTGACACTCTAGTGCTGCAGTATGTTTCTGCATATGGGATTGCAGTTTTTAATGCAACTCCCCATCTCCTCACCCAAACACTCCCAGTCTGTCAAATACAGTGCAAATAATTATCTCTGAATATTATGGTACCTTGGCGCATGCGCAATTAGCTACGTAAGTGCAGTGTTTTAAAATTTATCCTCAGTCCTATAGTAAAGATGAGCCTGAAATAGACAATTAGAAATCACTGTGCTGTGAGCTCATTAGCGGTAGTACACCATACCCAATGTTAAGGAGCACCTATTGAGTTCACGCTATGTACTCTATATTCAACAAATGTCTCTACTAAGATGAGAAGGCAGCTTGCCAGCAGACTCAGAAGGCAGCCACAAATAATTGCCACAACTCCACCACGTATCAGTCAGTCATATGACACACACTGCACCTTTGTTATTGGCAGCCGAGCTTTGTCCCACTGCTGCCCTTGTGATGCTGTGTATTATGCTTTCTTGTCCTTGTTATGTGTCCTTAGTGTGTGCCGAGTGTGATTGTTGAATGATGTACCAGTGCGTGTGCACAGACCCCGGAATACAGCTGCTGCGTACAGACATGTGGCTGCATTCATGTCTGAACAGACCGCTATGTACGTTCCATTATGCGGACCACCTTCAAGACCTGCCATACTGTTTTCTGGTTACTCAGAGATGGTCATGCACTTAGTACTTTCCATTATGCAGTTCAACTGTTTAGCATGCAGTCCTGATTCATCATGGTTCTATAATGCCCCAAAACAAACTTCAAATACGTAGTCTAGCTTGTGCATTACTGTGCATTCCATTATATGGTTCAGCTTCTTACCATGGAATACCAGTTCACATAACTCCATATCATAACTTTATATACGTATTAATATTCCAATCCCACAGTCGCATTTTTCCAAACGTTCTATTACACTAATAAGCAAGAACTTCAACCTCTTTGCTTGGTGTTTATACGCTGCTATATATTTACCAGTTAGATATTCTGAAATACCCTCACCATTATTATACTAATTAATTGCACGCCACTCCACTCGATGTAAAATCAGGTTCTTCTTCTTTGGGGGTCATAGGGCTCCACAGGGAGAACATCGGGGTTGTAGGTGGTGGATGAGAGTCCGGGCACCAAACAGTTAAGCTTTCTGGCTTCCCAGAATGCTTGGCTACTCTCCCCTATAACCCCGCCACCATGCTCAGACAGGTCAGTTTTTTGTTGGTGCCAGCTGAAAGCTGGGATGCACATTTACGGGGGACTGCTATAGCACCCCTATGCTTTCAATTTTAAAAGTTTTCCTCTGAGCTTGTCAGTGCTGTAAGTCCGCAGACTTAAGCTCTACAGCTCTATCACCCCTCGTTGGTGCCGAAACTCCCACATGGCCAATGCCAAGATGGGTACATGCGGAAGGTGCCACACACCGCATCTTGCTCCGCTCATTGTGGGGACCCCAGGACTGCGTGGCTGGCATATGGGGGTAGGTAAGAGGGTCCCAACTTAAAGCTCCCGCATTTAAATAGCGGTCCTACACATATCCCGGAGACAGACCGTGGCGCTGGCATGGACACTGGCTCCAGGCAGATATTCCACTAGACCACCAGGGCATATAAGGCACAGGTTTTAGTGAATACACTGAATTTATAAAGGCCTTTAGTACCTGGGATGGAAGACCAACGGCACCTCCCCCCAGCTTTGGGTGTCAGTCTTCTGTAGATTTCCCACCCTTGAGCTGTAAACAACACTCCCTACTTCCCTCAGTGACCAGGGCAGCCATCTTCAGCATGCAGCAAGAAAGGCCCCTGGGAAGGCTGGGCTTAGTCTCCATGTAAAAACATCTTCAAGGGGCCAGGTTTTTACAAACTCTTATATCCTACCTGCTTTCAAAAACAGTAGTGTTCATTGCAGTTATATTATCGTGTATTTATCTGCATTGTATGTGACTTGTGACTTCTACTTTACCTATCACAACCATTTCATCATTAAAGGAACCCACAGATAGACGGATTGAAATTTGCCTCATATCTATCTTTTCACTGATGGGTGCTGTAAATACACCTATAATAGCAGCCTCATGGGCAGCAAAAGCTATTGAATCTTGGTTGCAGGCAAGAGAGGAGGAATTTTCTGTAGTTATATCAGAAGAGTGCAGAATATATTTGGATTGTATCAAGAAAGCTACTTCTTACATTGGAGATGCTGGTGTGTTAGCAGCAAAAGCGTCTGCAGCATCAGTGCTTGTAAGATGCATTATTTGGTTATGCTCTTGGAAAGCAGATTTAGACTCCAAGAAAACTCTGGAAGTACTACCCTTTAATGGAGATGTTCTGTTTGGAGAAGAATTAAACAAAATAGTGACACCCTAAACGGCTGCCAAAACAGCTTTTCTCCCTTCAGCTTCTTCACAATGGCCTAAGAGCTAAAAATTTTGTACCTTTTCGTCCACAAGGAAAAGTGAAAGGACACGCGTTTCCCAGGCAATCAAATGCCTCAAAGTCTACTAAGCCCAAGACTAAGCAGCCATGGTCAGCAAGACAACCCCCAGCAACCTAATAAACCCACAGCATGGGGGACCTCAGGGCGGGAGGTCGACTTCTTCACTTCTCACAAGTCTGGATCAAGACCACTTCAGACGCTTGGGTGCAAGAGGTAGTTTGTCACAGGTATGTCCTTTCTTTCAAAGGACGCCCCCCTCAGCAGTATGTTCACACAAGTCTTCCAACAGACACAGAAAAGTCTCAGATACTATAAAAAGTGGTTCAATCACTCCACCAGTCAGGAGTAATAGTGCCACTTCCTTAGGCTCAAAAAGGAAGGGGCTATTATTCATCCCTGTTCCTTGTACCAAAGCCAAATGGGACATACAGACCTATTCTCAAGCTCAAATCTCTCAACAGATTTGTGAAAGTTTCCAAATTTTGCATGGAAACCCTACGCACCATAGTTCTAGCAATGGAGCTGGGGAATTTCATGGTGTCATTGGACATACAAGATGCACATCTGCATATACCTATTGCACTTAGACCTATTGTCACATCAGCAATACCTGTGGTTTGCTATCCTAAACCAACACTATCAGTTCCAGGCGCTGCTGTTTGGCCTGGCTATAGCGCCCAGAAAATTTGCAAAAGTCATGGCAGCACACCTGTGTTGTCGGGGAATCGGGATACTTCTTTATCTGGGTGACATACTGCTCCTGGCCGGTTCACAGGAAGTATTGCACAGCAAATTACAAACGACAGCCTTCCTACAAAGTTATGGTTGGCTTATCAACTGAAAAAGTCCTCACTCATATGAAAGCTCTGCTAGTCTCTCAAAAACAACTTTTTCTACCAATGAACAAAATATCAAAACACACGGCGAATAGGCTCTCCACACAGAAGTGTTCAAACTACTATTGGAAAGGTGGGGGCCGGCCAGACGTGGGTCTGATGGCATCATATCACAACCACAAGGTCCCAGTATATGGATCCAGGTCAGGGGATCCGCAAGCAGCATTCGTGGATGCTCTAGCAGTACAATTGACCTTTCATCTACCATACATATTTCCCTGAATATCCCTTCTGCCAAGGGTAATAAAGAAATTCAAACAAGAAGGAGGAAACCTCATCTTGATAGCCCCAGCATGGCTCAAACGGCACTGGTTCTCTGACCTACATAGCCTTTCTGTAGAGCAACTCCTTTCTATTTCAAAGGCCATGTCTACATCCGAACCTGAACCGTCTGTCTTTGACGGTGTGGCTCTTGAATCACCCATTTTAAGAACAAAAGGATTTTCAACCTCTGTAATTCAAACGATGTTTAAGGCATGCAAGCCTGCTTCAGCACATATATATTCTAGAATATGGCATACCTATTTCACATGGTGCGCTTCTAAGCGCTACGATACAACTATATATCATATACTATATATATATATATATATATCAAGAACACTGACTTTTCTTCAGAGGATTGAATCTAGGTTTTCGCCCTGCTTCTCTGAAAGTACACATTTCTGCCCTATCAGTATGGTTTCAGAGAAAAATTGCTACACTACCGGATATATGTACTTTTTTCAAGGGGTCATAGGTGTACAACTTCCATGGGATCTCTCTGTAGTATTGGAGGCACTTCAAGAACCCCCTTTTGAACCCTTAGAGTCAGTGGACCTCAAATGATTGGCGGCTAAGACAATATTTTTGCTGGCTATTGCTTCTGCCAGGAGGGTGTCCAGACTTAGGAGCTCTCTCCTGTCATCCACCTTTCCTGATTTTTCATCATGATAGGGCTGTTCTACGGATTAGGCCTGGGTACCTTCCTAAAGTGGTCTCTAGGTTTCACCTTAATCAGAAAATTGTAGTCCCGCCATTTGGCTCACCTGATCATAAAAGATAAAGAACGGTCTTTGGATGTAGTACGTTCCCTACCGTACCAGTTCTAGCAGGAGAGCCGACTCTCAATTCATACTTTGATGGATTTCGCAAGCATGGCTTGCCAGATGGATTAGAATGATTATTGCACAAGCAAACAATCAAGCTGATTTGCCTGTCCCAACGTCAATTTCTGCCCATTGTACTAAATCTGTAGATCTCTCATGGGCGGCACGCCATGGGGCATATCCTGAGCAATTATGTAAGGATGCTACTTGGTCTTCCATTTACATGTTTCTAAAATTCTACTCATTTGATACCATTGCATCCCAGGATGCTTCCTTTGGATGCAGGATTCTGTTATCCTCTCAGGCGTGTCCCTCCCCGATTTTCTCCCTGTGGAGCCCTATGAACCCTGAAATAGTAAACGAGAGTTATGGTAGACTTACCCTTTGTTAACTCTCTCTTTTCGAGGTTCATAGGGTCCACAGGGCACCCAACCTGATGCACCTGGCCTCCCTGGGTTTTGCTGGCATTAGTCACTGGTTCCTTTCTCCTGCCTGCGAAAATGTGTTCTTATATGTACAATATCTTTCTTCCCTCCTATCCACTTCCTGCTTTTGGCTTGTTAACAAAACTGACCTGCCTGAGCATGGAAGCGGTGTTATAGGGGAGAGAAGCATTATGGGAAGATGGAAAGCGTCACTGTTTGTTGTCCAGACTCTCATCCATTACCTACAACCATAATGTTCTCCCTGTGGACCTTATGAACCTCAAAGAGAGTTAACAAAGGTAAATCTACCATAACTCTCGTTCTCTCTCTCTCATTAATTTTATTAAATTAGTAAAATTACTCTTAAAAATTCTGAGATTCCCATTCCATACGATTTGAGTGTAATAATATGAATTTTCATGTCCCCACGTTATCATGGTTTGACCTTATGATTGCCTAAATGGGTCACTTTTTGTATTTGTTAAAGGTCAGTTCTTTTCCTGTTTTTCTTCCCTTAAAACACAATTTTTTATATATGTGATAATGATTTTTTAGATATCTCATTGGATGGACTGTTACCCAACGTCTTCATATTGTCCAATCTACTATTAGGAAGTGTCAATGGTGAATATTCTCTATGCAGGATTTTGGTATGTATGCCTTGAAAAAAGGTGTATAGACACGATTTATGTATTAGATTGAAATTAATTTGATGTCTCTGAAGAATATTTGTATGTAATTTCATTAAGAATGATTTGAAACTATGCCTGTACATTCATTATTCATTTTATGAATAAAAATTCCTTTTATTTATGTATTGGTAATAAACGTCTGAATGGCTAGGTGGTATGAGACAGAACCACATTTGAAATCATTCAGCTCCCTTGGGATCCCATTTCATCTGTGTGTGTGTGTGTGTGTGTGTGTGTGTGTATATATATATATATATATATATATATAAATATAAAAAGGATGGATATGGACCGGCACTCCGTTCTCAGTGTCCAGAAAATGCGCCGGTGCCCTCTCAACAGCAGTGGATAAACAAACAGGCACCAGCCAGTTGCCAGGCACTTTTTGGAAGCGGGCCACTCCATCAATGACCTGAAGCATATGGTAATCGACCACATCGAGAAATCTTTGAGAGGTGGTGACCGAGAGGGTAAACTCCTTCGATTGGAGGCCAAGTGGATCCATAGACTTGGCACCATTAACCCTGACGGCTTGAACGAGATGATGCCCTGGAACTTGTTCACCCACAAATAACCCTGATCTTACCGGAGTTGTGGAGGGTTCACTCCTCCACTTTCTTAATTACTATTTATAGCCTGTTCCGGTTTCTAAGTTGTATCTTGAACCTGTTTATGCTTCCATCTCGTTTAGTAAGCACTTTATCACTTTCACTTCTTTTCACTCTTTCTCTCTTTTTTAAGTGCTAGCATAGCCCGTTTTGTAGATAATACACCTAGTTCAGTTTGCTGTTTCACATAAGTGAACAGCAACTTTATATTGCATTTGTGTAACTTCAGCTATTCTCTATTTCAGGCAGTGCCCGCTAGCATACAGTACAATGGTTACAGCACCATTGCGAGTGGGCTTTGCTGCGGCTACTTGACTGCACAGTTATTGCTTTCAATGCAGCCCTTTAACCCTTTTTTCTTAATTATAGGCAGTAACAACACTATTGTGATTATCCGATCTATGCTAGCCTTTTTTGCACTCTGTGGTGGTGGTGTTTTACAATTTACCATCGCTATTTCACTCTTCTCGGCAGCGGCATAGTTGCGTGCCGGGTTTCTATGACACCGGGCGGCCGCCTGCCGATGACGTCAGCGGACAGCGCCGGACCTCGAGGACGGACGCCGCGCTACACTCGTTCACTCTGGGGCTTCTTCCACTATAAAGGTATGTTTTTATTCTCTGCACACTGCTATACACCTTGACAAAGGGACCTGCGTGTCCCGAAACGTTGGACTTTATGGTGATGTGAATACACTTTTTCATTTTGATTAAGACGCTGAGTGCCGCTCCTTTTTTCCTGTTTGTTTATATATATATATATATATATATATATATATATATAAAGTCTCTGTAATGGCTGGCACTCCGTCCAACAGGTCAGTAAGTGCCTGGGTGCCCTCCTTACCACTAAAAGTGGAATATGTAAATGGAGAAAAGCTGGCGGCACTCACAGGTCTTAATAGAGCAGTAATATAACGGCACACGAGCCTTGAATAGATCAACGTTTCAGTTTTAATCAAAAAACTTTCGTCAGGATACAACAATGTACACAAACACATACCTTTATAGAAAGAAACCACAGTGCTGACTCGTGGTCCCGAAGCCGCGGCCGAGGTGAGTGACGTCACTTCCTCTGCGACCAGTGTGAAGACTACAACGCCGTCAGCCGTTGCTAGGAGACCCAAACAGAAAACAAAATCGTGAAACTAGATGTGATATGACACCACTCTACCAATTAGTGAAGAAAAATAAATAAAATGGAGAAAAAGAGGCCAATGAGCTGTATATCTCAGACACAGGGGAAAAAATAACTATGTATAAGTTAACGATATAATGAAAACCCAGACCAAACTAAAATAGTAACATAGTCTGAGCATGTTACAGCACCGAGGTGCCTGAAAAAGGTCATCTAGACAAACAGCCTGAAATTATAACATATGCAAGGTGCTCACAGGTATATGTTGCGCCGCATCAGAAATTAATTACCTGAAAATGCAAATAGAATAAAGTCTCTACTCAACATGTATCTATTTCTTCTACTGCACAATACAAATGGTTACATTTGGACTCTGCAGCACCGATTGAGCAAACATGAGGTCCTCATCAGCTAGGGAATCAAACTTGTAGAACTTAGCAAAAGTGTTTGAACCCGACCACGTAGCGGCTCGGCACAGCTGAAGTGCCGAGACCCCTCGGGCAGCCGCCCAAGATGAGCCCACCTTCCTGGTAGAATGGGCCTTTACTGACTTCGGCATCGGCAACCCAGCCGTAGAATGAGCGTGCTGAATCGTATTACAAATCCAGCGTGCAATAGACTGCTTGGAATCAGGATTTCCAATCTTGTTGGAAGCATACAGGACAAACAGAGCCTCCGTTTTCCTAACGAGAGCCGTTCTGGCGACATAAATTTTCAAAGCTCTTATGACATCAAGAGATTTTGGCACCGCCACAGCATCCGTAGCCACAGGCACCACAATAGGTTGATTTATGTGAAACGAAGAAACCACGGCAGAAATTGTTGACGAGTCCTCAATTCCGCTCTATCCACATGGAAAATCAAATATGGGCTCTTGTGAGACAAAGCCGCCAATTCTGACACCCGTCTGGCGGACGCCAAGGCCAAAAGCATGACCACTTTCCAAGTGAGAAATTTCAACTCAACCTTTCGCAAAGGTTCAAACCAGTGAGACATAAGAAATTGTAACACCACTTCAAGATCCCACGGTGCCACGGGTGGCACAAACGGAGGATGGATATGCAGCACTCCCTTCACGAAAGTCTGAACTTCAGGAAGGGCGGCCAATTCTTTTTGAAAGAAAATAGATAAAGCCGAAATCTGCACTTTGATGGAACCCAATTTCAGGCCTGCATCCACGCCTGCCTGCAAAAAATGGAGGAAACAACCCAGGTGAAACTCCTCCGCAGGAGCTTTTTTGGCTTCACACCATGACACATATTTTCTCCAAATACGGTGATAATGCTTCGCCGTGACCTCCTTTCTAGCCTTAAGGAGAGTGGGGATGACTTCCCCGGGAATACCTTTACGAGCTAGGATTTGGCGTTCAACCTCCATGCCATCAAACGCAGCCGCGGTAAGTCCTGAAATACGCATGGCCCCTGCAGTAACAGGTCCTCTCTGAGAGGAAGCGGCCAAGGATCTTCTATGAGCAATTACTGAAGATCCGGATACCAGGCTCTCCGTGGCCAATCTGGAACGACGAGTACTGCCGGAACTCTTGTTCGTCTTATGATCCTCAACACTTTTGGAATGAGTGGAAGTGGAGGGAACACATATACCAACTGAAACACCCACGGAGTTACCAGGGTATCCACTGCACTGGCTTGGGGGTACCATCATTTCCGCCATCACTTTGGGCTTTCCACGGCCCCGAGGGTCTTCACCAAACGGCAACGTCTGAAATTGGTAATGACAATCCTGCACCACAAATCTCAGGAAGGCCTGATGAGGAGGATATATCGGGACGTGTAAGTAGGCATCTTTTATGACGACTGACGCCATAAAATCCCCCCCCCCCCTCCCCTTCTAGGCTGGAGATCACAGCTCGAAGAGATTCCATCTTGAACTTGAAAGTTTTCAAGTACAGATTGAGGGATTTTAGGTTCAGGATCGGTCTGACCGAGCCGTCCGGCTTTGGCACGACAAAGAGGCTCGAATAGAACCCTTGGGACGGGGGAACCGGGACAATGACCCTCTGTTGACACAGCTTTTGTATCCCTGCATTTACTACTTCCCTTTCTGGAATAGAAACTGGCAAGGCTGATTTGAAAAATCGGCGGGGGGGGGGGGGGGGGGCGGCATCTCCTGAAACTCCAGTTTGTACCTTTGGGACACTATGTCTAAGACCCAAGGATCTAGGCCCGATTGAAACCAGACCTGACTAAAGATTCGGAGATGGGCCCCCACTGGCACGGACTCCCGTAGGGGAGCCCCAGCGTCGTGCGGTGGACTTGGCAGAGGCGGGGGAGGACTTTTGGTCCTGGGCGCCAGACACAGCAGGCGACCTTTTTCCCCTTCCTCTACCTTTTGAAGCGAGGAAGGACGAGCCCCTTCCTTTTTTGTATTTATTAGGTCGAAAGGACTGCATCTGATAATGGGGCGCCTTTTTCTGTTGTGCGGGAACATAAGGATGAAAAGATGACTTACCCGCAGTAGCGGTAGACACCAGGTCAGCGAGGCCGTCACCAAACAAGACACTACCTTTAAAAGGGAGATCTTCCATAGCTTTCTTGGAGTCGGCATCAGCATTCCATTGATGAATCCACAGCGCCCTCCTAGCCGAGACTGCCATGGCATTGGCCCTTGATCCCAAGAGGCCAATATCCCTCGCCACATCCTTTAGGTAAGCTGCAGCGTCCCTGATATAACCAAGAGTCAAAAGAATGTTATCCTTATCAAGGTTATCCATGTCAGATGCCAAATTATCAGCCCACTTCGCAATAGCACTACTCACCCATGCCGACGCCACGGCAGGCCTGAGGAGTGCACCTATAGTGACATAAATGGCCTTTAATGGCGTTTCCTGCTTGCGATCCGCAGGATCCTTGAGGGCAGCCGTGTCAGGAGACGGAAGCGCCACTTTTTTGGACAGTCGGGACAGAGCCTTGTCCACACTGGGAGATGACTCCCACTTCTCCCTGTCGTCAGAGGGGAAAGGATATGCCATAAAAATTCTCTTGGGAATCTGCCACCTTTTGTCAGGCGACTCCCAAGCCTTTTCACAAAGAGCGTTCAGTTCATGAGAGGGGGGAAACTTCATCTCAGGCTTTTTCCCTTTAAATAAACAAACCCTTGCATCTGGAACAGGAGGTTCCTCAGAAATATGTAAAACATATTTATTAGCCACAATCATGTACTGAATAAACTCTGCCAATTTTGGATGTAAACTGGCTTCACTAAAGTCGACACTGGAATCAGAGTCCGTGTCGGTATCTGTATCTGCCATCTGGGTAAAGGAACGTTTCTGTGACCCTGAGGTGGCCTGTACCTGAGACAAGGCGTCCTCCATGGATTTTCTCCACGTTTGTGTCTGAGAATCAGATTTATCCAGCCTCTTAGACAATACCGCCACATTTGCATTCAATGTACTCAACATATTCACCCAAGCAGCAGTCGGCTGTGCCGACAGTCACTCCCAAATCCTTCTCTGCGCCCCCATTAACTTCCTTCGGGGAGGAGCACTCAGCCTCAGACATGTCGGCAAAAGGGGACAGACCCACAGGGAAGCCTGTAGAGAGAACACAGAGGGAGTATGCCAGCTCACACCCCAGCGCCCATATACTACAAAAAAATAATATATGATCACTGCGCTGTTTTATATAGCACCAATTGACTGTGCCCCCCCGTTTTGCTCCCTGTACTTGTAAGGAGACTGGAGGTCCGGGTCAGCGTCTCTGCATGCACTGTGAAGAGAGAAAATGGCACTGGTAAGCTGTGCGGCTAAGCCACGCCCCCTCGCGGTGCGATGTAGTTCCGCTCAAATTTAAATTATTATACTGGCGGGGGTCTCATATATAGTGCACAGGCACCTCTAATGTGCGTTTTTGCCAGTGAAAACTACAGTAACCTGCTGCCCAGGGCGCTCCCCCCTGCGCCCTGCACCCTGCGAGTGCCGTTGGTGTGTGTGTGGGAGCATGGAGCGCAGCGTGACCGCTGTGCTGTACCTTTGTTACTGAAGTCTTCTGCATACTCACCCGGCTTCTTTCTTTTGGCTTCTGTGAGGGGGTTGACGGCGCGGCTCCGGGAACAAGCAGCTAGGCGCACCAAGTGATCGAACCCTCTGGAGCTAATGGTGTCCAGTAGCCTAAGAAGCAGCGCCCTTAACTCAGAAGAAGTAGGTCTGACTTCTCTCCCCTCACTCCCACGAAGCAGAGAGCCTGTAGCCAGCAGGTCTCTCTGAAAATAAAAAAGCCTAACATAAAGTCTTTCCAGAGAAACTCAGTAGAGCTCCCCTAGTGTGTGTCCAGTCTCTCCTGGGCACAGAATCTAACTGAGGTCTGGAGGAGGGGCATAGAGGGAGGAGCCAGTTCACACCCAGTAAAAGTCTTATAGTGTGCCCATGTCTCCTGTGGATCCCGTCTATACCCCATGGTCCTTTTGGAGTCCCCAGCATCCTCTAGGACGTAAGAGAAACACACTACAGGCTGATCCAACTTTGATGTAATGTCCTTAAAACAAGTCAAAATGAGGCTCAGTAGTGTGTGTGGCCTCCACGTGCCTGTATGACCTCCCTACAACGCCTGGGCATGCTCCTGATGAGGTGGTGGATGGTCTCCTAAGGGATCCCCTCCCAGACCTGGACTAAAGCATCCGCCAACTCCTGGACAGTCTGTGGTGCAACGTGGCGTTAGTGGATGGAGCGAGACATGATGTCCCAGATGTGCTCAACTGGATTCAGGTCTGGGGAATGGGCGGGCCAGTCCATACCATCAATGCCTTTGTCTTGCAGGAACTGCTGAAACGCTCCAGCCACATGAGGTCTAGCATTGTCTTGCATTAGGAAGAACCCAGGGACAACCGCACCAGCATATGATCTCACAAGGGGTCTGAGGATCTCATCTCGGTACCTAATGGCAGTCAGGCTACCTCTGGTGAGCACATGGAGGGCTGTGCGGCCCCCCAAAGAAATGCCACCCCACACCATTACTGACCCACTGCCAAACCGGTCATGCTGGAGGATGTTGCAGGCAGCAGAACGTTCTCCTTGGCGTCTCCAGACTCTGTCACGTCTGTCACATGTGCTCAGTGAGAACCTGCTTTCATCTGTGAAGAGCACAAGGTGCTAGTGGCGAATTTGCCAATCTTGGTGTTCTCTGGCAATTGCCAAACGTCCTGCACTGTGTTGGGCTGTAAGCACAATCCCCACCTGTGGACGTCGGGCCCTCATACCACCCTCATGGAGTCTGTTTCTGATTGTTTGAGTAGACACATGCACATTTTTGGCTTGCTGGAGGTCATTTTGCAGGACTCTGGCAGTGCTCCTCCTGTTCCTCCTTGCACAAAGGTGGCGGTAGCGGTCCTGCTGCTGGGTTGTTGCCCTCCTACGGCTTCCCCCACGTCTCCTGATGTACTGGCCTGTCTCCTGGTAGCGCCTCCATGCTCTGGACACTACGCTGACAGACACAGCAAACCTTCTTGCACAGCTCGCATTGATGTGCTATCCTGGATGAGCTGCACTACCTGAACCACTTGTATGGGTTGTATGGAGGTTATACAGGCACGTGGAGGCCACACACACTACTGTGCCTCATTTTGACTTGTTTTAAGGACATTACATCAAAGTTGGATCAGCCTGTAGTGTGTTTTTCCACTTTAATTTTGAGTGTGACTCCAAATCCAGACCTCCATGGGTTAATACATTTGATTTCCATTGATAATTTTTGTGTGATTTTGTTGTCAGCACATTCAACTATGTAAAGAACAAAGTATTTAATAAGAATATTTCATTCATTCAGATCTAGGATGTGTTATTTTAGTGTTCCCTTTATTTTTTTGAGCAGTGTATATAAAATTCATTCATTATTTACTTCATATAAAAACAGGACAGATTCTCAATTATTAAAAATAGAGTCATATAGTACTAACTCCAGTTCCAGGGAAATAACCAATATCATAAATAACCATAAACAATAAAAAAAATAAATCGGACTATCCATGTAATTTTATGTTGAGAATCCAAATAAACCATCAGAAATGTGATCTCCCAAATGGTGTTTGAGATATTTTGAAAAACTTAAATTTGCAAACTAAAGTATTTAATCACAATAAGTACTGAGCAAGACTTCCTTCTGCTTGTGCTATGGGGTACACATCCTGCCCGGACTTCTCATCCTCTATGTAATCAGAATCCCTTTCCTCATCTTCCTCATTCTCCATGTGCTGGTCCTGGGGAAGAACACTCCTCTTGGTGCTGGATGCCATGTTACTTGCTGTCTCCTGTGCCAGCTCCCGGCTGGTGTGCATAGGGGGAAGTAAACAGGACTCTTCCTGGACTGTACCATGACCATATGTAACTGAGGGGTGTTCTCACAGTGGGCTGCTTCATGACTGAACCTCCCTCTCTGTGTCCCAATTCTCTGCCTGATGGCTGATCACCATAAGGAGATGTGTGGCCCCCACACTACTGGCAGTGACCAGTGCAAGTGACTATTTGACCTTTGTTTTCATTTCTCTATTTTAAATCTATATTCTATATTCTTTTCTTGTGTTAATTATTTCGTATCTTTGGGAGTACTTTTTTTGTGTGTTGTTTTCTAAGTACATAATTTGTGGGTGTGTAAATCATCCTGATAACTTTTGCTATGTATGTGGTAAGTTCACATGGAAAAGCATGTTCAGTGCTAAGACATGTACCTCATGGAGATGGGCTGCCTGTTCCTGTACCTCATGTGTGTACCAGTGAATTGGGTACATCAGAGGACAGGCAGTCAGAATATGCAGAAATTACAGCAGAGTATCACCCCTGACATCATAGAACAGTAACTATTAAATAATGTGGGGGGTTATTCAGGTTTGTTAGCAAGCCAAGAAAGCACACTAATGGGCAAAACCATGTTGTACTAAAGTTGGAGCAGATGTTACATATGTAGACAGATTTAGATTTGGGTGGGTTACTGTATATTGTTTCTGTGCAGGGTAAATACTGGCTGCTTTATTTTTACACTGCAATTTAGATTTCAGTTTGAACACACCCCACCCAAATCTAACTCTCTCTGCACATGTTTTATCTGCCCACCTGCAGTGCAGCATGGTTTTCCCATTGGTGTGCTTTTTGGGTTTGCTAACTAACCTGAATAAGGGCGGCCCTTGGTCCGTGTCTCTCAACTGTGAAACAACAAGCTGAACTTTTGGGCTGTAGCCTGCAGCAGTGGAACCTTCTGGATCAAGGTACCAAGGATGCTGGGACTCTGCAATGATGGGGGACTACTGCTGGTTTCATGAGTAAAATGAGAAACTGTACAAACGGAAAGCGTCAAATCCTATTTCCCTAAAGCAAAGTGACTTTACATTTTATCTTTACATTATAGCTGACTTGGATTGTTCAGAGTTTCTGAAGTTTAGTTTCTGCCGTTTTAAGCATTACTCTAGTTTTATTAGTATAGTAGTAATTAATACGATGAGAATATATCCATTCTATAAAGATTTTAAAAATGTTTCCCTTGTCTTACTTTTTTAAGATATACATATTACCAGTTTCATTTGTGTCTTTATCTAATCTGATTTTACCACTGAATTCACGAGCCCTAATTAGGTGAGATCACATGCCAGATGCAGAGATTATTTTTACATTTGCTGAGTAGTGTAATTGAGCTGCAGACAATCAGTCTTTAAAAGTTTGAGTAAAGAGTTTTATTATATGTCTTTGTAGATGGATGCATGACGCTTTGTTGTAGTTAAGTGACAAGATGTGTGAAAGCTGGTTTCTGCCATTAACAATTGTGCACTACACATTTACACAGCTCATCTTCAGTCTGTCCTATTATTAGATTGGAGATACAAACTAAAATAAAAATAGAGCTTAAATGTAGTTAATTCCTGTGACACTTATTGTCACTTAAGTCCTCCATATTTTTGCAGTGGACTGGGACAGTTCCCCTATGCCCGAATGCCTGGGAATCGAGGAAAGTATACATCTTGAATTCCTTTGACTTGCCCATCCCCATCCCCATCCCCCTCCCCCCCCCCAAAAAAAAAAAAAAAACAACAACAACAAAACAAAACCCAAACATTGTGATTGGCAAATTGGGAAATTTTAACATGCAAAAATTCCTTGAATCCCCAATGGATCATCAAATTGGTGCTTTTGATCAACATATTAGTAGAAATTAATCAAATTGGGGAAAGCCATTGCAGATGTATGGGGCCCTTTGGTCTGAGAACTGAATGACGAACCCTGAAACAATTAAGTCGTTGACTAATAACTATTACAATGCAGTTATGAATTAAGCAGTTTATGCAATTGTAATCCATTTATAGCCATATTCTGTTTGCTTTACAAAGAAACAGTTAACATGCCAAGATAATAACACAGCTATATATAGTTTTAGCCTAAAAAGGTCTGTGATAAGCTGACCATACACCTACATTTTATCTTTCCAATTATCCAACTGGTTGGCTGATTGGAGTGGAAATATGGTAATATGTATGGGAGCAAATAACAATCAACCATTGGCTCCCAAACACTGGAAAACAGACTAAAACGGTTGTTCGGGCAAATTGGTTAAATCCATATGATTTGACCAATTTGTCTGAATGACCTTATTTTGCCATTTTCCAGTGTTGGATGGTTGGAACGATAATCTTTAAGTGTATGGCCAGCTTTGAAGTTTGCTTGCGTTGTTATGTGATGTCCTTTGATGAGGAAATGTCTGCAACGTTTTCATGTGCTACCACAAAAATACACATCACTAATATGTTCTAGAAAATCAAGACTCGTTATAAAATATTATTTTCTCATTTCAATGAAATTATTGAATGCTATATAGTGCCCTGCAGTAGTCTGCAGAGCTGACATTTAAGACAATTGATTCAAAAGCTCATAATGTTCTCGGATACTGTCTTTGAAATGATTGTTACTCTACTGCTGATATGGATTTGCATCTCTGCCAAGCTCTGGGGTTTTGCACACCGAGTCTGCAGAGAGAAATTATACAGAAATTACACATGAGACATATCATAGATACCCAAATAGTAAATGTGAATTTAAACAGCAAATAGGAATACTAAAATAAAAAATAAAATAAAATGCTAAACAAAAACTCTAAATGGTATACGCGGCAGTGGGGGTATACCTTTCATAAAGAAGCAATTAATAGTGGAATAATGCAACACAATAAGAAGTGTTGACCAGCTTGTAAAAAAAAAAAAAAAAAGACACTGCATGGATCACAGCTGCTTACAGCAAATTGCAACGGGTGTGGATCATTAGATCGACGTGCTAGGTCGACAGGTCAAAAGGTCGACATGAGGTTTTGGGGGGGGGGGGGTTTGGTGTCGTTTTCTTTGTAGAGTGACCAGGAACTCCAATTAGTGCACTGTGTCCGCTCGCCATGCTTCGGGCAAGGTGCCATGCTTCGCTCGGCACAGATTACCGTTCCAATCGTAGTCCACGTGGATCGTTGTATGAAGTATGAAAAAGTAAAAAAAGAGGAAAAATTTTGAAAAACTCGTGTCAACCTTTTGACCTGTCGACCTAGCACATGTCGACCTAGAAACCCTGTCGACCTAGTGACTGTCGACCTATAGTGGTCAACCTAAACATTGTCGACCTTCAGACCAGATCCCATTGCAACATATATGAAGCTAAACCACAAATCCTGACCAATCAGATGTCAATCAGGCTGCAACGTTCGCCTAATGATGACTGCAGCTCAACTAAGTTTGTGGTTATTGTCTTATTGCACTTAAGATGTGCTCTCAGATTAAGGTGGCCCGAGTGAGTCGCTGGATCTCTGTCTAGTACATACATAGTAACACGATTCTTATCCAATCTGATTTACCAGAAATTGCCACTAGGATCTGCTGGTGGTCTGTTTGTTGCAGCTTGTATTGCCACAGTGTCATTGTATTTGATTGGATAAAAGTACTAAACACGAAAAATGTACTTGAAAAGACTGAAAACTTATTAAAGGCTTTAACTCAGCAGTGGCCAAGCCGTGGCTCTTTCTTTATTCAAATGTGGCTCCCGACACTCGAGATCCACAACAGTTCCGGAAACCGCTGCACTCCAGCCAGACACACAGCAGCACTGACAACTGAGGGAGCCAGATACTAGAGGTGAGACACCCACTGGCAAACAGAGAACAAATAAGGTGCTGCTGCAATGGCAAGAGTTGGGGGGCTGTAGTGACACATGGGGGAGCTGGCTGGAGTGACACAGGAGGGTCCCGGCAGGACTGACACATGGGGGAGCTGGCTGGAGTGACATCGGAGGGTCCTGGCAGGAGTGAAACATGGGGGATTTGGCAGGAGTGACACATGTGGGAGCTGGCAGGAGTGACAGAAGGATGCTGGCAGGAATGACACATGGTGGAGCTGGCTGGAGTGACACATGGTGGAGCTGAAGTGTATTATGTGACTCTGTGTTTTTCAATATATTTTATGTGAATCTGGTTTTTAAATGTATTTTATGTGGCTCTAGCTTTTTCAATGTATTTTTCTCCGGCAGGGTCCACAGGTTATCCACAGGATAACATTGGGATATGAAGAAGCGACAGTGTATTTGCACCAATCGGTCAAAGCTTTTCGGCCTCCCAGCATGCAACAGGACCATCTATATATACCCGCCTCCTGGCTCAGGCAAATCAGTTTTTTGTTTGGTGCAGCAGGAGCCGGACCATGGTCAATGGGCTGCTGGTTTTTAGCAGCACTAAGCTTTCTTATTTTATTTTTATAGTCTTACTATTTTTTCTTGAGTGATCCTTCTAAAAAGCATCTTATACATACCTTAGAAAGAGTCGCTCCAACAAAATAAAAAAAGCGAAACGCTTACCCACGAGTACAGTGCTGTTTCGGTGGGCGTCTGTGTCAGATATACTAGCAGTCCAACAGACGTTACCAGGCTGTGGCCTGAGCACGGGGAGAAGGTAAGGCATCGGTTCCGCTTAGAAGGGGAATACGGACACAGCCGCACTGTTTTGGGAGGAGACTACCAAACAGTCGCTGACGTGGCTGCCACCTTGGGTGCACCAACGTTTGGCCTTATGGATCATAGGCTCCAGGAATAGTATGAGGCTATGATCCCTAGGGTTGATGTCAGTAGTGGGGAGTCAGAGGCTCTCCTGGTCGCCCCTCCCCCCGGTTCATGACCAGTTTCCTCCGAGTCTCCCGCCACGAACTGGTTTCCCACTTCCGTCTGAGACGCTGTATATGAAGGGGACCCAGTCGCAGCATAGGTGGCTGTGTGACTGGTGCGTCTGTGTTCACTATAAGTTCATGGAGCGGCAGTGTACACTAGTAGCGTCTGGATCCACTCAGCGTTCGCAAATGTATTGATCGGTCCTGGAAGCGGAGTGAGCCTCTCTGTATCCCACGCTACTGAGTATGGGTAATACAGCACTAAGGGAGTCATTCCGAGTTGATCGCTCGCTAGATGTTTTTAGCAGCCGTGCGAACGCATAGTCGCCGCCCACAGGGGAGTGTATTTTAGCTTTGCAAGTGTGCGAACGCCTGTGCAGCTGAGCAGTACAAAAACAGTTTGTGCAGTTTCTGAGTAGGTGTGAACTTACTCAGCCGCTGCGATCACTTCAGCCTGTCCGGTCCCGGAATTGACGTCAGACACCTGCCCTGCAAACGCCTGGACACGCCTGCATTTTTTCAACCACTCCCTGAAAACGGTCAGTTGACACCCATAAACGCCTTCTTCCTGTCAATCTTCAAGCGATCGGTTGTGCGAATGGATTCTTTGTTAAATCCATCACCCAGCAACGATCCGCTTTGTACCCGTATGACACGTCTGCGCATTGCGGCGCATGCGCAGTAGTGGCCTGATTGCTGCGCTGCGAAAAACGGCAGCGTGCGATCAGGTCGGAATGACCCCCTAAGTCTCTATCTACCTTTTGAGTGGGAATAGTTAGATAAGTGCCCATTGCATATGAGTCTGTATACTATTACTGTTTTTTCTTTTGCTATGCGTCTGAATATGGTAGATCTGTTTAAACATGATTCAGTAATATGTTTTACATACTTGAAATGTATTTGTAGTTGATGATGTGCTCATATTGCTTATTATACTAATGTATAACATGTGACTGACTGCTAGTGTGATTGCTGACTTGACTATATCGGTCAGGTTTATTTTTCTATTCCGATCCTCAATGCTGGTGCATAGCAGGGTAGGGTCAGATTGTATGTCACTTTAAAAAGCTTAAAGTGATTACAGTCACACATTGTGTAGTAAACTGTGAAAGTGTTGATTATTTATCATGTCTAAGAGCAGCAAAGGTGAGGAAGATACACTCACAGCAACACCAACACTCATATCATGTTTGTCTTGCAAAGCTGGGTTAACCTCTCAGGATCTGGTTCAAGATGGTTTGTATTCAAATTGTTTTAGCTTTCAGGGTCTCTTGAAAAATACAAGGTAGATTCAAGTGCAGGTTGATCCGCCTTGGGCTAGGTTTGCACAGAAATTATTCAGTATAGCTGAACGGATAATTCCAACTCCTGTACCAGGGATAGGCTACACAATTAACCCTTACATGCAGCTTCCCACCTGTGGTTTGTCACTTCCAGCAGCAGACTGGAGGTAATCTTCATCCTCACAGGCTACACATGTTTCAGATGAGGATTCAGAGGATGAAAGCTCAATAAACTCTGGTTCATCATACGAAGAGGAGGAAGAAGGTCTCAGCTCAGTGGATATAGTTGAGTTAATTAAAGCAGTGAAAGCCATTCTATCCTTAGAGGATTCAGCAGAGCCTGTGTTAAAAACCAAGGCACCTGTGTTTAAACGTCCCAAAATAGTTAAGACTGAGTTTTCGTGGTCAGATCAGCTGATGGAAATCATGGAAGAGGCTTGGGCTATGCCCAATAAGAAGTTTAGAATTACTAGGAAATGGAATTCCAATTATCCTCTTCCAGGTGGGGATTGTTTAAAAAGGGAGGTGGCTCCCAAGGTAGATACGCATGTGATTCGATTAGTGCGAAGATCTACATTACCTCTGCCTTCAACATCATTAAATGATGTCACAGATAGGAGAGTGGATGTTTTTAAAAAAAAAAATGTTTTCCCTCTCTGGGGCAGTCATAAGACCAACCATGACTTCAGCTTGGATGGCAAAGGCAGTGGCTGTCTGGGCTGATGCATTGGAGGGGGATTTTTCAATGGCATCTAGAGAGGAAAAATCCCATGTAGCACATATAAAACAGGCTGCGTGGTTCTTGGAAGCAGCAGCATTGGATATGGGTACTATTGCCTCCAGGACATCAGCTTCAACAATAGCTGCTCGCAGAGCAGTTTGGCTACGTACGTGGAAAGCTGATTCAGAATCTAAGAAGGTTTTGGAATCTTTGTCTTTTTCTGGAGATATTCTTTTTGGTAAAGAATTTACAGCTATTTTGGAGTCAGAAGCAGACTCCATGAAGGTAAAGTTTCCTTCTACATACAAATTCAAACCTAAAGTTCAAGCTTTTCGGCCCTTTCGGTTTCAAGGAAAAGCTAAAGGAAAAAGTTAAGGCAGGCAGCCCCAATAGAACAAGTCTGGTAAGACTAAAAAGCATTGGGCTACCAGAGGACCAGTTGGTAAAACAGAAAATAAGCCATCAGCCTGATGGTGCTGGCCTCCCCCTGGGAGATCCCAGGATGGGGGGGGGGGGGGGGGGGGGGGCACTTCTTTAGTTTGCACAGATCTGGAAGCAGTCTACAACAGATGCATGGGTGCAGGAAGCAGTTTCTATAGGTTATGCTTTTGCCTTCAAGAATCACCCTCCTCAAATGTTTTTTTTTTTTTTTTATACCAGCCCATCTCGGGTAGAGATGAAGTCCAGGGCTTTGCAAGAGGCAGTTCAGAAATTGCTTCAGTCAGGAGTAATCATTCCAGTTCAGGGTTTTTACTCTAACCTGTAGCTAGTTCAGAAGCTCTATGAGTCATTCCGGCCCATTCTCAATCTCAAAGAGCTGAACAAATACATTTGGGTACCTTGGTTTCATATGGAGACTTTACGTTCCATCATTGTGGCCATGGAGCCAGGGGATTATATGGTATCCCTGGATATCCAGGATGCTTACATACATGTTCCTATAGCAATGTCCCATCAGTGCTATCTCAGGTTCGCTATCCTCCAACAGCATTTTCAGTTCCAGGCCCTACCTTTTGGGTTAGCCACAGCCCCCAGAGTATTTACCAAAATTATGGTGTTAATGGCAGCTTATCTCCGCCAGCAGGGGATAACAATTTTTCCATACCTCGACGATCTTTTAATCCTGGCACAGTCGCAGGAACTTCTCCTATGTCATCTGCAACAGACAATAACATTTCTGCAAAGGCACGGGTGGCTCATAAATTGGGCAAAATCGTCTCTGGTTCCGTCACAGCAGATGACTCACTTGGGGGCTGCACTGGATTCAAGCCTTCAGAGCGTACTTTTACTCTGAACAAGATATCCAAAGTTCATTCAAGGATTCAGGAGTTGATACATAGTCAAAAGGTATCCATTTACGCAGCAATGCGTGTGATGGGATTGATGGTGTCAACATTCAACATGGTGGAGTATGCACATTTCCACTCGAGGCCTCTGCAGCATCCGATCCTTGCCAAATGGAATGGGTTGCATCAGATGATGATAACATAGACTATGTTCCTTACGATGGAAGTAAGGAGGTCATTAGCTTGGTGGCCACAGACATCCCATCTGAACAAGGGGATACCCTTTTGGATATCAGATTGGGAAATTCTGACAACAGATTTGAATCTCCAGGGCTGGGGAACAGTGTAAGGAAGGTTTTGTTTCCAGGGGCAATGGACCAAAGAAGAAGGTTGCCTGCCAATAAATATATTGGAACTTCAGGCCATATACATGGCACTGATTCAGGCAAAGGACATTCTTCAGGGAAAACCAGTTCAGATCCAATCGGACAATGCAACTGCAGTAGCATACCTCAACCATCAGAGAGGAACTTTCAGCCAAAAAGCTATGAAGGAGATAAGTCGCACACTAAAGTGGGCAGAACTTCATCATCCAGCCTTGTCTGCAGTGTTCGTTCCCATAGTCATAAACTGGGAAGCGGATTTTCTCAATCAACGCGCCATTCAGGCAAGCGAATGGGCTCTATACCCAGAGGTCTTCCAGACTCTAGTCGACAAGTGGGGGTTGCCAGAGATAGATCTCATGGTGTCCTGTCAGAACAACAAAGTTCTCACATATGGGTCAAGAACAAAGGATCCCAGAGCGATCTTTGTGGATGCCCTGTCGGTGTCGGGATAATAATAGCTCCGGATTGGCCCAGAAGACATTGGTACACAGATCTGCAGAGAATGTCGATGGATGCTCCACTCCTGCTCCCTCAACGTCCAGATCTACTGATGCAGGGTCCTTGTTATCACAGACATCTGGATCGACTGTCTTTGACGGCATGGCTCTTGAAACCTCTATCCTGAGGTCAAGAGGATTTTCACAACAGGTAATTCAAACAATGCTCAGAGCAAGGAAATCTTCCTCAGCTCGCATTTATCACCGAATATGGCAAACCTATATTCATTGGTGCAGTGAACGAAAAATGGACCCTTTCAGAGTTTCCAGGGTCTTAGCATTCCTTCAGGTAGGAATGGATAAAGGTTTGAAGGTGGCTTCCTTGAGAGTGCAAGTGTCAGCATTGACTGTATGGTTCCAAAAGAAAATTGCCAACTTACAGGCTGTGCGTACTTTTTTCCAGGGAATGCTGCGCATTCAACCTCCTTTTGTTCCTCCTACACTGCCTTGGGACTTAAATTTAGTCCTAAAGGCCCTTCAAGTTGCCCCATTTGAACCACCTAATAAAGTGGATCTTAAATGGTTGACCGCTAAAGTTCTCTTTCTACTGGCTATGGCGTCAGCTAGAAGAGTATCAGATTTAGGGGCATTGTTATGTTGTCCTCCATTTCTGATCTTTTATCCAGATAGAGCGGTTCTCAGAACTAAATCTGGGTATCTTCCCAAGCTGGTGTCTACATTTAACCTTAACAAAGAAATTGTAGTCCCGGCTTTTCAGGAACCGGGCCTTTCTGCGGGAGATGCATTGCTGGACGTGGTCTGTGCCTTAAGGT
The DNA here is from genome assembly GCF_028390025.1 of Pseudophryne corroboree. Classification (NCBI taxonomy): domain Eukaryota; kingdom Metazoa; phylum Chordata; class Amphibia; order Anura; family Myobatrachidae; genus Pseudophryne; species Pseudophryne corroboree. The sequence goes on along the minus strand of NC_086445.1, from coordinate 676,963,519 downwards.
ACTATGTGGATCGTACCAGTGCCATCAGAAAGACAGATTCTCTCTTCGTTCTCTACGGATTTCATAAGAGAGGATGGCCTGCTGATAAGCAGACACTGGCGAGGTGGCTTCAGATGACGATTTCAGAAGCATATTCTCAAGCTGATCTCCCTGTTCCAGGTAATGTCTCTGCTCACTCTACTCATAAGGTAGGTCTATCATGGGCAGCACAATGTGGTGCTTCAGCAGAACAGATATGTAAGGCAGCCACATGGTCTTCCATTAACACATTCATTAGACATTATGTCATGGATACCTTTGCCTCTCACGACGCTGAATTCGGGCGAAGGATTCTCCTGTCCAATCAGGAGCATCCTCACCACTAAATTGCTTTGGGAAATCCCAATGTTATCCTGTGGACCCTGCCGGAGAAATATACGTTATGGTAAGAACTTACCGTTGATAATAGTATTTTTTCTTAAGTCCACAGGATTCAAGGGATCCCACCCTGACGCACCTGATTTGTGGATCCTTTTACTCACTAATCTCTTCTTTCTTGTACGGAAGGGTGTGCATGTGTGTTCTTCTCGCCTGATTAGGGCTATCTATGATGCTCCTGCCTTGAGGTTTGGGAATACAACTGATTTGCCTGAGCCAGGAGGCGGGGATATATAGACGGACCCGTTGCCTGCTGGGAGGCCGAAAAGCTTTGACCGATTGGTACAAATCTGCTGTTGCTTCATCATATCCCAGTGTTATCCTGTGGACTTAGGAGAAATACCGTTATCAACGGTAAGTTCTTGCCATAACGTATATTTTTTTTACCAGGGGTGTGGCCTAGGAGGCACAAGGCCACACCCCATTTTTGTACACGCAAGTTTGGTTCCATGTCGGCTCTTAGATGTACCTAACAAGATTTTTTGTCCCTTTGTCTTGTACTGGTTGGCCGCCCCTGCTTTAACTGAAACAAGCATAAAGGTACTTCAGTAATTATAACGGCACATGCAGTATATCCCAGTGTTAATGGGGGAATAACACCTCATCAACACGTAGTACAGAGCAAATGAAAATAAATAAAAATAGTAAAATCACCAAATATGTAAAGGTTCAGGCACAAGTGCCTTCACAATTCTGTTCACCTAATAGCAAAATACTGTTCTCACTGACCTAATGATAGGGAACATGGGCCTACACTGCACATAAGTATTAGAAACAACGTCATATAGGGTAAACAATGGCACAGGTTATGTTCTTCATTCCTGGTACACTTCAAATCCTGTACGTAATTTCATGCTTTCATGGCCTGACCACAGTGGAATTTGAGGAATGTGTACTTTAAAATAAGATGTTACTCACCGGTAAATCTATTTCTCGTAGTCCGTAGTGGATGCTGGGGACTCCGTAAGGACCATGGGGAATAGACGGCTCAGCAGGAGACTGGGCACATCTAAAGAAAGCTTTAGGACTATCTGGTGTGCACTGGCTCCTCCCCCTATGACCCTCCTTCAAGCCGCTGTTAGGACACTGTGCCCGGAAGAGCTGACACAATAAGGAAGGATTTTGAATCCCGGGTAAGACTCATACCAGCCACACCAATCACACCATATAACTTGTGATAGGAACCCCGGTTAACAGTATGATAACAATGGAACCTCTGAATAGATGGTTCGCAATAACAACCCGATTTGTGTAACAATAACTATTTACAAGTATTGCAGACAATCCGCACTAGGGATGGGCGCCCAGCATCCACTACGGACTACGAGAAATAGATTTACCGGTGAGTAAAATCTTATTTTCTCTGACGTCCTAGTGGATGCTGGGGACTCCGTAAGGACCATGGGGATTATACCAAAGCTCCCAAATGGGCGGGAGAGTGCGGATGACTCTGCAGCACCGAATGAGAGATCTCAAGGTCCTTCTCAGCCAGGGTATCAAATTTGTAGAATTTTGCAACGTGTTTGCCCCTGACCAAGTAGCAGCTCGGCCAAGTTGTAAAGCCGAGACCCCTCGGGCAGCCGCCCAAGATGAGCCCCCTTCCATGTGGAATGGGCTTTTACAGATTTAGGCTGCGGTAGTCCCACCGCAGAATGCGCAAGCTGAATAGTGCTACAAATCCAGCGCGCTATAGTCTGCTTAGAAGCAGGAGCACCCAGCATGTTGGGTGCATCTAGGATAAACAGCGAGTCAGTTTTCCTGACTCCAGCCGTCCTGGAAATATAATTTTTCAGGGCCCTGACTACGTCCAGTAACTTGGAATCCTCCAAGTCCCTAGTAGCCGCAGGCACCACAATAGGTTGGTACAAGTGAAAACCTGATACCACCTTCGGGAGAAAGTGAGGACGAGTCCTCAACTCTGCCCTATCCATATGGAAAGTCAGGTAAGGGCTTTTTTATGTCAAAGCCGCCAATTCTGACACATGCCTGGCCGAAGCCAGAGCCAACACATGACCACTTTTCATGTGCGATATTTCAAATCCACGGTTTTAAGTGGCTCAAACCAATGTGATTCCAGGAACTTCAAAACCACATTGAGATCCCAAGGTGCCACTGGGGCACAAAAAAGGGGCTGAATATGCAGCACTCCCTTACAACGTCTGCACTTCAGTCTGACATCCTTCCTGGCTTTGATCAGGATAAGAATGACCTCCTCCGGAATGCCTTTTTCACTCAGGATCCGGTGTTCAACCGCCATGCCGTCAATGCAGCCGCGGTAAGTCTTTGAACAGACAGGGCCCCTGCTGCAGCAGATCCTGTCTGAGTGGCAGAGGCCATGGGTCCTCTGAGATCAACTCCTGAAGTTCCAGGTACCAAGCCCTTCTTGGCCAATCCGGAACAATTAGTATAGTTCTTACTCCTCTTTTCCTTATTATCCTCAGTACCTTGGGTATGAGAGGGAGAGGAGGGAACACATAAACCGCCTGGTATGCCCGCGGTGTCACTAGAGCGTCCACAGCGATCGCCTGAGGTTCCCTTGACCTGGCGCAATATCTTTTTTATTGAGGCGGGACGCCATCATGTCCACCTGTGGCCTTTCCCAACGGTTTACCAGCATTTGGAAGACTTCTGGATGAAGTCCCTATTCTCCCGGGTGGAGTCTGCTGCGGAAGTCTGCTTCCCAGTTGTCCACTCCCGGAATGAACACTGCTGCCAGTGCTACCACATGATTTTCCGCCCAACGGGGAATCCTTGTGGCTTCTGCCATTGCCCTCCTGCTTCTTGTGCCGCCCTGCCTGTTTACATGGGCGAGCGCCGTGATGTTGTCTGATTGGATCAGTACGGCTGGTTTTGAAGCAGGGGCCTTGTTTGGCTTACGGCCTTGTAAAGGGCTCTTAGCTCCAGAAAATTTATATGAAGTAAAATCTCCTGTTTGGACCACAGTCCTTGGAATTTTACTCCCTGTGTGACCGCACCCCAGCCCCGAAGGCTGGCATCCGTGTTTACCAGGACCCAGTCCTGTATTCCGAATCTGCGGCCCTCTAGTAGATGAGCCCTCTGCAGCCACCACCGCAGCGACACCCTGGTTCTTGCCGACCGGGTTATCCGCTGCTGTATCTGGAGATGGGACCCGGACCATTTGTCCAACAAGTCCCACTGGAAAATCCTTGCGTGGAACTTTCCGAATGGAATTTCTTCATACGAAGCTACCATTTTTCCCAGGACTCGTGTGCATTGATGTACCGACACCTGTCCCGGTCTTAGGAGGTTTCTGACTAGAGATGACAACTCCTCGGCTTTTTCCATTGGAAGAAACACTTTTTTCTGGTCTGTTTCCAGAATCATTCCCAGGAACAGAAGACGTGTCGTCGGGACCAGCTGTGACTTTGGAATTGAGAATCCAGTCCTGCTGTTGCAGCACTTCCCGAGAAAGTGCTACCCCCTTACCAACTGTTCCTTGGACCTCGCCTTTATCCGGAGATCGTCCAAGTACGGGATAATTAAAACTCCCTTCTTGCGAAGGAGTATCATCATTTCGGTCATTACCCATGGTAAAGACCCTCGGTGCCGTGGATAATCCAAACGGCAGCGTCTGGAACTGATAGTGACAGTCCGGTACCACAATCTTGAGGTACTCCTGGTGAGGAGGGTAAATGGGGACATGCAGGTAAGTATCCTTGATGTCCAGAGAGACCCTGTAATCCCCCTCGTCCAGGATCGCAATAATCGCCCTGAGCGATTCCATCTTGAACTTGAATCTTTTGTTATATGTGTTCAAGGATTTTAAATTTAAGATGGGTCTCACCGAACCGTACGGTTTCGGTACCACAAACATTGTGGAAAAGTAACCCCTTTCCTGTTGAAGGAGGGGTACCTTGATAATCACTTGCTTTGAATACAGTTTTTTGGATAGCCACCAACACTGCCTCCCTGGCAGAGGGAGTTGCCGGTAAGGCAGATTTTAGGAAACGGCGGGGGGGAGACGTCTCGAATTCCAGCCTGTACCTCTGAGATACTGTTTGAAGAACCCAGGGATCCACCTGTGAGAGAGCCCACTGTGCGCTAAAAATTTCTGAGACGGGCCCCCACCGTACCCGGGTCCGCCTGAGCAGCCCCAGCGTCATGCTGTGGACTTACCGGACGCAGGGGAGGACTTCTGCTCCCGGGAACTAGCTGTGTGCTGCAGCTTTTTCCCTCTACCTTTTCCTCTTGGCAGAAAAGATGAGCCTCTAGCCCTCTACTTTTCTGGGGCCGAAGGGACTGTACCTAATAATACAGTGCTTACTCTTGCTGTGGGGTAGCTTGTGGCAAAAGTTTTGATTTCCCAGCCGTAGCTGTGGAAACGAGGCCTGAAAGACCATCCCCAAACAGTTCCACCCCCTTCTAGGGCAAACTTCCATGTGCCGTTTTGAATCGGCATCGCCCGACCATTGCCGAGTCCATAACCCCCGTCTGGCGGCAATGGTTTTACATAGCGCTTATTAGTGATGCCAGTCGGCAAATATCCCTCTGTGCATCACGCATGTATAAGACAGCGTCTTTTATATGCTCTACTTTCAGCAAAATATTGTCCCTATCTATAGTATAAACATTATCCGACAGGGAATCTGACCACGCAGCTGCCGCACTGCACATCCATGCCGAGGCAATAGCAGGTCTCAATATAATGCCCGTGTGTGTGTATATAGCTTTAAGGGTAGTTTTCTGCTTTCTATCAGCAGGTCCTTCAGGGCGGCCATATCCGTGACGGTAGTGCCACCTTTTTTAATAAGCGTGTAACCGCTTTATCTACCCTAGGGGTTATTTCCCAACGTGACCTATCCTCTGGCGGAAAAGGGTACGCTGCTTAGAAATTATCAATTTCTTATCGGGGGAAGTCCACGCTTCCTCACACACCTCATATCAATTCCTCAGATGCAGGAAAACTACTGGTAGTTTTCTGTCACCAAACATAATACCCTTTTTTGTGGTATCTGGGGTATTATCAGAAATGTGTAATACATTTTTAATTGCCTCAATCATGTAACGGGTGGCCCTATTGGAAGGTACACTAGTCTCATCGTCGTCGACACTGGAGTCGGTATCCGTGTCAACATCTGTGTCTGCCATCTGAGGTAGCGGGCGTTTTAGAGCCCCTGATGACATGTGAGACGCTTGGACAGGCACAAGCTGAGCAGCCGGCTGTCCTATGTCGTCAAACCTTTTATGTAAGGAGTTGACACTGTCACGTAATTCCTTCCATAAGTCCATCCACACCGGTGTCGACCCCGCAGGGGGTGACATCCCATTCACAGGCATTTGCTCCGCCTCCACATCATTATCCTCATCATACATGTCGACACAGCAGTACCGACACACAGCACACACACAGGGAATGCTCTGACAGAGGACAGGACCCCACAAAGCCCTTTGGGGAGACAGAGGGAGAGTATGCCAGCACACACCAGAGCGCTATATATCACAGGGATATCACCTATAGAGAGTGTTTTCCCTTATAGCTGCATAATATATATATATATATACTGCGCCTAATTTGTGCCCCCCCTCTCTTTTTAACCCTTTTCTGTAGTGCAGGACTGCAGGGGAGAGTCAGGGAGCGATCCCTCCAGCAGAGCTGTGAGGGAAAATGGCGCCAGTGTGCTGAGGGAGATGGCTCCGCCCCTTTTTCGGCGGGCTTTCTCCCGCTATTGTAAAAGTTCTGGCAGGGGTTAATAATAAGATTTTACTTACCAATAAATCTATTTCTCGTAGTCCGTAGTGGATGCTGGGGACTCCGTCAGGACCATGGGGAATAGCGGCTCCGCAGGAGACAGGGCACAAAAGTAAAAGCTTTAGGATCAGGTGGTGTGCACTGGCTCCTCCCCCTACGACCCTCCTCCAAGCCTCAGTTAGGATACTGTGCCCGGACGAGCGTACACAATAAGGAAGGATTTTGAATCCCGGGTAAGACTCATACCAGCCACACCAATCACACTGTACAACCTGTGATCTGAACCCAGTTAACAGCATGATAACAGCGGAGCCTCTGAAAAGATGGCTCACAACAATAATAACCCGATTTTTGTAACAATAACTATGTACAAGTATTGCAGACAATCCGCACTTGGGATGGGCGCCCAGCATCCACTACGGACTACGAGAAATAGATTTATCGGTAAGTAAAATCTTATTTTCTCTGACGTCCTAGTGGATGCTGGGGACTCCGTCAGGACCATGGGGATTATACCAAAACTCCCAAACGGGCGGGAGAGTGCGGATGACTCTGCAGCACCGAATGAGAGAACTCCAGGTCCTCTTTAGCCAGGGTATCAAATTTGTAGAATTTTACAAACGTGTTCTCCCCCGACCACGTAGCTGCTCGGCAGAGTTGTAATGCCGAGACCCCTCGGGCAGCCGCCCAGGATGAGCCCACCTTCCTTGTGGAATGGGCCTTGACAGATTTAGGCTGTGGCAGGCCTGCCACAGAATGTGCAAGTTGAAATGTGCTACAAATCCAACGAGCAATCGTCTGCTTAGAAGCAAAAGCACCCAGTTTGTTGGGTGCATACAGGATAACAGCGAGTCAGTTTTCCTGACTCCAGCCGTCCCGGAAACCTATATTTTCAGGGCCCTGACAACATCTAGCAACTTGGAGTCCTCCAAGTCCCTAGTAGCCGCAGGTACCACAATAAGCTGGTTCAGGTGAAACGCTGACACCACCTTAGGAAGAAACTGGGGACGAGTCCGCAGCTCTGCCCTGTCCGAATGGACAATCAGATATGGCTTTTGTGAGACAAAGCCGCCAATTCTGACACTCGCCTGGCCGAGGCCAGGGCCAACAGCATGGTCACTTTTCATGTGAGATATTTCAAATCCACAGATTTGAGCGGTTTAAAATGTGATTTGAGGAATCCCAGAACTACGTTGAGATCCCACAGTGCCACTGGAGGCACAAAAAGGGGGTTGTATATGCAATACTCCCTTGACAAACTTCTGGACTTCAGGAACTGAAGCCAATTCTTTCTGGAAGAAAATTGACAGGGCCGAAATTTGAACCTTAATGGACCCCAATTTGAGGCCCATAGACACTCCTGTTTGCAGGAAATGCAGGAATCGACCGAGTTGAAATTTCTTCGTGGGGCCTTCCTGGCCTCACACCACGCAACATATTTTCGCCACATGTGGTGATAATGTTTTGCGGTCACCTCCTTCCTGGCCTTGACCAGGGTAGGAATGACCTCTTCCGGAATGCCTTTTTCCCTTAGGATCTGGCGTTCCACCGCCATGCCATCAAACGCACGCGCGGTAAGTCTTGGAACAGACCTGATACTTGCTGAAGCAAGTCCCTTCTTAGCGGCAGAGGCCATGAGTCCTCTGTGAGCATTTCTTGAAGTTCCGGGTGCCACGTCCTTCTTGGCCAATCCGGAGCCACGAGTATAGTTCTTACTCCTCTACGTCTTATAATTCTCAGTACCTTGGTTATGAGAAGCAGAGGAGGGAACACATACACCGACTGGTACACCCACGGTGTTACCAGAACGTCCACAGATATTGCTTGAGGGTCTCTTGACCTGGCGCAATACCTGTCCAGTTTTTTTGTTCAGGCGGGACGCCATCATGTCCACCTTTGGTCTTTCCCAACGGTTCACAATCATGTGGAATACTTCCCGATGAAGTCCCCACTCTCCCGGGTGGAGGTCGTGCCTGCTGAGGAAGTCTGCTTCCCAGTTGTCCACTCCCGGAATGAACACTGCTGACAGTGCTATCACATGATTTTTTGCCCAGCGAAGAATCCTTGCAGTTTCTGCCATTGCCCTCCTGCTTCTTGTGCTGCCCTGTCTGTTTACGTGGGCGACTGCCGTGATGTTGTCCCACTGGATCAATACCGGCTGACCTTGAAGCAGAGGTCTTGCTAAGCTTAGAACATTGTAAATTGCCCTTAGCTCCAGTATATTTATGTGGAGAGAAGTCTCCAGACTTGATCACACTCCCTGGAAATTTTTTCCCTGTGTGACTGCTCCCCAGCCTCTCAGGCTGGCATCCGTGGTCACCAGGACTCAGTCCTGAATGCCGAAACTGCGGCCCTTTAGTAGATGAGCACTCTGCAGCCACCGCAGAAGAAACACCCTTGTCCTTGGAGACAGGGTTATCCGCTGATGCATCTGAAGATGCGATCCGGACCATTTTTCCAGCAGATCCCACTGAAAAGTTCTTGCGTGAAATCTACCGAATGGAATCGCTTCGTAAGAAGCCACAATTTTTCCCAGGACCCTTGTGCAATGATGCACTGACCCTTTTCCTGGTTTTAGGAGGTTCCTGACTAGCTCGGATAACTCCCTGGCTTTCTTCTCCGGGAGAAACACCTTTTTCTGGACTGTGTCCAGAATCATCCCTAGGAACAGCAGACGTGTCGTCGGAAACAGCTGCGGTTTTGGAATATTTAGAATCCACCCGTGCTGTCGTAGAACTACTTGAGATAGTGCTACTCCGACCTCCAACTGTTCTCTGGACCTTGCCCCTATCAGGAGATCGTCCATTTTCTTTGAAGAAGAATCATCATTTCGGCCATTACCTTGGTAAGGACCCGGGGTGCCGTGGACAATCCAACCGGCAGCGTCTGAAACTGATAGTGACAGTTCTGTACCACGAGGTACCCTTGGTGAGAAGGGCAAATTGGGACATGGAGGTAAGCATCCCTGATGTCCCGGGACACCATATAGTCTTCTTCCTGGTTCGCTATCACTGCTCTGAGTGACTCCATCTTGATTTGAACCCTTGTATGTAAGTGTTCAACTATTTCAGATTTAGAATAGGTCTCACCGAGCCGTCTGGCTTCAGTACCACAATATAGTGTGGAATAATACCCCTTTCCTTGTTGTAGGAGGGGTACTTTGATTATCACCTGCTGGGAATACAGCTTGTGAATTGTTTCCACTACTGCCTCCCTGTCGGAGGGAGACGTTGGTAAAGCAGACTTCAGGAACCTGCGAGGGGGAGACGTCTCGAATTTCCAATCTGTACCCCTGGGATACTACTTGTAGGATCCAGGGGTCCACTTGCGAGTGAGCCCACTGCATGCTGAAACTCTTGAGACGACCCCCCCCCACCGCACCCGAGTCCGCTTGTACGGCCCCAGCGTCATGCTGAGGACTTGGCAGAAGCGGTGGAGGGCTTCTGTTTCTGGGAATGGGCTGCCTGCTGCAGTCTTCTTCCCTTTCCTCTATCCCATGGCAGATATGACTGGCCTTTTTCCCGCTTGCCCTTATGGGGACGAAAGGACTGAGGCTGAAAAGACGTTGTCTTTTTCTCCTTTATACGGCAATACTTCCATGTGCCGTTTGGAATCTGCATCACCTGACCACTGTCGTGTCCATAAACAACTTCTGGCAGATATGGACATCGCACTTACTCTTGATGCCAGAGTGCAAATATCCCTCTGTGCATCTCGCATATATAGAAATGCATCCTTTAAATGCTCTATAGTCAATAAAATACTGTCCCTGTCAAGGGTATCAATATTTTCAGTCAGGGAATCCGACCAAGCCACCCCAGCGCTGCACATCCAGGCTGAGGCGATCGCTGGTCGCAGTATAACACCAGTATGTGTGTATATACTTTTTAGGATATTTTCCAGCCTCCTATCAGCTGGCTCCTTGAGGGCGGCCCTATCTGGAGACGGTACCGCCACTTGTTTTGATAAGCGTGTGAGCGCCTTATCCACCCTAAGGGGTGTTTCCCAACGCGCCCTAACTTCTGGCGGGAAAGGGTATACCGCCAATAATTTTCTATCGGGGGAAACCCACGCATCATCACACACTTCATTTAATTTATCTGATTCAGGAAAAACTACAGGTAGTTTTTTCACACTCCACATAATACCCTTTTTTGTGGTACTTGTAGTATCAGAAATATGTAACACCTCCTGCATTGCCCTTAACAAGTAACGTGTGGCCCTAAAGGAAAATACGTTTGTATCTTCACCGTCGACACTGGAGTCAGTGTCCGTGTCTGTGTCGACCGACTGAGGTAAAAGGACGTTTTAACGCCCCTGACGGTGTTCGAGACGCCTGGACAGGTACTAATTGGTTTGCCGGCCATCTCATGTCGTCAACCGACCTTGCAGCGTGTTGACATTATCACGTAATTCCTTAAATAAGCCATCCATTCCGGTGTCGACTCCCTAGAGAGTGACATCACCATTACAGGCAATTGCTCCGCCTCCTCACCAACATCGTCCTCATACATGTCGACACACACGTACCGACACACAGCACACACACAGGGAATGCTCTGATAGAGGACAGGACCCCACTAGCCCTTTGGGGAGACAGAGGGAGAGTTTGCCAGCACACACCAAAAACGCTATAATTATACAGGGACAACCTTTATATAAGTGTTTTTCCCTTATAGCATTTTAATATATATAGTCATATCGCCAAATAAGTGCCCCCCCTCTCTGTTTTAACCCTGTTTCTGTAGTGCAGTGCAGGGGAGAGCCTGGGAGCCTTCCCACCAGCATTTCTGTGAGGGAAAATGGCGCTGTGTGCTGAGGAGAATAGGCCCCGCCCCCTTTTCGGCGGGCTTCTTCTCCCGTTTTTCTGAGACCTGGCAGGGGTTAAATACATCCATATAGCCCCCAGGGGCTATATGTGATGTATTTTTAGCCAGAATAAGGTACTATCATTGCTGCCCAGGGCGCCCCCCCCAGCGCCCTGCACCCTCAGTGACCGCTGCTATGAAGTGTGCTGACAACAATGGCGCACAGCTGCAGTGCTGTGCGCTACCTTATGAAGACTGAAAAGTCTTCTGCCGCCGGTTTCTGGACCTCTTCACTTTTCGGCATCTGCAAGGGGGTCGGCGGCGCGGCTCCGGGACGAACCCCAGGGTGAGACCTGTGTTCCGACTCCCTCTGGAGCTAATGGTGTCCAGTAGCCTAAGAAGCCAATCCATCCTGCACGCAGGTGAGTTCACTTCTCTCCCCTAAGTCCCTCGATGCAGTGAGCCTGCTGCCAGCAGGACTCACTGAAAATAAAAAACCTAACAAAACTTTTACTCTAAGCAGCTCTTTAGGAGAGCCACCTAGATTGCACCCTTCTCGGCCGGGCACAAAAATCTAACTGAGGCTTGGAGGAGGGTCATAGGGGGAGGAGCCAGTGCACACCACCTGATCCTAAAGCTTTTACTTTTGTGCCCTGTCTCCTGCGGAGCCGCTATTCCCCATGGTCCTGACGGAGTCCCCAGCATCCACTAGGACGTCAGAGAAAAACACCTATATAGCCCCTGGGGCTATATATGGTGTCAGTTCGCCAGCCAAGGTGTTAATATTGCTGCTCAGGGCGCCCCCCCCCAGCGCCCTGCACCCATCAGTGACCGCAGTGTGTGGTGTGCATGAGGAGCAATGGCGCACAGCTGCAGTGCTGTGCGCTACCTTGGAGAAGACAGAAGTCTTCAGCCGCCGATTTTCCGGACCACCTTCTTGCTTCTGGCTCTGTAAGGGGGACGGCGGCGCGGCTCCGGGAACGGACGACGAGGTCGGGTCCTGTGTTCGATCCCTCTGGAGCTAATGGTGTCCAGTAGCCTAAGAAGCCCAAGCTACCACCACTTAGGTAGGTTCGCTTCTTCTCCCCTTAGTCCCTCGGTGCAGTGAGCCTGTTGCCAGCAGGTCTCACTGAAAATAAAAAACCTA